>NC_079525.1:4087812-4404375 GCF_003711565.1 Takifugu flavidus
AGGGTCAAAGGTCAGGATGAGCCAAGTGTTTGGGGAAGTCAATGTCTTTCTCCCTCAACTGGGAGAGGGATGGTAGCCATCTGTTAAACAGGTTAACTGTGGAGACACTGGATGGGGATCTGTAATAAGGTGTGACTATTGGATTAACAAATTAACGGAAGGGTTATTAGTTTGCTATTAGATTAACCACACGAGTAAACAATGCACATTACTGTTGTAGCAGTACACAACTACAACGTCCGCCAGTCCAGAGTATCAATAGTTCACAAACACTGTTAACCATTTGTAAAACTACACTCAAAAGGTTAGTTGGGATTAATTTGCTCCTAGTAAAGTGGAGCTCAGAAGTGATATTTTTCTATCACTCATGATTAGCACATAAAACTCATGTTGTTGTGACTCCAAATGGGATCTGGGGAAAAGTCTTCAGTAGGTGGGTGATAAAATAAGAAGAATTATGAATTTCTTACTTGTACTATAATTACAAGATACTGATTTCTTTTTGTGGGAGGTTGACAATCACGAAAATGGAGCCTCGCAAGTCTCTTCTCTCCTACTGCTCCACGAACCGGATGCATTTTTGATAAATGGCAGAAAGATGGATGGGCTGACAGAGGGGCCGGACAATAATGGCTGATCTACAGGACACAAATGCAGCTACTGAGAAGATTTATTGGCCTCTGCTCATCGTAGACTGTCCAGTTACCGATGAGATGATTTCTCAAAGCACTGGAGGAGCAGTTTGAGGCAAAACTCTTATACACCTACGGCATTCAGAACTATTTTAGCCACAGAGTCTATGAAAGAATACAGAAATAAATGCTTTAGATGTGAAAACAAGGAAAAGACCAGACTGAGAAGGACAGGCCTAAACTGTTAAACCCCATCAGGCACAAGGGAATTGGGGGAGAATGGTTCTTAACAGTGAATGACTTTGTTACTGAAGAAAACCTATTTTCAGAAATTATGCACAAGGGATTTGAAAAAAAAAATCTAAAAAATCTGGCACCACAAACTATAATATTTCAGATTTTAGGAATGTGTATACCATCACCAAAGCTACAATCTGATAGATCAATTAACCCTTGACAAAATCTGCAACGTTTCTAATTTTTAGACCGACCACAGCCTTGAACTGAGCACGTCGCCAGTGGCACAAACTGTATGTGGCAGCTCCTTCTATTATTTAGAGAAATAATCTGTTGTGGCAACAGTGTATGATCATTAATCCTCATTTTGTATATTCATCATCAGTCATCAAGGATCAATATTCCTGCAGAGAACAAGGCAGGACGCCACCTTAACACTTAATGTCTTGTCAAAATGGTTCTTTAATTGGGAGTCCCTGTGTAGTTATTAGAACCTGGGCGCTATCAAACGGTGTTTTACAATCCCATCCTCAAAGCCAGGCTGTTGTGGCCGCCAATGCAACTTTCATAGGATCCCTGATTAAAAACTGCTCTGTGGTCCCCAGCCTCCTGACCCTTCACCCGGGCTCCACTCCATCACAAAGCTCGTGAAATTAATTAAAATTTCACAGCGACGCCATCGCATCCTGGACGAAGGTGTGGGGGCGCAGGGGAGGGGTGAGCAAAATCAATCAAAATCATCTCCATCTAGTCCGTCTGAGGGTTGGCGCTCGAAGGCAGGAAGTTGCACAGCGGAAACAATGGCACTTCCTGTGAAAGAGCTGAGCAGGTTCCTGTGCCAAAGGGCCCGGCAAACTTTTTTCTTTTTTAAAGTAACATCATCAATCACAGCGCTGGCTCACTCTCACCATCCACAAGAGGAACAAACACAAATAATTATGCATTGTAATTTCGCCTGGAGGAAAGTCTGCCCCTGTTTTCCCCTTCTCCCTGGTGGCAGCAGCCCCCACCCCACCCCACCCCACCCCGACCCCACCTTCCTCTTTCCCTTCACACAACAATAAAATTACATTTGCATTAGCTCTGAGAGAATTTGGTTGGATGATTTATTGAAGCAATCAACACTATGCTGGCCAATGCCTGGTCCTTTCAGACGGAGAGAGAGAAAAATGTGTGCATGTGTGTGTGTGTGTGTGGGGATTGCATGGCGTAGCTTGGAGCATAGAGAGAGGAAGACATATCTTGGGCTGGGAACCAAAAGGAAAAGCGAGGTTTGAGCTGTGCAGCAGAGCAATCACTGAGATCCTGCCTTTGATTAGATTAGCATTAAACAACACCCTGACAGATATGACAAATAGGTGCATTAGAGCCCGTCATTCTTTCCTCATTTCTTTCCTATCTAGCTTTTCACTCACTCTGTTCGCTCCTTTTGAACATTTTCCCTTCAAGTGTCCCACTCGCACACATTCATGGTCACCGACATCCAAACAGATGTGTAATCTGACTATATTACCTATGTGGGGATGAAGTGAGGTGAAAAACGGGAAGTAAATTACAAATAGGTTAAAGGGAGAAGTTAGAAGACAGGAAGCCAGCCGACAGGTGCTACTTCTTTAAGAAATAAAGCTGATAACAAAAAAGGCGCGTACCGCGTTGAGTGTGTCATTAATCAAAAAGACTTTGGGTTTTTTTTTATAAATGGGGGACACGGGGGGTGTTATCATCTCCTGTCCTTGTCAATGCCTGCGTGTGCGTGTGTGTGAGGGTACAGTAAGTGTTTCTAGTATACAATATGATAATGAGCTTCTACAGGGAAGAGATACTGCTCATGAGACTATTTATATAAAATAATTTAATACTACACACTATCAGTACACTTAAAAGGACACTACACCAACAATAAACCCCCAACAACACTATTTATCTCTAAAACCACACCCAGAGTAATGCAATGGTGACAGGTGATGAATGAAATTTCATTCTTTTGCAGTCAATGTTTAATTGCCTTTGTAATTTTGATACTAAATATTGCAAAATTGTATCCCTTTTCCACTTTTCGAGCTTGTCTGCAAACCCATCATATTTATTTCGCAACACAACTGCAGCCTGTGTGTCTCATCTCCAGCCACCTCCCTCTACAATCAACTGGACGACACGCAGGAATGAGCGCACTCACTAAACAACTCTGCAGCTTCCCTGTTTGTAAATCCTAATCAGACTTCCTGCAGTGATCCATTGATGGCTGGATCATTGATCTGCCCACACCTGCTTATGATCCCTGGATTAGTATTCATGAATCCGACAGCGGCTAAATAAACTTGGCAACAAACACCCACAAGACAAGAGAAAGGAGAAGGATAATCAATGCAAAGCACCATCAAATCTACATTATCCCTTCTCATCAGTTTTGGCCAGGCCACAAGGGCCAGCGTTTGGGTCAGAGGTGATGCAGACAGGTCGACCACCCTTGACCCTCAAACCAATATTTGCTGCCAGAGATGCCTTCTCTCTGGTTTCCCTCCGCTCTCCACGGGACGAAGCGAATGTGGAAACGTAGACAGGGTAATGCGCTGGGGAGATAAGGTGTTGGCCGACTCGCTATCCGCTCAGATTTACTGCACTCAAGGTGAACCTGATAAATCAGATCAGCGGAGGGGCGGCGGGTGGAGGCAGAGACTTGCCTGTGAACACAGCAGCATGACGAGCTCCACCACTGAGCTGCTGGACTTCATACACACCAGGCCTGGAGAAGCAAAGACAAAGGCATCAGAGGGATACTATTGAACTTTACTAAATATTCAAGCCGCTTCATTATTCAAGACTTTTATTACGTTCCGCATCATGTTATCAGGTCTTATTTATGCTCTTGCACCATGCTGCTAAAAATCACTGGTTTTTTTCTGAGTAGATTTAACCTTGTGCCATCTGCAAGGGAGCAGATAGTATTGATGGCCCTAATGAGCCAACATGATATTACTGTAAACTAATACATTTGGTCCTTGTATTACAGGTCTGACAAGACCAGCATATGTCCGATTGATCCCTAATGGGACGGTCAGGACTTTCAGGAGGGGCTAAGGGGCACTAAAAGTGTCCAGTGGCTGAGATGGTTCAAGAACACCCTTTGGTCTTTCTTTATATGACACATGCGCGTCCATACACAGGCACACAAACACGCAGGCCTCCCACCCCCCCTAGCCCAGCTATCAATCAACTTTCCATTTTGTTTGGAGGCAGCAGACATCCCAAACACTGCTATTAGTGGCCTGGCCTCTGACCTGCCCCCCCAACAAACATTCAGCACAGCTACGAGAAAAAACAAAAATCATTACACTCTTCCACTAACGGCCATAGATGTTAATGCGTTTAGATTAGTGAGGTCTACGTAATGACCAACAGACCACCTATATAAAAGCACTGATTGAAAGTATGTGCGCTTGATAGTTGCTGTGTTTCAGCACTTACTGGTGCCCTCAATAAGGAGCTCTTGTCCATGGCTGCCCAGCAGGGTACGAGAGAGGAAGGGGGCAAAATCCACAAAGATCTCTCTAAGTAGAGGCGCTGCCTTCTCCAGAGCATGCTCCAGGCGTTCCGAGATGCTGGGGATGGAATCCAAAGAACACACACTTACAAACAATGGTAAATAAAACGAAACGGACAAAATCCAAACCAAACACATGTGTAAAATATTATTTATTTTAATGCGGAGACCGGACAAATCAACAATCCTCGGAGGCGCGTTTAAAGTCGACTGTGTGTGCTTGCGTGCATAAAGAGCAGACAGGGGTGCGTGCTTGTGTGTGTGCGAGAGGAGAGAAGATGAATCACCTCATATTGGGGGCTGTGTTCTGGGTCACAGGGGAGAGTGGGGGGACAGATGGCAGGCTCGCACTGGCTGGAACCTGGCAGCCTGCTGCAGGGAGAAACCAAAGATCTCTGTTATTAGTCTGGATGCTCGACAAGAAATGGATGCCATGCGCTCTCACATGCGCGCACACACACACAAACACACACTAGAAGCACCATAAACCAGCGTGGAAAGGTGCCTGTTATGAATTAATATAGTGGCATCCATTCAGATGAATGGAGTAGAAGGATTTATGGACAAATAGTGAGGCTACAAGTCTAATTTTATGATTAGATAGCAGATGATGTATTTCAAGCACAATACGTCTTCCTTATCAAGCAACAATTCAGAGACATTTCCGTGTCAGCTGTCATATTTCACACTTTGAAAGACTTTCAGATTGAAATATTTCAGCTAAACACTTAAACACAAAATCAAGCGCTTGATATAACTGGTAGACGACGAGCCACTAACAAGGGAGCCGACTTAAAATCCCAATCTTTCTTTTTATCTTATTGTTTCCATTCATTTAATCATCACATACCAATTTTAACAGTTTCCCTGACTGTTTCATTGTGCAGCTGAACTGTGCTTTACGGCTCTATTCTGGAGACGGAGCAACAAAGTCTGTGTTTGATTGATCTTGCAGTAAATTCACCTCCCTGTGGCTCATAAATAAGCTAATGCCCAGTTGAATATGGAGGAGTGGGATTCCACGGGTACTCCAGCAGACATGTTTTTTCAGGCAGGACAGTCTCTGAGCGGGGATAACTCTTGAGGAATGACAGACAGTGTAATGTAGGCTGGAATGTGTGTGTGCAAGGTGTTAAGCAGCACCATGTGGGCCTGTGGTGAGAGTATCCCTCTCAAGCTGAAGTAGCCCCTTCAAACAAAGAGGAGTAAATGAACGTCTCCATTAGTCCTCCGGCCCCCCATTCAAACACACGAGCACACAAAGCATATTTACTCAGCACAGCTCACTGACAAAAGCACCCTAAACGCACACATTCACGACACATCATTCACCCACTTAGAATACAAATCAAGGGATGATCCCTAAGCTAACATCACAGTAAAGGTAGAGGGGGGATTAATAAAGAATACAGACCAATATTTACAGTAAGAAAGTTATTAGTATGTTATTTTATACACCAAGGAAAATTAACATGTACATAATCCGATCAAAATGTCATCTAATCTTATCTATAAACCCAACAATGGAAATTACAGATGCATTATTTATGCAGATAGAAATATTAATAGTTTTTGCCGACACTGAGTTCTAAACAAAACAGCCTTTTGGGGGCAGGTTCAACCAGGTGCTAACGTCACACCTAAGCGTGTCCTCACCAGCTGCAGCTTCTGCTGAGGTGCTCTGGGCAGCGTCGCCAGAGGATACCACAGCCACGCTGTCCATCGGCGTTCCACTCGACACGGAGGCGGCGGTGGCGGTGGCTGCTGGGGCCGCAGGGGAGGCGCTGATGGATGGCGCGAGGGCGCTTTTCTTTGGTGCAACAATGACGCTTCTGTTGAAAGACCGCATGAATCAGATAACAGAAACATTGAAACCTTGGCCCAGTTTAATGCTAAACCTCATTAAGGTTTTTTTTTCCTAACCATAAACCATACAGCTGCCTGCTGCAATTACAGTACAACTAATAGACCTTTTATTCTTTAATTGGAGAAACAAAGTATGCAAAAACTCACTTCAGGCTTTGAAAACTAAATTGGTCAATGGGTAAGGATAAAAACTCAATCATAGTTATTTACTCTATGCTATTTCAGGAGAATGTCCAAATTTCAAAGCAGAAAAATGATTAATTGTTCTAAGAAAGAAGTAAGAAAACAGAATACTGTGTTTAATTCTAGACATTTTTATTTTCTGCAGCTTTTCAAAAGATCTGAGAACAAAGTTTTACGTCCACATAAATCATGGCTACTTTCAGGATGATGCCTGCGCACCTACAGATGGAATAAGTAAGCCAGCTACAGTACCTATAAAACCATAACACCATTCTTTAGATATGACTCCTGCAAAGTAACAGGAAGTGTTTTCTCATGCTGCCGTGGTAGAACTGAGAGGAGTTCAATTCCCATCGGACGAACACCAGATGGGAGGAGAGCAGCATGCAGATAAGCTGTCAGTTTAGGCCAGGGCTCTGACAGACCACTGGCCATATCAAAGAGAGCCTGGCCCCCACTTATCAGTGCTGACACAGGGGAAAGCAGGGTATAATCACTGGCTACTGGTCCCACTCAGAAACACAAAGCAGGGCAAACTCACCAGGACACGTAAAGAATAAAACCCAAATCCAGGAGATTTAAATACAAAAACAAAGTAGCAGAAGTATGCAGACATTCCTGCATGGTCCCAGAATGAGCCTGGGACCCGCTGACGGGCCTAGCTCCGAAGCAGAAGCAGACAGATTCGTGGCTTCAGCATCCAATAATTTCCTTGCTTGATTTAAGGCAGATCTATTAATAGTTGACTTTTGTGTCAAATGGAGCACGATTCCGCATTTCCAAGAATAACAAAGCTGTATAAGGAAACGGGTGACATGACGGGTTTTTAAATAGAAACAAGTACTGAAAATGTCCAGAGTGACGCAGAAAAGCACTGACAGAAATGAGTGAAATCAGTACTGACGGCCAGGGAGGTAGAAGATAAGAGTTTCTGCTAACTTTTCTGCTGTCCCGACAGTAAGCAGACCAGACGGGGGTATCAAGCAACAAGGGTGGAGCTGACAAGGCACACCACAGGTGTCAACAGCGGGCGGAGAAGAAGAGACAAAGGAGCGCGTGTCCACGTGTATTTGAATATATGCACACTGAGACTACAAATATATGCATTTGTGCATAGGTCTGTCAGCAAACACATCCATGTATGAGTTTGGCCTTCCATCTGTTCCGTAGCAAAGACCCAGTGAATTATTCAGCAGGTCATTAGCCACACTTATCATGAGTGGGCCGCCCCAGTCGATTAATCAGCCGTCAGCGGCTCCGCTCAAGCCACAAAGAGGAGCCCAGGGTGTGTGTGTGTTTTACTGTAGTTGAATTATTTAAAGGCTCCCCAACAAATGCATGCAGTAAATACTATGATTCCAGTAATCTTTGCTTTTTCAGGTAAAACAGAACAAGTAAGAGTGTTTGTGTGTGCATTTGTATTGTCAATTGCCTCTCTCTAGAATCGTACCTTTAACTTTACGGAAATCTCACACAGGTGAATAATCATTCTTTAATTCATCATGATTTTGTATTTAAACATGTGTTTTGAATCCACTTGGTGATAGAATTGTTCTCAGACTGGACCCTGTGGGCAGGTGTGGGAGGGGCATTTACCTGACGACGTCTGTGAATTATACAGGCATGATTTGGTATAAATATAAATGCAGAATATAATTAGTTACTCTCCATCTACACTCAAGAGTAAAGGAAAGAAATGACAAACTTCCTAATTCTTAAACTTCACCTACTACAGTACGAGTAATTGAATCACATTGTTGGCACAGTAATCAAATGTCATGTAGTAAAACTATTAGTGCAAACAGCATCATTTTAGCAGTGTTCATACTGTTAAAGTTGAATAGACTAATTAAATTGGACTCAAAGCAAGCTATAAAAGCTTTTAGGAATTTAAAATGGACGATGGCGTTTGCTAGACTCGTTCCTTTGCATCACTAGAGATCAACACATTTGATTCTTTCTTTTCTTTAAATACGATGCAGAAAACCAAACAGGGAGAACTCAGCTGTGTTTGTGCCCCACGTACTAACCGTATTCCCAAAAAAAAGTCCACTAGCAACACATCAACATCTACAAGACTCATCTGTACATAAACTCTCACATGCGTGAACAGGCTATTGCCAGGAATGCAAACAACTGCAGTATGTATACTCCAGTGTCTAACACACGCATATTCTGCTTAAACATGCAGACTAAATCACCGGCTTGTACAATGACACTGTTTAGTTCTGGTTAGTGTCAGCAAATATTTGCAGACTGGCTGTCATAACAGGGGCATGGCTGAGAAATGGATGGGAGAAATCCAGCAGGTTTCTACTAGTACATAAATCAGCGGTGATACTTTGCCCCCTGACCAACCCGCCGCAGTTTTTATCTGGGAGATCCCGGCTTTGTTCGTGCATTTACTCTCGTAAATCCGAGCCCCCTTGGTAAGTGGAAGGTTGCCATGTTTTGGCAGGAGATGTCAGTGCAGAATGTCAGCTCTGGCTTGAACTGGTGTCACTGGGAGGCTTACTGGTACGTGGGAGATGTTGAGCAGTGATAGGGTCATTAAAACAAAATAATAAACACAGAACATGCCTGCATGCATGGTAGCTAGTCAGCGAAGCCAAGGATTAGACATAGACTGATATACTAGTAAAAGGAGGAGGTAATGGAATAAATATAGAAGACACTATCCAACTGGCAGCTGAGAATAAAAGAAAACTATTTCTTCCACGTGAATATATGAATGAATGAGTTAGCCTCTGCTGTGATGATTGGCTGGATTTGTTCTCCATTTTAAACAGCTGAATAAGAAAGAACTCCAAAGTTTCACAAATAATGCATGTTTGCCGGATGATATCTGTGCATGTGGCACTCAGAGTCGGGTCAGGAGGAAAAGCTATTGTCCGTGTTACTGATCCAACAAATACACTTGTGCCTCTGATCTTGAAAAATGATAATATGATGAATAATCAAGTACAGAGTATCATGCAGAAGCAATTTCTTCCTGATCACTGTGGTGATATCATTAAATACATTTGCTGGTATGTGTGACCTTATATGTACTGTATATTTTTAGGCACAGTCACTGGATGGCCAGAAAGGTTTTAGGATCCTAGTGCTGAAACCGTACTGGTATTAGAGCAGCAATGCTGGGTTCATACATTCAAAATAAAAAGTTAGTGACAACAAAGTGAATATTGTCAGCTCATCATTTTAGGCTGACATGTGCACAGTTCTACAACACATTTTCTCTTAAAAAAGAGCTAGCTTAATGTCCGCCATGTGCGCCTGGGCTCCCATAGGCTTCAAGGGAGCTGTTAGCCTATGTTCTCCAGTTCTCCTGACGTCCTCTCGTCATACCGAGTGCTCAGCGGACAGGAGCCAGTCTAATCCCCCTGATATGAGGAGAGTCCTGAGACCTGACAAAGCATTCCTCAGATAAAGACGCACGATCACAGACATGCCGTGGAATTCCCACAGCTGGGGGTAAGCAAGTTGAGTGTTTCAGAGAGTCAGGGAAACAAAGAAATGGTTTTTTTACAGTACATGAAAACCGTGACTTGACATAACCCCCTTGGAGACTTGGTTAACCCCCCCTCCCAACTCCCAACTCTCGACCACCCTTGCCCCCCTCTGCACTTGTGAACATGTCTAAATGCAAACCAGACCTGTGACCATCTTCTCTCACCTGCACCCGTCTGTGGCTGCAGCACAAGGCTCAGCTTTTGAGGTCTTAGTCCTGACTGCTCATCCCTGCACCTCCAGACTAAACAGCTTTTGTGCCAGACAAAAAGACGGCAGCTAATGCCTCAACCATTAGATCAGCAGCAGGGGAGACGATAAAAGAGTGTCGCTGAATATCAGCGAGATGCTGAAAAGAAACAGTTTTCCGTCAACGTCGTCCAAGACAGGACTCCTGTTTTCCTTGAGAGACATTCACTGTAAGGCCGTGTGTGTGTATTTTAAAGAAAGAAGAAAGGAAGCAAGAAAGCGTAAAAGATGGAGGAAAAAAAACCTATGAACCACATTTCAAAAGGAATTCTGTTGCAGACTTTTTCAAAAATTCACCAAAGCCTTCTCTGACAATACCACGGGGATGGGTTCGAGGTCCCCCGCAGATATGTTGAGATAAATGAACAAAACGATCAAATGTGAAGTTTGAAGAATCACAGGAAAATATGCACCATATGTGCTGGAGAGACACTGTTGAGGTTCGCAGGTCTGCAACACTGAATTAATTTTAGACCACGTTTTAGGCGCATGTGTAAAACCGGAGCGCTCACCTGTCGAATGAGCGGAAGGATTCCCTGGTCCTGTCTCCCATACTCCCCAGAAAAGACGGTGGCAGCAGATTCGGATCCACCGTTACGTCATCGGACGGAGGGCTCACGAGGCTGCGAAGGATGTCCTTCACATTCTTCCCCTTTGAGTCAGCAGGTAGAGAAGGTCTGACCTCAGAAGATAAAGTGGACAGGGCTTCCGAGATGGCGTCTGGGCCGTGAGTCACGCCGGTGGATGACAGATCTCCTTCGCTGGCGGCGGTTGAGGTGTGATCATCGCCGATGCCAGAGTCATACCGTCGGATGGACACGCCGTTCTCTACCTCACCGGAAATGGTGCTGCTATCTAAGATACAGGGAAGGGAAAATGTTGATCAACTCTGTAAGGTGGGAATGGAATAGGAGCAATTGCAAACATTCCCGATAGGGATATATTTCGGAGAAGATGCTCTCTTTTTATTTGCGGAGGGATACCTGTGCTCCTGGCTGACTGTGAGCGCTGAGGATGCTTCTTGTCATTGTGGGGCTCCAGGATGTCGCGGTACTTGGACACCATGAGGACAGAGATGAAGTAAACGACAGCAAGAGCCAGAAACTGGGCCTGCTTACTGTCCTCCTGAAACAAACAAAATCCACTAAACGACCTGGGCCTTTATGGCTTCGTTATGGGCGTTGAGTTAAGCTGCTGAATGCGGCTCTTGGGTGACTTTTATGTTCCACTCACAATATCTCTGAAGACAACAGCCCTGAGGCGGTTGATGTCCATATCCTGAAGAAGCCTGTCCAAATCCCTCACTGGAGACATTCCACCTGTCACTGCGTCAACTGGACTCTGCATGTATGAAAATCAACAATCAGCTAAATGGTGCGGGGCTAGTTTTACACCTACCGGGATGCCTATTAATCCATGCGCACTTTGTGGACGAGAGTAAGGTTTCACAGCTTAGGGAAGACATCCCTCATGGGAGCGTGTCCTTAACATAATAGCTTTTCTATGGAGCGAATGCATTATAAATGAGCTTTAACACCCAGTTCAGGGAAAAACAGCATGCCATTACTGGAAGCAACTGTATCAAATCAAAGGGCCAATGACAAAAGGTCTTGTGTGGTGTTACAAATAGCAGCCAGTGTGGTAATACAATAACATATGAGCTAAGGCGGTAACACTTGGCTGCTACCGCTGGACAGACACAAGACTCCTTCTGAGTCTGGGAATACCAGTCTCATTAATTATGCAGCAGAATACGAGGGAATTCAGCTTTATATTTTCATTCAAATAGTTAAACCAGACCAGGAAGTGAATGTGTTTATGTTGAAACGAGGAGATGGAGATGGTGCCTGACTCGCCTGTGCGGATGCAGATTTGGATGCTCCGAGTACATTTCCGGGCAGAGCTGTGCAAGTGTGTGCTGTCCCATCTTTGCCCTGCTTGAACTGGGCTTGCTGACACTCCAGACAGTTTCTCACTGCCATAGCACAGACTGAGGAGGGGTGAGGGAGAGAGACACACAGCATGGTAACATGTAACTACAGCAATTCTCAGAGGAACATCCTTAAGAAGAATCGAGAGACAAAAGCAAAGGGATGAAGTGAGGCTGCGGCAAGGTCAGCACCCTGACCAGCTGTGGCAGCATCGTTCACTCTTCCCTGCTCCACCTCTCCTCCCAAGGTCGCAGCGTGTGGGTGTGCTCTTGAATCAAATCCAGAGTGGAGCTCCCATAACAAATGACACTGCTAGCTTGGGCATGTGCTGAGGTGGCAGGAAGACACATTCTTTTGTCACATTACAAAAAATATGGTTCAACAATTCGAGTTGGGTTCAAAACTGGCACGCTCTGTAATGCTCCTCGGGCGGGGACCCTCCCAACCCCCTTTGCTATGCACTTGACAACTGACAAATGTTAACTCTGAGCCATTTAGATTACTAAGGCGGGACTTATTCCGTCTGGAAACGGGCTCGGTTTTTCCATTAGGACTACTCTTTCATACGGCCATTTATAAAAAGAGAGGGAAGGGAGGGGTAAAGATGCTAAAACCTTGTTACAGTCTTACAAAATCAGATTAGGTGCCAGCAATGGGGAGCGTATACCTCATCAAATATTCATTCTATAACGGCTGTGTTCTAAAATAGGACCTGTATTATGCTAGCATCAAAACCCCGGCAGTAGCGAGGGCCGTAATATGAGGGAGAAGTGCTTTTTTTTGGTCGGCACACCTTTGCTGTAATAAACAACTTAGGGGGAAACTGATACCTGCATATTGGTCATTGCTCACACAGAGCAGAGCAATGTGTGCACACAATGTACAGTATATCTCTTTGAAAAAGAAAAAGCATCAAATAAAATGAATAATGAAAGAATTTTGTATCTTTTATTCATCTCGAGCGAGGCTCGGCTTCTGACGCAGTCAGAGGAAACTGTAATGTAACCTGAAACATGCCTCAGAAAAGGGCCTGAGGCTACGCTGCACTTATGGGAGAGTCACTACATCATGATAGAAGCCTTTTTAGAGTATTGCCATGCAGTGGGGTTATAATAACAAGATAAGAGTGAGCTGATACGAGGGGAGTACAAGAGACGAGGAAGCTCAGCAGCTGGAGAGGAAGAAAAGGCAACAGGGAGCCATGACTGAAGCTAATACTGGAGGATACTGCCTGCTGATATGAGATAGATCAATCATCGGGAGGATGGAGCGCCCCGTTAAAGCAGTAGAAAAAGATGCAAAACCAGAGAGGGGAGGAAGGGGACCAGCAATCCAGCTGAACTGGGGCATTTAACTGGCCAGGGTTTTTTGCTGAAGAAAATGAGGGTTGAACATACCAAGACGAAGACACTGCCGAAGGACGCCACCAGACGACATGTTTTTCTCTGCTTCTATCTCCGTGAAGTTGAGGGAGCTGGCAAAAATGAGAACGTCCACCAGGTTGATGAGGCGCTGTAAGAAGGTGACGGAGGCTTCCACTGTCAAACCTTGAGAGGGTTCGATGTTCTCCAGTTCATGCTGGTGGATGAAAATAAGGACAGTAATAAGGATGTGCGTGTTGATCTTATCATTTCTTGCTATGTTAATATGCGGTCAGTTAAAAAAGGCCTGCAGGCAGCAGATGGAACCAAAACACCCACGGAGGGTGTCATGACACTCACCGTAGAAGAGGTGGCAGCAGAGAGCAGGGGTAAAATGCCTCCACAGGCCATGATGAGGTTATCCACCACCTGAGAGATGAGGTGTATGCTGTTGTGGACAAACACAACGTTCTCGCTGCTGTTCACAAAGTCCAGAATGGTCTTTGTGGAGTGACTGAAAAGTGTGAAAAACAAAGGGAAGGGAAGATATAACGTTTTCTATGATGTTTAAGAAGTAACGTGATGCTAAGCTCACGCTTCAGTAAAAGGCAGGTTGTTGCCCCACCTCCTCCACATCTGGATTTCTGTTTCGACAGAGAAGAGCAGGTCAGTGAGGAGGCGCTGGTGCATGTGGGACCAACGGAACTCTGGGATGCGAAACATGGTGGATCGAGGGCCTGACATGCTCCCATCTCTCCTTGGACCTGATGTTCCTCCTCCACCTCCTGCTGTTTGGTTAGTTTCCTGCAGAGCCAGATGAGCGGTTTAATTCCATATCAATAGTGTTGTACACAAATCTAAATGAATGATACGTACCGTCTCCTTTAATTCAAGTCTCTCCGTATCTGAGGCCACATTGGACACGTCCAATCTGGCGATTTTGATCTCCTTGGTTTTGCCAGAGCTGGAGGCGGCAGTGCTACTGTCCACATGCGCCGATGTGGTTGGCTCCTCAGCGGCGACCTCTGAAGGCTGTTTGTCGGAGTCGGAGGCTGATGTTGGCTCTACCTCCTGGACTGCAGGGGGTGTGGTGGTTTCTGAGGTCTGGGTTGCCGGGGTGGTGCAAGATTGCTCCAGTGTTTCTTCATCCTTGGATGTTTCCGTCACACCAGCTGGAGTCGTCCCCTCGGTATTTCCATCTGTTCCAACCTTTTCATCTTTCACCTCTTCACCTACATCGTGTTCGTTTTGGGCTTCCTCCTCCTTCACTGGCTCTTCTTCTCCGGCTGGACCGGTCACGTCAGATGACTCCTCTTGGCTATCATCATTGTCACTGGGCTGGACCTGGTCACTAACGGACGAGACATCTACCAAGTCTTCGTTGAAGACGGAGGCCCCTCCCAGCATGCTGTTTTCCAGGCACGGCGTGGCCTCGGAAGACATTTCTGACCTCCCTTCTTGTTCTGAACTCGGAGGAGCTTCAATATCAGCTTCATTCATGGAGTTCGGTTCAGAATTGCTTGGTTCACTCTCATCTCTCTTGTCCGTAACCGGTACCTCCATTGTAGACACATCAGCCATTTTCACTGCACCGCCATCCTCCGTTACCTCCCCATCACGAACCGGTGTTTGTGGATGATCTCTCCTCTCTTCAGTAGACCCCTTGGGCTCTTTAATCTGCTCCTCTTTCTCTTGGGTCACAGTAGGTTCATTATTCTCATCCAGCTTTTGCTCGTAATCTCCCGCGCCTTCCAGGATGTTGGACACGGTGACGGATGCAGGCTTGGCTTCATCAGAAGGTTCCGTTGGGCTGGAGGCGCCGGTTGGACTGGACGGCGAGTCCACCGTCAGTTCAATGACAGTAGAAGGAGCCGACTCCTCGGCCGGGGAACTGCTTACACTTTCCATGGTCTCCATGCTTTGGCTGGCACCAGAAATAGTTCGGACCGAGCCTGCAGATTCCTGTCGCTGGTACTGACGGAACATGCGGGACAGATTCTCTTTGTGTTGCTCAAAGGTTACCTGCAAATAAACACCGTGGGTCAAATTTTCCTGTTTGTATATATCAGCGAATATATGCATATATGAATGTGACCATGTGGTGGGGGGGTAACAGACCACAACCATGAATACCGAAAGCTATCAACCACCATTTCTAAAACTACAACCAGCAGGTTGCAGCATGTGTCCAGTCAGTTGATCACATTTTACACTGATGTAATGAAGTGGGTCAGACTTGGCTCTTGGCCTATGGAATAGCAAACTGGTTCTTTGGAGGCACCATTTTGGAACCAGTTAAGCACCTGCACCGAACTAGCGCCAGGTTCTTTTTAGTAGAATAGTGGTATCTTTGCTCCTGCTCAAGGCCCACACTTCCTATTTGATCTGGAGACACGGACATACAGTTAAAAAGGTTCTTCTGTTGTTTACTGATGCCCTGTGGGATCATTTGTGGTCAATTGGACCATATTTAAAACATTTCCATTCACTTATGTGCGAGCTGCTCACAGCCTATTAACCTCTATCAGTCTTCTTACATCTGATATGGGTCGAGCAGACTGCTAGTCTATAGCAACAACGGCCTGCAGTGGCATTCGAGGAAGAGCCCATCCATGTAAGCAGTCATAGATTAGCAGTAGATACTATTAGAGTGTGTCTGTTAGCTGTGCCGAGTGCATGTCCAGCATTGGCAAATCCTCCCACGCCTAATTTAAGACCCTGCATTAATCACTTGGCTTAGAGGACAGAAAGTCAAAGATGGTCTGGTGCTGGAGGGGCATGAAATGAGGCCTACTCTGCTGCCTTTTCACCTGGGGCTATTTGGACAGGAGAGAAAGAGCGAAATGAGCATGAGAACAGACGAGAGATCAAAAGGGAGGAGGAAATATGAGAAATGGTGGGGAAGGACTGGGAAGAAAGTGAGCAATGGGGAAAAGACGAAAGGAAAGGAGGGAGAGGCTGATTATTTGTAATTAATTAGGCGTTATTGTTCTAAATTAGCCTGCAACACGGGTGCTCATTAATCTTCTCTAGCAGGAAGCAGTGATCGGTAATCTATAACTGCTTTCTGAGTGCACAGCCTGTTCTAAATGCACCAGTAGTCCACCCCCCTCCCCCTTCTTCCCAGTGATCACACCACAAGACCTTCTACCCCATTAGTTTGAGCTTAATTTGACATTTAGCATTTTTAGCAATTAAAAGGCTGCATTCAGAGTGCTGCTATGGAAATGATGTTGGAGCTCGCCGAAGAACATCACGTCATAGATTCAGGATGCAGTTTGTACATTAAGATGATATATGTTGGCCTTAAATGGGGCTCTGCAACGGATCCAGTTACCACTAGACAGAGGTAGTATATGTCTCTGTGGTTTTTGAAAGAGCATTTAGCCTTGCAACAATATATAGAAACTGCCTTGGGTGGCTAAGACATCAGGGCTGATCTAATCTAATTTCACTCTCCTCCATGACTTGGCCTGGCCTCAGTGGGGTATGGAAAAATGTTATGGTAATGTTCAAAAACATGGTGGGTTTTACTAATGTGACAGGTAACATGGTATTAACTGCACACAGCATGGCCGGATCATACAGATGACAGGAAGAGGCCACGCGGGCACAAAAATAATGTTTACTGCAATATTTTAAGTTTCATTACACAAAGGCTTTTTCTAAAAATGACTCTATTCATAAAAAATACATCACTAGAACCCTAATCTAGCAGTGTTTCTGCTTTTGGGCTGTGTGCTACTAGTTGCAGGTCAGGGTAGTAGTGCTGATCTTGGGAGACCCACACAGTAGGAGCCTGGGAGCCCCCATTTAGATAAATAGATAGGGACCAACCACAAAACAAAGGGGAGGGGGGGGACAGGGAGGGCAGCATGGCCCTAATCCGATTAACTAAATGCAATTCCTCCTCCTCCTCCTCCTAAAATCAATGTCATCTGCTGCCGGTTACACTCCTGCTGCATTATCTTTCTTCCATGCTGCTTGTGAAAATATTTTAGTGTGCAGCTTTCCGACCCAATAATATGCTGGAGTCCTTATCTGGAATTTCTATCACAAAAAGAAGGCTGTGTGGGGATCCTTCACTCTACTGTACATGGAAATGTTTTTTTCTGTGTTTTATCAGCTGACTGCTCCTAATTTCATGACAGTTTCATGTTTTTTGATCCGTATAACCAGTGCGACATGCATAAAATGCTTGACATGGATCTTGAAGGCAACTGGTTTCCGTGTATAGACAACCCCTGATGCTTGGCTATTATCTAGCATTGGCTTTTCCTTGTCTTCCTCTTTCCTTTGTCCAGCTGTCAATGCATCCACCTGACACTGTTTGCCAAGAACCACAGCTTCACTCTCAAGTGTATAAGGTCTCAATTACCCCAGGGGTGGGGACAAAACTGTTTGGGTATACTATTGAGAATGTCAGCGTGAAAGAGAAAATTAGCTGCAATTAAAATTCTTTGAAAACTGCTCCAATTTTCAGCATCACTGTAAAAAGGCTAGATTTACCACATATTATATTTCCACAAAAAGAGCTGTTGGCTCATTTCTTCTTGCATTTATCTCTGTGGTAAAATGTCTGGCAGGTGTAATGAAGTTAGCCGACGGTGGGAGGCTGAAGGACGAAGGCACCTTCATGCTCCAATCTTTTTCTTTTGGCGATCTACTTTTCAATCTGATTTGTGCGCAGAGATGGACGAGGGGCACCTTGGGTAGGTGCGTGGGCTCAGGGTGTGAGGGCTGTTGTGTCAGCGCGCCCACCTGCAGGAACAGCTGTCTGTGCCTGGAAACACAGGCAGACACACCGAGCAAAGACTGTGCAGGTCGAGGAGAGCGAAATATGTGCTTGACTGGCACAGAAATGAAATAAATGAAAATAATTTACTATAAGTTCAATGCAACTATTTGGACATTCCAAGCATGATCTGCTGAAGCAATAACTGTATTATATTAGTGGGCCAATAAAAACAAAACTTTTTTCTTGGAAAAATTTGACATCTTGCTGAATAAAATAGCAAACCTGTGCCAAACACTATAAGTCAAAACAGATTTAAAGGGGCTTAAAAAAAACTCAGGTAATATGTTAATGGGGGTAAACTTGTCAAATCGCAACATATGGATGGAACCGAATGAAATCAATTCTAAAATCTGTAGAGAAATTGTGCAAAAATGTCTCTGAAAGCATTTGTGCACTGATCAAGAAGCTCCCAGTGGGTCGGCTACATTTACGGGGTTTGTTTCTCTGGTGGTTCCTGCACAGTTCTGATGAATATTCATTGGACTCTGAGAGAATGACTTCTGGAGCTCAGGAGGAGAGAGGCCACAGTGAGAATGTGCCTGCTAACTCAGATTCACACAAAAACAGGTTTCTGTGTGTGTGTGTGTGTGTGTGTGTGTGTGTGTGTGTGTGTGTGCAATCATGTGCGTAGCCCTGCAGCAGTGGGAGGAGAGAGCAACAGTGACAAACAGCTTTGCTGCTACAAAGGTGGCAGGAAATCTATCAAACGGGACAATAAAATTGCAATTGAGTTTCTTTAGCTTTTTTTATAGCAGATGCACGGATCTGACTGGCTAGCACCCACCCTACCTTCAGAGATTCCCACTCAGCATCTCTGCAACTTACACATTTCTTACACCTTTAAACTGCATTGGTTGATTCACAGACAAAATTTATGCGATGGCCTCTAATAATAACGTACTGTACAACAAAAAGCTCAACCCGCCTTTATCCAAGTGCTACACTGAGGCGAGGTTGGTTGATAAATGGTTAAAAAAGAAAGACAGGAGCAGAGAAAGACTTGATCTGATGGAGGCATGCGTCAATGAAACTCACACTGGGCTTTATCTTTACACAAAAAACACAAGGCACTTTCTTTCTCTTCCATCTACCTCTGTTGTATTCACTGCAGGTTAATTCCACAGTCTTTAGAGGTTTCCAAGGGGTGCTCTGGGGGGGTTTAGGATATCACACATATAGCCCACTCACCCTACTGCTAACATGCTGTTCAGCAGCCAGCCAGTCTGCCTCTGCCCCCTACTGGACGCCCTCACACACAGCACCTCCACACTGCAGTCTCATATCACAAGCACTTCTTTAACTCAACCTTCAATCTGCCAGACTTAAAAAGCCCCCCAGACCACAATCTGACACCAACCTCAATTACTTCACTGCGATGGAACAGTGCAGGGTAATATGATATAAACAGTGAATTTCTAAAGCAGTGTTCTGAGTTCTGCCTGTGGAAACAAGAAGTGCCAGAAGTTTATTTTTATCTGTGCAGCGTGAATGAAATCGACCCTGCGCAGAAATTAAGAGTGGAAGGGAAGGTGGACTCGTTCCCTTTGGTTTATACTGCAACTTGCTCTTAAATTGTAATCATTATACATCTTGCAAAGCCTAATCTGACGGACACCGAGAGGCAGGATTCAATTACCCAGCTCGGCTAGGCTGCAAGTTAGAGGGTCAGATGATAATGCGCACTAATTTCTCATTTGGGGAACTGCATTATGTCAGATTTAAACGTATGGGTGACGCAGCGGACGGCTTTGACTCCTGCTATCCTTTTTGGCTGGAATCAATGTGAGGAGGAGGACGGTAACGGTTTCAATCACAGGGCTGGATGTGAGCAAAAAATGTAAATTCGGCCTGTCTGTTTACAGCAGATAACTAAGGAGAACAGTAATAATGCAAAAAAAGAAGGAAATGAAGCAGATGAGGTGAGCCCAGTGTGTGTGTAGTGGTTGGATATAATGAGCGCCCTGACCTTGGAGTGCGTGATGGACAAGGTGTCCACCCAGACGCGCCAGCCGCCCCACTCATATTTGATAGCGTGGTAGAGCAGGATGCGGAAGACGGCGTACACCATCTCTGTGATTTTCTGCTCCTCGCTGTTTCGTGGGTTGATGAAGCACAGAGAGAGCATCCACTCCTGCCACACGGAGCACTGCAGCAAGCTCCTGCACGCACACACACACACACACACACAGACACACTGCATAAACACCACGCGGGTTCGTGTGAGACGTGGATCTTAATCTTGGGAGTTGTTACCTGCGGTTCTCTTTGCTGTTGTTGAACAGTTTGATCATGTCTGACAGGAAGACCCTGCGCACCTCCATGGTCTCTGGCGACTGGGCGGAGTTCTTCAGCAGAATAGCTATGACCTTCAGGATTTCTGGATATAATAAACACATCTTGTTTGAAGGCTGAAGTAAAATTTAAAAAAAAGAGTCGACAGTACAGCAGAAATTACTGTACCCGAAAATATGAAAATACTCTTGTTGGGGGGATTTTGTGTTTGAGGGATTTTGTGTTTGTGTCCCCGGGTTTAAAGGATTAGAATGTTAAAACGGGCTGGATTTGAAGCCGTTTTACTTCATCTCTGGAGCAGATGGGAGAATTTGAAGAAATCAACAGCTGAATCGTGCGTCGGTCTCAACACGTGCAGATGATTATGATGCAGACTCTCGGCTGAACGTACCTGAGATCTATGCATGTGGTAAGAAAAAGAAAAGTCCGGGCCAATGATCTTTATCGTACTGTAATTGTTTCAGGATTGTTCCAAATGAGAACGCCAGAGTCAAAGGCCTTTGTGGAGGGCTCAGCTTTGGCGAAGGCACAGAGCCTGACTGCTCAGATGAATTATCGAGACAACGTCGGCATCCATTTGCTCTGAGTAGAGAGACAGTGGGGCTTGGATTTCACTCGTCTCTCTAGACTTTGGCGCTAACCGATGCCCCCTTGCTCCAGTAGACGCTCGTGTTGTTTCTACGCCTTAGTTGCTCAAATTATGAGTCGCTGAACCTTTACCGCCAGAAAATTACCCCGGCGCGCTCTGCAACCGAGGCTGCAGGGATGGCGTGTCCCTGTCTTTTTTCCATTTACTCCTGGTTCTTTTCCTTCGGGTTAATTTGGGGGAAACGGTACTTCCTTGGTTTGTTTGATTGGCTCTGACGTTACTAAAGACTGCAATCAGGAGGCCATTTTGGAAGTTTGTCACAGATTAAATCAAGAGATTGTACAGCAAAGGAGAAACAGACGGCCGTGCTGTGTTCCGCAGGACGCGCTCACTTGTAGGAGCGCCAGCACCAGGTTTTTATGATGTGTACCGCCTGTCTGGCACGGTTGCACGCCAGCATTTTTTTTAACACAATAAAGACTGAAGATCACCAAAGTGTGACAACAGCAGGTAAGATTAAGGGTGATTATAGCGTATTTGCGAGGATTTTCAAATCCATCAAAGCTGCGCTGCAAGTGTGCCGAGACAAATAAGGATAAAAGAAGCTTCTTAAGTTGTTAAAACTAATAGGTTTTTAAAAAATTGGGACAATATATTCCAATATTTTTGAAAATGCATCTAAAACTGATTGTTTATAATCTAAACATATTCAGCTTTATCAATTATTTACAGTCAAGCTACACCGCAAAAGCAATTCACTGAAAATAAAGTGTGCAAATATTGAAAAAGAAAAATAGAAATTATTGACAAGATAAAGAAGTCATTGTTATTTACACATGAGATGAGATGAAACTTGAATTAATAGAAAGGACATGACATTTATCATTCATATATAGTTAAATTAACCTGACAAAATGTACACAGACTTCTAATAAAAACAGCAGATGTGTGTACATCTGTCACGTCGAGTGTTTGCACCCTGCTCGTGCCAAGTTTACAACAGGCGTTGGCTTTTATGAAAATAACCTCTGGCTGCAAAATTTATGCCACGCGTTTGTTTGACTGAATACAGCGATCGCCCGGCTCCACGGGGAATTCTTCCTCCCCTCCTGCAGAGAGGAGCCGAAGGAATGCAGAGAGGGTACTGCAGAGGGTGATTTAGAGGAGCCGCGAGGTGCAGAGGAGGTACTCACGTGGGTTGAGAATCTTCACGGTGGAGTCGGGGTCCGGATGCTGTTTATGGATCACTTGAGTGCAGATCTGCTCCGTGAGGATCTACCAGGGGACCGAAACGGGATTAGAGCCATAAATATGATTTTAGCAACAACAGAGAAACAGAAGAATATTAAAATCTGCGTCGCTAGGACATTGTTTATAGTTTAAAGGCTGTATAAATAAAAACAATGCTATAAACAGATAAAATGCTTTAATAAATAAGGTTTCTTTATTTCTATCCTATAGGACCGCCCTGTTTATGTGCAGGTCACTGACCTCGAAGAGCACGTTGTATGTGGTCATGGTGCACTGGCTGTTGTGGAGCATCAGGCGTTCAGTCAGCAGGGAGAAGAGTCCAAAACTCAACATGACCTCAGATTTCCTCCTGAACGAGACATCGGCAGGTCAAAGGTGAGAACATCTGGCCAGGGCTGCTCTCAGGCAACACGCAGCGAGTGCACGCAATATACACAAAGCCAAATGGGCGCTGAGGTGACGAGTACAAAATCAGCAGCTCCTGATGAATTGAGTCACAGCAGCGGCTGAAATGTTTAACGGTGTAAATCAGCTGAGCTCCAGCTGACTTTGACTGGCAGGAAATGAAAAAGAGAATCCCCGCTGACAAAGTGGGAGCGTTCTTCCCAGACAAGTTTTCTTTTCTTTCATCTCTGATCGTAGATCAACTTCAATTTCAGCACTGTAGCTCAGCAGAGAACCAGAGAGCCTTTCGCTGCCATTCTTCTTCTTCTTCTTCTTCTTCCATCTGGATCCAGAAACTGCCAGGTCAACTTGTTTGTAGTCCTTTGTTAGTTTCATTTAATCTTTTTTTTTTTTTTAAATATATATACACACGTTAGCATCGTAAATTGTACTGCAATCATGACATAACTGTATGGATTAAACATTGCCTTTTAAAGTATTTCAACAACCGCATGAATAAATTTACTTGCTTTATTACTTAACTAGATGAGTGAACAATTCAGCTCCAGTTTTATTAATCACTATAAGCAGCATTTGAGCATTAACACAGTCTGAATGTGTTCAAACTACAGTTCAATACTCTGGATTTGAGGTTTCTGACTTTACTTACTTTGCTGGCATGTGTTTCAGAAAATATCCCATTACTTTCAGCGCTTGCACTCGTATTCCTTCACTTTTTGAGGCCAAAAGCTTGAAAATTACACTGGGAAAAAAGATTAAAGATGGCATAATTAGGGAAATAAATAGCTTTATCTACTAGAGTTAAGCCCCAAAAACATATGAACAAACTGTCCGGGATGTATATTTGTATCTTTACATAAGTGTAAATAACTAAATTGTGAAATAATACTGTAAAATCTGGAGAAGAAAACTACGGATACTCGCGTGGACATTAAACAGCCATGCTTACCGAATCCCATTGCGCTGGTCAAAAGCCTGGATCATGGAACCAGGATGTTCAGACATCAGAGCCACCAACAACTGCAGCACATCCATGAGGTTGTCATCCTGTGGGCCAGAACCAGCTCAATGTGAGGATATTCTTTAATAATAGAGACTTCCTTGTCAATAACAGATAAATACAAACATATTCTGCTGCTCTTGGTGATTTATAGCTGCTGTAATAGGAAACAATAGGGCATAACAGCGTTGAACAAAAATAAAATATGTTTCTGCATAACATGATCGGCAGGAAATACTGTAATCACCTTTAATGCTTAAAAGGCTCACTGAATTACTGATTGCTGAGTGATTTAGTTGTTATGCCTTATTTTACTGTAAACAAAAAACCACTTCTGTCTGTACTGCCAACTGGCACACGTGGAGAAATAACAAGTAAAAGATGTTTCTTTGAACAAAAGATTGCTCTCTTCTGGATATCAGAGCTGCAGTCCAGTTGGGTTGTGCTGCCACCTAGTGGCGACTATCGGCCTACCTCATGCATGGTTAGGAGGTAGTTGAGGATGCTCTGTAGCTCATCATCCTTCACACCGTGATCCTAGAATACAAGAGCACAGATCAACTACATCGACGTCTCAACAAATGAGTCTTCAAAATTATTTAAGAACCGTGCAGACTTAGAACTCAAACAAAATCAGATGCTCTTTGTGTCAAGATGAGACTTGTAATGCATATATGACAAGTAGATGAAGCCTTTTACATATTTCTGTATTTGTGCACTGGTTCACTTCAGATAAACATAAAAATTTGAGTCTTCTCCCATAAAATAGGCCATCAGTACAGGACACGACAACTCCGCTGAATGATTCTATAATTACCTTCATTATGAGCTGTTTGACAAACAACAACAGAAATGCTCGCAAAGAAAGTATCTCCTTCTGGTTTGGCCTGGGACCATCTGAAAATATCACAAGAAAGAAGAAATTTTGCTTCATTTAGCTCACTTGCTATCGAAGTTCAGCATTTTGTGTGGCCCTGTGGAAGCTTACCGAGGCCTTTGGGCAGGACTCCACTGCGGTCCTGGGGGTTAACCACCCAGTAGTAGAACTTGAGCGTGTGCATGACCTGCAGGACGGTGCTCACCCTCCGAATTGTGTTGTAGATGGTCACTGAGCCAATGAACTCTGTTGCCAGGTATGTGTACAGCGTCAGCTGCACCTGGATATAAAAACACACCAGACGTTTGTGTGACTAATGACTGGGTGACGAGCCAAATCTCAGCCAACCAGGTCAGAAGACTGCAAGTGTGGCTGTATTTAGACTTTAATTTGTTTTCTAATTCAATGAAATACAAACACTGTTTAAACGTGTGCACTAAAATGACCTTGGCTGGTGCATGGATCCAAATGGCAGGGTTGAACAGGATGTGGTCACACAGCTGTTTGAGCAGCATGATACCGTTCTGTAAGTTGCTAAGGTATCTGGAAAAGGTCAGCACAATGTCCAGGACAGACCGTGTCACGTGTACCTTGGAAGACTGAAAACAAGGCAGAGACAAAGAGTTAGAAACAAGGGGTGATGATGTCAGAGTCAGATGATGTTAGTTGCCTCTCATGACTAAAGGAAACACAATAATAACATGCTAACAGGGGAAAGTGAGCTTTATTTCTGTGATCATGATGTGAAGCTGTTGTAGAAGGAAGCTGGTGTTGCCTCACCTTCTCCAAAGTGTGGCCAATGACCAGAAATCCTTTGCAGGCCAGGACCTGCTCTTGCATAGCCACCGAGTTCTTCAAGAGCTCCATCACAAACGAGAGCAAAGTGCAGCTAACAAACAGACAGACGGCAAGTGCAGAGAGATGCAAAGTGAAGAGACAGTGACAATAATCTATGTATGCTGCTGACAAAGCCCTGGCTGTGACATGAACATCCCAAATGGAATGTGATTGAATGAGGGTGTCGTGCTCCTGTTGTGTTAAGGCTGCAGTTAAGATCACCTTGAGGGCAGAAGATATTACGACTCTGCACGATGGAAGCGAGGTAGCTGTCTCAGCTTTCAATCTGAGCGTTACAGGAAAGGTCGTGTACTGCAAAACGACCTGTTATTACAGTCCTAACGTAGGCCTTTTGTTGACAGATGCTGTGTTATCACCCGTTTTATATCACCAATTTCCATTAATACTGTAGCAAATGTTCCTAAATAAACTGGGCACAATCAGTTTGTACAATTTTACAAAATCCTCATGGCAAGTGTGTGTGTGTGTGTGTGTGTGTGTGTGTGTGTGTGTGTGTGTGTGTGTGTGTGTGTGTGTGGTTACCAGACAGAGGTGTCCAGCTCCTGACTGGAAGGCTGGCGATAATCCAGCTGTGCAAACAGAGGAAAGAGAACCTGCACGCCTCCGATGGAGTGTATGCCGCTCTGGACTGAGTGAGTCACCACGGCCTTCACGTCCTACGGAAACACACACAGAGGTGGCTTTATTCAACATGGCCTGTTGTTATTACTGTGGTGACCAGGTAGAACAACTGTGGCACCTATTCCTTCAGTGCTTGGAAACATGTATAAAGCTTTGATTTCAGGTTGAAGACAATTTTCTTTTGTATATCAATGGCTTAAAGAATGATGCAAACCTGAGAATGAATGTGTAAAAGGCTCTCTTGTCCTCTTAAGCAACAGGGAAATGATTCACTTAAATGTATTTTTCAACAGAAGGCTAATTGCATCATTGGAGCTCCGTGATGCCATTTTCAGCAGCTGCAAACAGTCTGTGTAGCTCAACAGATTCACGCCTCAGCTCTAATGAGGCGATTAAAAATGAAGACACATACTGAGCTGCCATAATTACCACACGGGCAAAAAGACATGGCCATGCACGTGGAAGATCCAGGCAGTGAATAAGGCTATATAATTGTCGTCAGTGGGAACTGCTACTAGATGCCATGAAGTCCTACCTTTAAAGCAAAGGGCACAGTTACCTGCAGCATGAGTGCATGAGGCGAGTGGACGAAAATGGAGGCGTTGTCCTTTGGGGAGGACTCAAGGCAGAGCTGGGCGTCTGTAGCACGAGGGTTGTAAGTGAAGGCGATGCTGGAGGACAGTTTGCCATCGTAAAGTAAGGTCTTGTGATGCTCTGCAAACAGCAGGTCACTCTCTGCCTTGTACTTGAACGTGCCCTGAGGTGCAGAGAACGGATCACAGAAAGACACAGGGTTTTAAATTTGCATTTATCCAACTGTTACAAAGACATTGCTGGCTTGACGCCTTCCAACCTGGTAGCCTGGACCCAGCTGGTAGATAGCCAAGATCTGAGCGGCGCTGAGAGCCTCCCCGAACAGGTAAACTGCCCCCATCTGTCCGCAGAACACCCGGTTGGTGTCCGCCGTCTCCGACGATCCCAGGAAACACTTGTCAAACGTCTGGAGGGTACAAGTAAAACAAGAAATGGGGGGATGTGAAATATCTGCACAGAGCTAATGATAAAGGTCCAATTAATAAGACATGTGAACACGTGTCTTAGCAAGAGGAGGCCAAACATTCTGACGCATGTTTTCTGACGTGAACAGCGGGAATAAATACAACTCCGGGGAAGTTTTCTTTCACTCTTACATCAAAGAATCTGGTATCTCAGCATATGAAAAAGCCACCCTGAGGACCGAGTGCACACAGTGATACATCAGAGGATCAGACAACAGTGTAAAAGCAGACATTTTCCACTCCAGCCTCACTAAATTTAATGATAGTGGTTTCAACCTGCCATGTATCAGAGCAGGAACAGGAAGTGTTTTGGAGTATTATTACTGGTAAAGTGGTTCTTTTCATTAACTTATTCATGTCAATGAGGACCGAAATATAATTAAAGTGCTGCTACTTACGTCACTGGTGTTGACAAACCAGGCGATGTCTCCAAAAGAAGCCAGTTC
Source organism: Takifugu flavidus (assembly GCF_003711565.1). Lineage (NCBI taxonomy): Eukaryota > Metazoa > Chordata > Actinopteri > Tetraodontiformes > Tetraodontidae > Takifugu > Takifugu flavidus. Next base: position 4,115,518 of record NC_079525.1, read on the forward strand.
ACCATTTACATAGCAGCTAATTTCACTGTTTTTCCAGCGGTTGTAGACGTGCACGAGAGTCACCATGTACCACTGCAACAACAAAACAGCGACAGAATCAGGAAATCTGGTGTAAGAAATCTAAAGTTCTGATCACACAGACACACAACACCTACAGATCTTTATTCCGATTAGCTTATTTTAGCATTCAGAGCCCTCGAGCTAAAATCCCACCTCCTTCATTTTTGGATTTTCCAGGTCTTGTACCCACTCATATAGGTTAATATCACCACAGTAAAAAAAATGTGTTCTTCTGATATAAATTTAAGGTTAATAGCAACAAAAGTGAGAGGTGAAGCTTCATGAGCTCTTATGTGGAGGAAGATGATGCTGAAGTGTCCACTGTCATACATCGTTCTGACTGCAGTGGTCTTCAGCATGAGCAGTGCCTGGAAGGGACGGAGCGTTTCGGATAATCCTTCTCTCCCTCGCCCTCGTTTCTCATCCCTCCAGCTTTGCTTTTCCCCAGAGTCAGGTAAGATGTGACGGATCTGTCTAGATTAATCGCGTGAGCACGTCTGTGTGCACCCATGTGTCTGGATCCGGATGCGTTAGGATCCGATTTCTTTGATCGGCTGCAGAGACGTTTCGCGGTTTGTGTTCTGAAGTGCAGGAATGTTTCGTTTGCTTGGGCTACACGGCCTGTTTTCCTCTTCCTCTCCTACCTTCTGGGGTTTGAAGTCGTACTTCACACAGTGCTGGAATCCTTTCGCCTTCGATTTTAATGAGGTCACTATCAAACAGCCGCCCACGAAGTGAGCAGAATAACCCAGGCCTTTACTGGTGCGGAAGCTGGAAAGAAAGGAACACATTTTTATAGCGTCTCCAATTTCTCCTAAAAAAGCCTCTTAAATGGTGATTATTTATCAACTTAAATACCATTCCTAAAAAGTCCTGTGTCTCAACAGGGGCCCCTTCAAGCGATTTAGTGAATTAATCTCTTTTCAGAAGAACACAGAGATGAACAGGAGCCTTTATTTAAAATTCCCTAGCGTATTCAGCCTCTCATTATCCTCACACGTGTTGAAAATGATGCTTGTTGTGTATATTAAACCAGACACTAACTCACTGATGATGCATTTATGGCACATCTTCCCCACACAGGTCCAAGATTCGCTCGATATAGGGTTTTAAATGTACTAGCAAACATAACGTTGTTGTTTCCTACCAGTAGAGATAAGGCTTGTCTTTGTCTACGTTGATATTGTTGAGAGGATCCATCCGAAGCCATGTGTGGAATGTAAACCCATTCTGGTACGGCCATTTAGCAATGGGGGGCAAAGCTATAGCCTGAGAAGGGAATGAAAAAAGGTTTTTACACATTTCTGTCCATCACCATCGACCAACAGAACTCCAGAACTCATCCATCCCTCAAATTTCTAAACAGGTCACGCATGAATAAAAAGGCATGACCTTGAAATGGATGTCATATTTGCATTTTTTTCCTTTTCAAATCAGAAAATCTGTTTAAGCCACCCCCACAGGTCTGACACCAGTGGTTAAAAAACACTAATGTTCTGAAGCAGCCACCCATATCAAAATTCCAAAATGCACCGCAACATTAACCCTGGTGCCCACAATCTCACAACATTAACCCCGTCTACGTAGACGTCCCCATTTAGGCCATTTCACGTCACCCGACTGGGACTGTCCTCGGATTAAAAGGTTGCAAAAACGAGACATGAATTATAAATTGTGCCGTAGCGCTTTGAGTGTGAAAGTGTGAAAACTTGATGGAGCCGTCTGACTGCAAGCTCAAAATCTGTGTAAACATACTGGAGGGGCAGCGATAGATTTTATGTATACTCACGGCTGCGTTTTTCCCTGTGAAGCTGAAAAAGGAGTCGGGGCCGGTCCTGTGAGCCATGTACTTCAGAACTGACAGCAGCTTCACGGCGTGACGGGGCTTGGAACAAAAAAAAACAAAAAAAACACACGTGGAGGATTTTAGACGACTGATGTTGGTGTCAGAACAAGCAAACGTTCAAGAACCCGACTTCAAACTCACAGTTCTGGCTTCCAAAAGTGAGCAGGGTCTGTATTCTGTTTGTTCTAAAATTACCTCTCAGACATATCACACATCCAAAGAGATTTATTTGCTCAGCAGCGCAGTGAGAACTGTTCCTGTTGGACTGATTAGCGTGTTTAAGGGCTGCGTCCACATATTTCAGATCCTGGCGATATTACGACTACTAACGAAATAAAAAGTCCCATTTGATGATTTTGTGAGAGTTTAAAGTCCCGCACACATCCAGCCTCTCCTGAATGCCTCGCTCTAAAAACTGCCCAGAATAAATGGAAAGAGGTGAAAGTTAGGAGCGTGAAATCAACTTGACCCATTTCCCGCCAACTTGATTAGCGTCGGTGATCGATGAGGACTTTTCCTTCTTGCCTCATCTCTCTCCCCTTGTGTCTCCACTGTTTCTGCTTAGATATAGCAAATTGTCTATTATAGTTCCTGTTATCAGTAATGGCGAGGAGCTCGGCGCCCGGGACTGCAGTGAAGCCTTAACGCTGATCTATGAGGTCTGCGTGACGAGAGCATTGTTCTGTTGGGCTGCAGGGTGCAAGTGTGTGGAACGCATTCCTGGTCCTGGACGACCGTTGGAGGGGTTCTGACTCACCCATTGGCCCTTCTCCCCCTGCAGCTTGCTGAAGAAGATCTTCAGCTCTTTTACAGTGATGCTGTAGCTGGCCAGCACACCCAACATGTCCACCAGCAGGTCTGTAAAATCAGAGTCAAAAATAGAAACATGTCAGAATCGTTCAGGGGAACAAAAGTACCCAATTACTACAATCCTTATTGACACAAGAATGATACTATGACGTCCGAGCAGGCATCAAAGATAAGACCTTCCCTGCTGCAGACCCCCTGCTGTATTTCCTACTAATGGTGATGATGGCATATTATGACAGATCACTGACTCGTGCGTACACGAACACACACACATTACCCTTGGTCTAATCCTACCAGGCGGAGGATGAGTGGCAGTTACATGAAGCTGGTCTTTTTTCCCCCTCTTAAATATTAAAGCCGAGCCATTTGATTCTGACTGACGCAAATACCGGTTAACGGGGATGGGAACGTCTGGAAGTTAAGAAATGTATTGGATTAAGCTGCAGGAGTAAAAAAAAGAGCGTAATACTGTCTGTGAAGCATTTCAGCCTGGAAAGGTCGTCTGAAAAGGTGACTCTGAATACGTGAGTGGCTCTTTAAAACCTATGAGGGAATTTGGAGGAAAAGACTCTTGTCGCCCAGCGGTTACTGCTGGCTGACATCACCCCTGCCCGCCTGCATAAACCCTCCAGGCCAGCAGTGTTCTGGCGGGGGTTCACTGATCCAAACGCATTAGGATTAATTCGCACTAATTTGCAGATGGGCAACAGACTGAGAAACGAGGGAGGCTGTGATGAACATCCCATCCCAGTGTGGACCCAAACGGGGGGTGAGGTTGATTTTCTAAAGGATGTCTCAGGTCTGCATTGCTCCGCCTCCTCACTCAAGACAAAGGTTAAAACAAAAGTGATGATTTCCACCTGCAATCATGCTGTCAGTTGTGGAGATGCGGTCCAGCACTTGCTGGATGAGCCCCACTTCGGTGCACGCCTGCAGGTTGCGGACGCTCTTCTTGAGGATGGCGGTGAAGATGCTCCAGACTTCCGCCTGACAGGTGGACTCGCACTTGTCCAGCAGCTCCACCATGCACCCGATGCTCTCTGGCTCCTGGATGATGAAGTTCATCTCCAGGTCAAACTGGCCTCCAACCAGCTGAGATACATCAGAAAAGATAGAAGAGTTTAATCTCAGTCCACGTTAGAAAGATAAAGCCGCAGCCAATTCTTCTTATCAATTTCAAAACGCGACAAAGAAGCGCTCATTACCATGCAGGATGCTCATTCTTAAACACGTCTTTGATCGTGCATTAGACACACTGCACGCCAGGAGGATTAAAGGTCAGGAAAAAAACACGGCTCTGCGTCACTCTGTACCACTTGGCTGATGCTGCATTCGCCACATTTTAGCTGGATTAGAGGCACAATGGGGGGGTGGAAATTAAAAAGTCTGAGAGGCACTGATGCACTGACTGATGTGAGATGCACAGCAGCAAAGAGGAAGCAGGGTTCTGGGACGCTTGTCTCATAGAACAGGACTGATGCTTTTTGTGTCAGGCAATAAATTGTCAGAGCCATAAATGTCATAATTTGTCTCTTTTTAATAGTTGTGCTGACATTTTTATTATTGAACCCTGCCTAATAGAAAAAGATAAGGAAAATAACAACACTGGTGTCAAATTAATATCACGGCTGAGGCTGTCGTGTGTGGTTAATGAATGTAAGATGGTCGTACGTGGCCGCACGGGATGTGAAAACAATCTGATTTGATGCTGGGAATGGAGCCTGTCCCATCAAGATGAGCGAGCTGGGTTTAGTCTGGATGTGTGTGGGTGGGAAATGAGGTCCTCTAATGCGACTGCGACCACATCCTTTCCTTTACTGGTGTGTAAAGTGATAACGCCAACACACATATCACCTTTTGTCCCTTTAACCTTCGCTCGGAGATGCCAAATAACAGAACAATAACAGTGGAAATCACCTCACTGATGAGACCAATTTGGTTTAGCCTTCAGGCTGAGAACATTTCCTCATGTCTGAATTCTGGGCAAACATCATATCAGCGTTTTCCAAGTGAAAACTGTGACAGCTCTTGATGTGAGGTGATGCCCACTAATCGGGAATTTACGAATGCATCACAGACCAAAAGAAACCCAGTTCATACAACAGACTATAAATAGGTTTTTACAAATCAAAGATATCTCAGCAGGTGTTAGAAACCAAGTGTTTAACACCAACACATGCATCAATTATGACCCTGCTGGAAAACAGTCACCTTGGATGGTTTACCAGCTATTGTCAAGTCATCATCCACATCTCTACAGCACAAAATGCTCTCAATAGACTTTAGGTGCTATTTGGCCCAGTAAGATTTGATTAATTAGGCTGACACTTTGGGTGAGTTGCCGATTCATCATAGCAGCCTGACTGATGGGGCAAAGATGAGGAGTGAGCGCTAGGCTACAGCGAGGAACAGCGACTGATGTGTGTCCAACACAGAAATGACAGTAGCGCCAATATGTAAAGAAATGACCTCCTAAATATTTTGACATTCTGTAAACAGGGGGAGGAGAAGAAATTAAAACAACAATATGTTCTGTCTTCGCTTTAACGTCGATCGCTAGCGTTGTTCTATTTTTGGAACAGGTGTCCAAAGGTTGCCAGTTCCAGCCTCGGCTCCCGGCTCGGCACAGCTCCACTGGCTTTATTGCAGCCAGACACCAGATCCCTGGTGGAGTAACCCGGCCTGGCTGCTCTCCCCTGAGGCCCACCTGAATTAATCATGGCTGAGCGGCCGAGCAGCCACTGGGCCGTAACACAAAGCACAAACAGTCTTCTGTGGGCTCCATGAATAACAACAGTCAAGGATGGCAGGGTCAAACGCTAATACCGGCACCAGAATTTCAAAGATCCGAACAAAGCTTGCATCTCGGTTCAAATGCCGCTCGACCAATAGTTCAATCAGTCTTCAGGGCAAGAATGTGTTAATTCCATTTTTGTACAGAGTTAATTAATTTGTCTAAAAATAGGTTTCAGGCCAGGTTTATTCCTTATTACTGATTAGAAAGAAAGAAATGGGGATGGTAAGTTTAGGCCAGGTTACCAGGGAACAGGCATATTAAACCTGGACACTCCTTTAATACCAAAAGCAGGCATTTATACTCATACTGTAGTAAATAAAATTAAAAAATTAAAAAAAACATTCTCGGCGGGCTGTGTGTGTGCGTGTGTGTGTGTGTGTGTGTGTCCCCGTCCCTCAGCCTAATGTTCTCCCCCTAATGAAACTGCGATTCATTTAGTGGGTGAAATTGAATATTGAAGTCGTTTTCCTGCAATAAACAAGGTCACAAACAAATGTGTGCGCGTGTCGAGTCGACTGCATCAAAAGACTGATAAAACCGGTATCGGATGTAACGATAGGACATCAATAAGAAGAAATGAAATTAAAAACAATCAGCTGCTTGATAAAGTCCTACAGTAAAAGAAAGAAATGTAAACGTCTGGCTTTGATTTCAGTTCATCCGAAAATACGAGCGTTAAATGGCCACAAATGTGCTGTGAGCTCGCGTCATCATCCAGCAGCAGCACCTTCAACAGCTGCTGCCAACCAATGACACTTCGCCTGTACCCCCCCCACCCCCACCCAACTGGTCCGCCCATGACCTCACCATGCCGAACGCCCCCCCATCTCAGAGAGCCACAGTACCATTACTGATGACAACCTCTTATGATCCTGCACTCCTCTCCGCTGATACCGGGCCCTGCGGAACGCCAGCAGCAGCAGACGGGGAGGTGAACCAGATAATCTGTCCTCCACAAATCACTGGAGGGCTCCAGCTCACACGCTTACGGGCTTCAAATGCCAGAAAATCATGAAGCAAGATGATTTACATCAGGACATTTGCTTCACGCTTACATAAAAGCAGAAGATATTACAAAACCCTTCCAAAGAACTGCATACATTTGGGTTTTCTTATATATGTGGTAAGCGAGAAGATATTTCCCATTATCTGTTCACGTGTTAAGAAAAATAACACACACTTGGCCAGTGGAATGTCTGCATCCTGGCCAATTATCCAGCAGGAAGTGGGAGACCAGCAACTTCCAAAGCAAATAAACTCACAGCAGGGTATGAAAAATGGAAGAAACTTTGAGAAAAACAACTTGAACAGATTCTAAATGGGGGCCATCCTAACAGAAATAAAGCACAAAAGTTCAGAAAATCTGAAAGAGACACACTAATAAACTGCACAAAATGTGCTCTTCATGGAGCCTCTAACACCACTCAATTAAAACAATTGCACATCGGCCCATGTTACTACTCTACCTTGGAAAACCATGGATGGAAACAAAAGTGGCCACAATTATACACTCATTGACCATGAAAAATAAGTGGTTCACTCAGCAGCCCGTATAGTTGTACATGTCATCCAATTATGTAAAAACACTCTGCAAATGAGCACTGCTTGTCCAAAGTTCAGAGTGTGTGCTGGCAGTGATGGACCACGGTTGTTGTTCGAGGTCAGCGTGGGTGGAGTGGCACTGGAGTTCATCGCATTGAATGATGTTAATCTGGGCCCTCGTGCATGCAAATTACTCCGGCCCTTTCATAAATCCACCCTCTTCAAAACCGAGGACTGTCAAACCAGAACACCGTTTCATTGGATTTTATTAGATTTCCTCTGAAGCGGTGATTTTGATAACGTCTGTTATTTTTTAAATCGGCTTGCAAAATCATTTGGAGCTTTTATTTACTACTGGTGGCATTTCAGATATGAAAAAGGACCATCTGCATCTTGTGCCGTCTTTATACTGGTGCAGACAGACGACCAGCAGCAGGACGGATATTTTAATAACTGGGTTTCTAAGAATATCTCCAAGTCGGCAATTTGCCAGCCTTTTGTTGAAAAGAGCACTATTCATTTCCACACCGTGCTAAATGTGACGAGTGTATTTTTGACTTTTGTCTGTGTAACAGCTCAGATTATTGGGCGTATTATGCAGGAAACAACAGCATATGGATTCTGATTATGTTGGATTTAATGAGAAATGAGAGTAGTTCATTTATGAAGGAGTTGATTTGGGGCTGGTTAATGAATCCTCTAATGACGTCTCCTGAAATGAATTTAGAACAATAATGTTGAGATTAGGACACTGTCTGGAATTTACAGAGATTGCAATTTAAATTCCAGCACAGCCGCTTATGTCAACAAAAGGAAATGACCCGTCAGGAAACGGTCCTGATTAGACAACGGGCCTCTGGGAAGCTTTGGGACGATGTTGACAGACAAAATCAGCTGCTTCTGGAATAAGATATTCAAATAAAATATATGCATGACGGCGATCCATCGACTTTCTACTTCAGGAAATCTTTATGTCGCCTCCGTCTGGAATCAAATGTCGACTATTTACGAGGTTTGTGTGGAAGAATGACTTTGAAAAGTTAGAGCGAGGCCGCTACCGGATATCTGTCGTGGAAAGAGGGTTTGATCATGAGGGAAACCGCTTCAGCGTCTGACACGGCGGTTCAGTCTGGCTCAGGGACAAATGATAAAAATAGCTGGATCGGGAAGGTAAACAGGGACAGAGCTTAAGGAAGATTGAGTTCCAGAGTATGATAAGGAGAAACACTTCAACACGGTGGACCCATTAAAGAGCTATTCTGAGAGATCAAATTATTTCTTCAAAAAAAAGAAAAATGGGCTCTTAAGTTCTTGAAAAGTTGCGCTTATATAAATGTGCATCTGTTCCAATGATGTGTTCTTTTAAAAAAAAGAAAGAAACGTAGTGTCATATTTATGGATGTCATGGAAATAGACAACTCCCCGGGGAAAGCAAACCTTTTCCGATGAACCTTGATGACTTAATTCAACTGAACATTCGGGACGCAAAATGCCAAAATGATATCCGTGTCCATGTGAACAGACGTGACCTTTGGACATTTGTGTGCAGTGGGTTTGTGAGCAGGTGCTTCCTGTCTGATGTTGACATCGCCCGATGCTGCGACAGGTAACGTTTACAGGTTACTGCGTCCATCTTAAAACATCAGCCTCGGATGAAATGTTTTTTGAAAAAAATCATTGAATCATTTTCAGTTGCACACACTGCTCTGCTCTCAATAATCTTCACCAACCCTCCTCCTCCTCCTCCTCCTCCTCCCAATGCTTAAATAGGTAGACAGCATTCTGGAGGGATCACATGACAGCTATGGTGAGTGTTCAACTGGTTGACCTTTGGACGGAGACAGGGATTGGATATGAATGCCTTTTATCATCCTTTTTATCATTTTTTGTCTGCAAACACGCCATGTCTAAGCATCACGAGATCACCTGCCAAGAGTCACCTCACCTTGACAGGAAACTGGCTCATTTATGCAGTGAATCATCTGGGACTTATTCTTGTCCGTTTGTCAGACTATTAATATTGTAGGAATAAAGAAGTAACATCAAAATCAAGAGACGGCTTGAGCGGAATCCAGATATAAAATAATATCCCTAAAAGAAATCAGTCGCCAGCAATAGCAGTTGTTTTTAGCACTTGATTTTATATTGACATAATGGAGACTATATTTCTGCTAAGCTCTGTCATCAATGGATCAAAAATGGCTCTAAATTCCCGTCGGCGCAGTAGATAAAGATGACCAAAGCTTTTAGAATCTAAAAAGCCATTTTAAAGGGATTGGAAAGCTAAATTATGTCATGTGACCCCACAATAAACAGAGGAAGCTGCCACAGGCTTTTGGGCAGGAAGGGTGAGGAGATACGCTAAATGGTCCCAATTGTGTCCATCTCAACACTACTTTTACAATAACGGTCTTGTGTCTGTGGCAACACGTAGTTTTCCCTCATTGATTAAATGAGACGGCCGAGAACGCAAAAAGCACTTAAACCAGCTGCTTAACGTGCACCAAACAGAGCAGAGCTGAGAGGAAATAATCATCCTATCCCCATTACTATATATATCTGCCAGGTCAGAGTTAACATCACAGCAGTAACTGTATCACAAGGACAAAACAGTGGTTGGTTAAATGAAAGGTGATCTAAATCCACTGTTGTTGCAGGCAGCCAGGGCCAAGAGTTGCTGCTCAGAACTTCCTCAAACAACCAGCATTGCTGTGTGAAAATGCTTTAGCGCGCTGGCAGCGGCGCTGCTTACAGAAGAAACAAGGGGGGGTGATGTAGGCCAAGACGGAGAATACATTACGGTCCGGTTTCCTGACAAAGAAGAATGAATTCACTGCAGCTATTGTTGCAGAGGGAGTGTGATGCGCACGAGGCTGAAGGAGTCGTGTTGGTGTTTAACTGGCATGCCCAGTGTTTCTGTGTCCCCTCAGGCTCTCCATGCCATCACTGGCTATATATCTATACACACGGTGCATATACTTTCCATGTGAATTCCTGAAAACAGCAGAAATCCTAATGTTCAATCAAAAATGTCATACGTTTCCTGTGTTTGACATTTTTGTGGCAGTCAATTAAAGATATGTTGAAATAGTTTCACAAAAAAATACAGTTGAAATGATTTCCATATGCAAACATTTTATTAGACAGCAGATTCAGTTTAACCAGAAAATCACTTTTAAAAAAAGGTTTTCTCAGGACTGATGTTCAACTATGTGGTAACAGTAAAAACTAGAAGTGGTAGCAAAAGTGAACACACAAGAGAGAACCGATGCAGGACAGTGTAAATATTTGCAGGCCCACAGCGCCAACGCTGGCGATGCTCGCAGACAAAGACCCGTCACAAAGATCCCAGTGACTAAAGAAAGCTCCCTCAGAACTTTGTGTGACACCATGCCATCCCCTCTTTGGAGCAGCCAAGCATTTGTGCATGACTCTACAGCTGCCTCAGGCGCCTTATTCAATTGTTATAACAGTATGTCTAATTTTGGAGGTTGGTCACCTCTTTCTGATATAATAATAAGGAAAAAAAATCAATATAATCGCAGTTTGTGTAAGATTGGGACAGCAGAATAATGAAGATCCCACAACGCCTAATGTGTTCTGTTAAATATAGTTATTGGGAACTGGTTTGGGCAGTATCCAAGCTAGTCAAACCTGAACGCCCCACCTCAAGGACGGTCAGAGTTGACTGTTAACGCCGTTTAGGAGATGGTTGTCATCTCCCAATTTATTTTTTTTTTTAAAAAGGCCGTTTTTTATTTGAAATGAAAATGAGATTCAACTGAAAATAATCCAGATTATTTGGCAATACAAAATCAACCATGAAAGCTTCAACCTGTTATGAACCAGAGAGCAAATGGGTGACGATGGAACTGATGTTCCAGATAGCTGAGGGGTGGCGATAGTGTGTCATTCATGTGTCAGATTAGAGGAGCCTTTGTTATGGCCACAGAGGGCAGAGCCCAGAGGATGGACAAGGACTGCCCTCATACCCTGCAGCTTTTGTTATGTGGGCAACTGAGGGCAGTTACTTTGCCATTTCTTTCCTCCGTTTGTGGCTCTTCGAGACGCTGGCAGCGAAGTGCCGTCTTACTCATTAGGGTCATGCGTCCGATGTGACCTCTGCACCCCCACAAATAAAGACACCGAGGTCAAGAAGCATTGGAACCTGCACTACCAAACATGAATGGTCAGCAGAGTGCACGTTACATGCATAGCAATGATGCAGGGTTCTGTACCAAGCCTACATATACAACCGTGAATCGCCTTCAGCCTTTTGCTTCCAATTAAAATGTCGTCGCATTGTGACAAGAGAGCCACACAGGAACAATGAAAAACACAGCGTGCACTACTCGCGTGTGACGTCATGCGTGCTCAGTGCGAGTCTTGCGTCAGGGTTGTATTCCCACCGTAACTGTAATTAGCTGCAATTAAGAGGTGCTGCTGAAGTAGAAAAGCAACCGCTTGTAATTAAAGCCACAAGAAAAAAGACGTGGAAATTCCATTTTAATGCTGGTAATAAGCAGAACAACATTGCTAAACAAGAACGGTGCAATTTTTAGGTGTTTGGCCGAAAAAATTAAAGAAAAAATTGACGCAAGAAGCAGAAGGTTTAATGAGTCTGAAAGCAAATGTTACGCCCAGCTCCTAATACCACAAGTGAAGCATGTAAAATCAATTTAACTGCTTTAAAACCTGATGCGTGATATAATAAACACAGCATTTCTGCAAGATCCTCCCTGGGGTTGTGTAGAAAAGAGTGTGAAAGAGGTACAGAAGGGACTATTTAAAGCATCGCAACAAAGATGCAGTTTGCAACGATTCATTTTATCTGCGGACGATCTCGGAGGAGGACGCTCGGCGTCGACATCAATGCCATCAAATTGTAGCGGGCGAAAACTCGTCGTCAAACAGATGCTAGCAGATAGAGGAGGAGGCCAAACTAATACGCCTATTTTCTCTGCAGCTGCCGCTTGAAACAAAGACATGAACCCATTTAGGATTAAATATTTACAGACCTGTATCAGGTGACTTTAACGCTACTGCTACAATCTGATATACTACATATTTGCCAAACATTTCTGATTAGGATTTCTAAGGCATTTCCTTCACAAGTAGGCAAATATTAATAATTAAGCAGGCTGCCGTTTTATAAATAACCAAGTTAAATAGTAGAATTATTTAGAATGAGACTCTGCAGCGTAGCTTATTCTTTTATTCCTCTGATTAAAAATGTATCACCCGTTACTTTACGTCATATTTTGCAGGGAAATGTTACATGAACCCAACAATGTGCCACAAAGACACATTTGTTGGTAAAGCTAGCAGCCAAACGCACGACTGGGATTGGAAGTAAAGCCAAAGTCACATTCCACTGTATCCTGTGTCACCTATGAATGAGGAGCGGCCATGAATCTGGAAGTAATGCAGCTTTACATTAGTCAATGGTTTACAGACTCAACCTCGGCTCTATGCTAATAAAAATGTGGGTTTTTTACTTTCCGTGCCCATTATCAGTATGTTATTGATGAGCGCGCAATTGTATTAGGGTTTATAACAGGGTATCGTTTCATTTACTGTTACCGCTGTTTTCAACTAAAATAAATCACTTCCAGTCATGTGCTGATAAACTCCGACCTTTACCCTCCCTAAACCAACCCCACCTTACCACGTCATCAAAGGACCCTTGCTGGAATGGCACTGAATACACACTTCCGGTGCAGCTGTACGCTTCCGCCTACAGCACCGAGTCTCAGTCTGAGCGTTCTTGCTTTGAAATGCACGGACGACACGCAGTTGTTGAAGAAAGTCAAACATTTACCAGGCCCATTTTCCCAGCGTGGTTTCTCAAGACCTGCTGGACCCAATTAGTGCTGAAACACTGGTGACCGTTGGACTTCTGTGCGACATGCAGCCAGGAGCGTTCCGCTTTGTCTGATGTTCTGCATCTGGTACCACAACCAAGCAGCGAATGCATATAAATCGAGGAACTGGCACCTCTGCTGACCCGTCTTCTGTCCGTCTTTTGCAATTTAAATGTTTAACCTTGGAAATGTCAGAGCGAAATGCTGCGGGTTGCTGCGTAACATTGAAATGCCCATGAATTTAAGTGATAAAATAGTTTCGTTTGTTACTTTAACCAGACTGATTCTAATTCTTCGCATACCTCTGACCTGAAATGTGACCGCAAACAACTGCGAATGGATGCACGGATGGCTGAATCTTAAGTGGAAAAACACAAACACCCCAGGGAGAAGAACTGTATTTACATGACAACAAGATCTTATCAAAGCCAGGATTTGTGGTCATGCCCACCAGCGCCTGCATTTTACTTGCTCTGCCCACAATTTTTGGTCTTTTTTCTGTTTCTAAAGTTAGATTTTTGTTAAATCAATGCAACATTTTCAGCGACTGGTTCTTCCACATTGCTTGTTGGATCTTATCCCCGCTGAGGCAGGACTACACCCTGGACAACCAACAGTCCACAGCTCTGCCTTGATGATTTCTTAGAAACTGACATCACATAACCAAACTAGCACTGATATCGCCTCTAAATGAAATACTGATCAGGAGGCGATCGTATTAGCACGACTTTCTGAAGAATAAAGCATTTGTAACCAAGGAGGCATGAAAATTAAGAGTGTAGATTTCATTTTAAATGGACAAAAATGGGTCACTATATTAACCAGTGACTGGTTTACTGGTGGATGATGGGAGTTCTTTGGGCTATGCAGATCTGCAGCCTCTCGAGGATAAACGCTGGTGTCTCCAGTTTCGTTTGGCTGGAATGTGGGGGTTGGTGTTGGAGAACTCTGACTACAGACATGGAGGATGAGCCTCCCTTATGTCTCCAAAAGCCTCGGCCGTGTTGCCACAGTGACAAAGCTGTTTTGCAGGTTGCAGGTTGCAGGTTGCACCTTGCACGTTCAACTTCCTGGTTCAGTCAGTTTGATTCATTGAGGCGGCAACGGCTCAAAAGTCGCTGTGGCTGAAGAGATATCAGTGCTGCAGACAGACAGAGCTGGATCAGGACTTCCAAATGGCCAACAGGTACTAAACTAGAAACCCATTAACACTCAGCTTAACCTGGATCTACCACTAAAATCCTCCCCCCCCCCCACACACACACATCTTTTCAAACACGATGATCCTTTCCACTTGTTAGTGTGACATGTTTAACTAGATTATCTTGGGGTGTTTTTTTTTTAATATGAGTAAAAACAAATGACAGAAATTACTGAGACATTACAATGCTTAAAGCTGCAGATCCATTTCATACGTAGGACCAAAGACTAAGAAACTAATGAAAGTAATTAAGGACGAGGGGATGTTAATAAGCATTTAGGTTTAGCCTGTCCCCTTCCTCCGTGTGTCAGATCTAATCTGGCATTCAGTAACGCAGCGTGACGGTGCCATCCATCCATCCATCCATCCATCCATCCATCCAAGGCCTATTCCGAGCTTTCATAATCAGCTTACCAGGTTGAACGCCGTCTCCACGATGTCCCTGTTGGAAACTTCCCCAACTTCCACCAGACCAGCAAGAACGGCGAATTTCATCCTGATTCCCCTGATGGGTATTCCGGGGTTGAGCGCCATGGCGCCCGATCCCCCGTCCTTTCCCTCTCCTGGAGCCTCCATTGCTGGGGCGAAGGCAGGAAGGTCGGGGCAGGTGGCGTTCACAGGTAAAGCACCTGTTCACGAACGGTCGCAGAGGAGCCCAAATCGGAGGATAAAGTGGGATCTATCTCACCTTCCGAATCGTTGACAGTCTACAGACACGCAAATTAAAGGTCTTTCTCCCCATCCAAGGCAGTTTGATGATCGAGCCTGGAAAGTGGGTAAAGAATATTCTGTAGCCGCTGACGGTCTGGAAATGTCACCGAAGAACTCCGTCCCGGCTCCGTAACTTGATAACAGGCGCCCGGGGTAACACCATTAAAAGCCGCCGGGACAGTAGTTGGGGCTCAAAAGGACAGAAAAGGCGAGAACTTGGAAGTATCCTGGGTTCTCCTCCAGTCGGTCAAATGGAAAACTGGGACCCTGTGACTTTGTTATCTCCGCACAGCCGTGGAAGTTGCTACTGAGTCCAGGCACTTGACAGGTAGCGCGCCTGGCAGCGGCGAAAACTCACAAACTGGAGGGGGGATAGCTCCGCCACCAGCCTCGGGAAAAGTCGACGAAGGACTGACGTCCTCTCGGTGACCGCCGGCCACTTCAGCAGACTCGCACGTTGTCAGTTGAGCCAGCTGCGCTGCATTCTCTTCCTGATTTACCCCGGTAGCTTCAGCTCGCCAGCGCCATGACAGTGGAGCCCTTGAGTGCGTCGCGCATGCGCCGTGGAGAGCAGGGTCTGCGCGGCTGGCAGGCAGGTGAGGCGTTCAGGTGGCCTTTCCAGGAGGATGTGCTGGGATTCTGGTATTTACTAACTTGGATTTCACAATAAAATAAGTGTTTGTGTTCTTCCATAAGGTCTTTAACCATTTGAGATTTGAAACGGACGGGGGGGTTAATGACATATATTATAATATAAGAAGGAGAGTGGTGTGCCATATATTAAGAATCGTTTATTTGGGCAATGATGCAAATCTAACAATCATAATGGATGCATTCTTTTGCTGCCATCTTTTGTGTTCTCTCTTAAAAGCATGAATAATGACCTCTCTCGGCTATTGCATTTGACAGTGTTTAACCACGTAAAGCAACAATCAGGTGGCGGTATTTCTTCACCACTTTGGTTGTTTCAGCCACAGAATCTGAGCTGTGGCAGGAGAATGTATTACAGTGGTGAAACACATCTCCCATTTTTAAAAGGAATTTAAACTGGCAGAAAACTGTCTTCAGATACAACATATTAAATAATATTAGTACAAATATCGAACATTTAGCTGTGCACCACATGAACATTGATCTACAAAATGATGCATTCAACCCATAAAGAAAATATAATATGCAATAACATTTTAAAAGGTGTCCTGTTTTTATTAAAATTCAAGCTGGAGAAAGGTGGTTAAAATGCATTGGGAAGTTTGCTTCACTGCAGTATAGCATCACCCTGACAGATGTCTGCATCCTGCGGCTCTAGCACCCAAACGTTAAAGCAAAGTGACAGCTCTGCTTTGCTTGCCTTTTCAAATAAGCATGAACAACTCACGCCATGTGAGATATTTACATAGATGAAGGTTCCTCCCTCATGTTACAACAGGAGAACATCATGCAGTCTTCACCAGCAGATTATATGCATTCATCAGCACACGTGTTTTGTAGGAGGGCTTGTGCACTGTTGCCAGAGAGGCAGCTGGCGTCACCGTTACTGATGACCTCCCAATAAAGTGTAGCTGTGCCCTCAGGGAACCTGGGAGTCATGGAAGCCAGCAGCACAACCCACAAGACACAGGCCTCATCTCTGAAGTAATGACCTGAAATCATCAGTTGTTCACTGCAGCCTAAAGGTAGAGCTTCCAAACTAAGGCTCTGAAACGCTTTTACTGACCTTTGAATCAAATAGGGAGCATTGCTCTTTTTCTCTACACAGAGACTGTGACATAGTATTTTATTACAATCAGCTTAATATCCATGTAGTATTATGTCATTTCTATCAAGCCTTTCTTCAAAGAATGCAAACAAAAAAATAAATCCCAAATATCAAATACAATTATTTAATGTTTCCAACTCATTAAGGGGGTCATTATGAAACCCAAGAGCATTGTCACATTGTCTTTTGCAAATTGCTGAGCAGCACAAAGGAATCTCTGAAGGAGACTAAACAAAACTATCCTGGAACACACACAAGAGACTTGGAAGAGACAGCTGTTTGGCATAAACCTGCAATTCAAATGAGACAGCACTGAGCATGTGCAAAAAGGTTTGGAGGGTTGGGGAAACAGAGGCAAACTCCAGCTGTCAGCGCAAGAAAGGTTCAATAAAAGCTCAGACAGGAAGAGCAGATGAAGGTGGGGCTCTCATAAAAAGAAAACAACTGTTTCTAAAGTTGGTGAGTCACTGATGACTTTTTTTTCCCAGCAATGGGAGGTCAGGGTGCAACAGAGAAGCCAGTAATGACAACAGATGGAGGAGCTGCTGGAGGAGAAGGAAAAGACCAGACAGGAACTACAGGAGGCCAGCAAGCAGAAGATCCAGCATCTCCAAGGAAAAAGAAACCAGTAGACCTCAACTTATCTTTTTATGGATTAAAAAAGGGGGAAAAACCCAAAACATTAAAACAAAGATGAACCGAAGTTTCAGTAGATGATTTTTCATTATAAAAATAAATAAATAAACGGGCACATTACACTACGGCTTCTATTTATTGTTGTTGACATGCTACACACCCATATAACGAATGAACACATACAGGTTTTACCTGTTCAGGGATTTAATGTTTTTCTTCATTAAACTCTGTCATGAGGATTTTGAATATATCAAAAAGGCTTTATTTTCCAAATTTAAATATTTTTCCATTGTAATTTGAACAAAATTTATATATTTTTTCTAGTACTGAATTGAAAGACAACATTAAAGAGCCCTGATATTAACCAAATTTGTATGATGGTCAATTTTGGTGACATTGAAAAATTGTCTTAAAAATGCTGTGTGATATATGTTAACTGTTAACTGTGTGATATATGAATTTTCTTCAATTTCAGTCTGAATTTAAAATGCACGTTTTTTAGTTATAGCATAGCATAGCATAGCATAGCATAGTATAGTATAGTATAGTATAGTATAGTATAGTATTTTGTTATTTAGACAGTTGCCAACAGAGGGCACTAATGTAACTACATAATCTCGCGAGATTAAACAAATCTCAAATCCCCGGTTTTTCTCTTTATGTCTCGCGAGAGTTCCTATTTCCTCCTCTTTCACTCCCTGTAGCCAACATGGCAGTCGGCAAGAATAAGAGGCTGACCAAAGGCGGCAAAAAAGGTGCCAAAAAGAAGATGTAAGTATGAAATTTGCTCATCGATGTATGAGACAGTCTTTGTCTTTGCCATCGGTGGGATTGTTTTTAATTATTTGTGTAAGATGAACAAGATTTTAAGTAGATGTTACGAGGCCACTGCTAATGCCCGCATCGCCGGCCTCTATCGGTAGATGGGTTTCTAAAGAGCTTCGTTCCTGTTAGAATTTGTCTTGAACTCGCACAAATAGTAAAAGTTACTTGTAGCTTATATTTTACCTTATTTCAAAGCAAGAACGCTGGAATATTTGTACAAGTGTTAAATGTGCACGGCTGCTATCATTTGGCTGCCTGTTATAAGCTAGCATGTGTTTAGCTGAGCGTAACCTTAGCTAGCTGTCAATATAGCAGAGAAGCTGGTTCTCGAACAAATTTCTGAATTAAGTTACGCAGCAAATCTGAAAGAATTCACCGAAACTGGCGTGCAAGACGTATTATCACTGCTGAAGCGTTTCTTGCCGGCATGCTAAGGTAGCAAATGCTCATGCAAGCCAGTCTTGTCTATTAATTTGTACAGATAAATGAACTCCTCTTCATTTTCCAGTGTGGACCCTTTCTCCAAGAAGGACTGGTATGATGTCAAGGCACCAGCCATGTTCAACATCCGCAATCTGGGCAAGACCTTGGTCACTAGGACTCAGGGAACCAGTAAGTTAACATAAAATGAATTCCTTATACGCCAGGTAGTTGTTGGACATGTCTTGATTCATAAAGCTGTTTCTAGCAGTACAACAATAAATTTAGATATAGTTAGGTTTTGTGTGGTAAATAAATTTGTGTTGATGGAACACGTGTAGTTTGTGTGTCCAGCGATGGCTACTCATCATTGCTGTCATCTGACCTCTGCGTCTTCTGCCATCTTTTAGGAATCGCCTCAGATGGTCTCAAGGGGCGCGTGTATGAGGTGAGCCTTGCTGACCTGCAGAACGATGAGGTGGCTTTCCGTAAGTTCAAACTCATCGCCGAGGATGTTCAGGGCAAGAACTGTCTCACCAACTTCCACGGCATGGACCTGACTCGTGACAAGATGTGCTCCATGGTGAAGAAGTGGCAGGTGGGTCGTGTTCTGCAGAGACCTGCTTGGTATGATGCAGGGTTACAGTTCAACTTCTCAGCTGTTAGCGATCTGCTGCCTTACTGGTGTGCAGTCTCCACCGTTGTTTTCTCATCTTGGAATTTTCAAAAAGCATAAAATTGAAAGCACCCAGTGATCAAATCATTATCGCTGAAGGTTTCGCTATAAAATTCAAGATGGCTGTTGCTGTTTTGTGTCAAGATTGAGTTAATTTTAAAGATGCGCTCATGAGTGTTCCTGGGGAACAATTCTGTCCACATTGAGATATGGAACTCAAAAAGACTAAAACTAATGATTTTGTTTTCATTCAGACCATGATCGAAGCCCATGTGGATGTAAAGACCACCGATGGCTACCTTCTGCGTCTGTTCTGTGTTGGCTTCACAAAGAGGCGCAACAACCAGATCAGAAAAACATCCTACGCCCAGCACCAGCAGGTCCGCCAGATCCGCAAGAAGATGATGGAGATCATGACCCGCGAAGTTCAGACCAATGACTTGAAGGAAGTTGTCAACAAGCTGTAAGTTGCCCTTTTCTCTGGGTTGGTTATTCAGAATCTTCTCTGCTTGAACGTCTCTTGCGCAGAGACTTTCTACGGTGAAATTTTAGTTTCTCAAAGCATTTAAAGTTACTGGAGGAGAGGCCAGTATTTAAGGAAACTTGAATTGCTGGTTTCAAACTGAAGATTTCACTGAAACTCATGAGATTTGGTGTAA
Source organism: Takifugu flavidus (assembly GCF_003711565.1). Classification (NCBI taxonomy): domain Eukaryota; kingdom Metazoa; phylum Chordata; class Actinopteri; order Tetraodontiformes; family Tetraodontidae; genus Takifugu; species Takifugu flavidus. The sequence continues at coordinate 4,135,324 of NC_079525.1, forward strand.
TGTTAAACTTTCAAAGAAGGCTGTAAATTGGTGATGAGATGTCACCTGTGCATCAGATTGTGCCACATTGCTTGTAGGGTCTCTAATGTGGAATACACGCGCTGCAGCGACACTTCCTGGAACTGTCGTCCAGCCTTGCTATAAACATTGGATGATTGTTGCTGTTTCATATCACACCTCATTTGATGAAAGCATTGCATTGGCATAAACTATACCAATGGGCAGATTTGAGAAGTTGACCTCAGAAGGAACAACTTGATTTTTATCTGATCGGTGCATTTGTGCATTTCAGGATCCCCGACAGTATTGGCAAGGACATCGAGAAGGCCTGCCAGTCCATCTACCCCCTACACGACGTTTACGTCCGCAAGGTCAAGATGCTCAAGAAGCCCAAGTTTGAATGTAAGTGATCAAAAATGATGAAACTCTTTGGGGGAGCATATTTTAGTCCAAGCCGATGACATTTTGATCACCTAACTCCCTCGAGGAAATGTGACATGTGAAAATGGAACAAATGCCCAAACAAGTTTTGTTCTTTTGCAGTGGGCAAACTGATGGAGCTCCACGGTGAAGGTGGTGCAGGCAGTGCTGCAAAGGCACCTGGTGATGACACTGGAGCCAAGGTGGAGAGGGCTGATGGCTATGAGCCCCCAATCCAGGAGTCAGTTTAGACACCAACAGATTTAATAAAAAATGTAAATGACTGGACTGCCTGTGTTTACTAAAGTGCTACTTGTTATTGTGCAGTAGTTTTTTTCCAGAATTGAGAAATCGGCCTGAACTGTACTTCCGGGTAAATAACTGGGAGTTGAATAACTTGGTAAATGTTTTTCTTTAGAACTTGTCTGCCAGCAGTAATTCAACCACTAGATGGCGCAAGTGGACAATTGATCAGACAGCTTCAAGTTTATTTGGACGAAAATAGGCAGATATAATTATGAATTGTTAAAATACCACATCAGCTGCTGAAGACACATCTTCAGGCTTTCCAGTCAAGAGATTTAAAGTACTTGGATGTAATTCTTGGGAACCAGCGCCCGTTTCCCTCTCAAGTCGCCCACGAACCATTCTTCGTCGATGGACTCCAGATTGGTTATTATATCCCCAACCTGAGAGAGAGGCAATCATAAAAACACTCCCAAAACTAGACTGGAAAACCAAAACACCTCCATACCTGCAGGGAGAGTTCCTCATCACTGTCTGAGGAAAAGTCATACAAAGCTCTGCCTCTTAGAGCAGCAGTGGCTTCAGTCCTGTCTTCAGGAGGCTGGGGGCCTGATCGAAAGACAAACTGCCGTAAAACATGGATTCTAAATCCAGTTATAAAGGGAGACATTCTAAAATGATGCAGAGAGTAAATATTAAATGACACAAAAGTGTCTTTATATCAAATATTTGCAGTATTTCAGGCATTTGTCACCTCACCAGCGTCGTACCTGCGCTCTCAACAAAGGCTGTGGGGAAAATCCCCTCCCTGCCATCCAGGCGACCGCAGCTCCACCCACCATCCATGTGCCGGCTGATCTGAATGCGATCTCCCTGCTGAAAGGACAGGTCTCCTTCTGAATTTCCAGCAAAGTCATACAGAGCCACCACCCATTCGGCTCCAGCCTGCGGACATGACAGAGCTGCTGGTAAAACAAACAGGAGAACCGGCACGACGTGTGGAGCGGCCGCCCTCGCCGTTTATATAAATATCACACCTGAGCAGGTTTGGCGGCCTCGGACGCTTTGTTGGGCTGCAAATGCTGCTGGCTTGGAGGTGGAGGCAGATCTTCAATGACCTCGACAAAGTTAAGAGGGAAAATGCCGATTAAGGTGCCCAACTGTCCCCGGGCCCAGTCCTGTCCCACGTAGGCCTTCAGCTGGATCACGTCCCCTTCAGAGAACGTCAGCTCATCCCCATGCTCCCCCTCAAAGTCGAACCTCGCCACACATCTGGGACCGCTTTGGGAGATGCAACGTTTAAAAATTCAGGCTGATTTCTTTGATTCAAAAACCCAAACCATTCAAACCAGTACCTGACTGTTGCTGCTGGTGGCTTTGTTTTCCGTGCAGGAAGAGTTCGGGGTGAATTTGACTGTTTTTAAAATCAAAATCCCATTTTTAGTGAAATGTTTCACTCTAACTTTCAAACAAAGGTTTATTTTGTAATCGTGTGGTTAAATTATGAATGGATCTCACCAGGATTTTGACATAAGTGATGGGGAAGAACCCAGTCGTCCCTCTGCAGGTTCCTGTGTACCACTCTGTGTCCACCTGCTCCACCATGGTCACAACATCTCCTGCTCTCAGACTCAGCTCTCCTGGACCTTCTGTGGACACGCATGAACTGCTCATTGCAACACAACCGCGAAAGTTCCCAAATTAATTGCAGGGCTTGTTGGAAATTTTGTTTTTGCCAGAAGAGGAAGTCCGTCATTGATTGATGCTGCCGCAACAGAACCATTTCTCTCCTGCTTCAGGTCCTGTGATGTGTACACGTGTTAGCCAACAGCTTGTTTGGTTCTCTCCATAGTTTTAAGCTTCATCTGTGTGGCGATGACATCACTCAGAGAGCGAGACAGAGCCAACTTTTGCTTTTTTTAAAATTTGAGTAAACTCAGCTGCTCTCAAACATGTTTTTCTTAACATGGGATGAAGAGGTTCCACATATCTCCATAGAACCTCACAATGATGTGCGAAAGGTATAAAATTAGCTTTCTACTTTGCACCAGTTCTACTTCTGAACGTGGCAGCGATGGCAGGTAAAAGGATGAATTCATAACCAGGTTATGTTTCCATAGGTCTTACCTGGACTGAAATCATATACAGCCTGTACAGTGAGCCCACAGTCAGTGTACTACAGAGGGGAAAACAGAGGTCAGGACAACACCAAAGGTCAAACGTGTTCTGAAAGATGAAGCTGAATACCTGTGGTGGTGGCGAATCCCCCACAGAGTTGAGGGGGGTAATGATCTTCATGTGTGACTTGTGGACTCTTCCTCTCTCGTCGCCGATCTGACACTCGTACGTGTCGAGGTCAATCTCCTCTATCAGCACCAGCACCTCGTTTTTCTGTTGGCGGGGACAAGAGCGTTCTAGATGGTGGTGGGTCATTTCCAAAAGTGTTAAAAAAGAAAATGTGTTGACAGACCTGGAATGACAGCTCTTCTGACTGACTGCCACCGTAGTTGATGGCAGCGATCCCATGTGGGAGTTGAAGCTGGTGAGAGTAAAGCCGCAGCCATTAAAAACATCTGCTCAATAATGGAGGGATACAGGCTGGGGGGGATAGGGGGTTCTCACAGTGTATTTGTTGTAGAGACGGTGGCCCGGGTTGGGCCTGGGAGGCAGGACCGGGCCTTTCCTATGGGACTGGTTTTTTGCTGGAGTGTCCCATGACGCCGATTTGGATCGCCCTGTGCTCTGAATGCTGGGCGGGGGCGGTCCTCCCGGGCCTGATTTGGCTGGAGGCGGGCGGGGAGGAAGGGATTTGGTTTTATTCAGTCTCCTGAGTGGAAAACCATCACTGGGTTAGGTTAGGAAGCGAGCAGGACCAGACCAGAATGTTAGAGTCTTACCGGGGTGGCAGCACTAACTCCCCGACTGGTTTCCGAGCAGGAAGAGGAGGGGGGTTGTCCTGACTCATGTCTGACAAAGAGGAGGTCTAGCTTCAGTCAACCAACAGTCACATGATGCAGACAGTGGGTCACAGAGGACGCACTAACGTGCATCGGACTTACTGGGGATCCGGATAGTCGTCGGTCTCCGTGTTCCACTCTGTTTGGCAAAAGAGCTTCTGTTGACTGGGACGTTATCTGGACACACGCGTCCAGAGTTTAGACAAGGCAAAGAACACTGGTGCAACACAAACCTCCTTTACCTATAAATGTGAGTGCAGCATGCACAAATCTAATAGCTAGTACCGGTAACCGTCAACAGTCAAAGCTAAAATTCCAACCCAAATAAAACACCATGCGAGGAAAATTCTATGACTCACTTGACGGACTGTCCTCATTCTGATTCTGGAGCACAGTGGTGGAGTTGTGGTTGTTTATGTTAAGGTTAGGTTTTAGCGGTTCTTTGGCAAGCTTGAGCGGAGGTACCGGCAAAGGGTCCTCATCAAACACGCAGCTGGATCTGGTCAGTTTAGGAGGATGTGATCTGTTCGAGATGGAGCCTTTGCTGTGTAAAGTCTCTAGTTCTCCTTTAATGGCCAGGCCCACGGGTTTCTTAGGGGGCTGGGGTTTGGGGGCTGGTGCAGGGGGGTTGTTGACATGCGACACATTTTGACTGTCGTCATCCACACTGTGGTTGAACAGAGGTCTGATTGCTACCGAAGGTTTAGTAGCAACTGGGGGTCTGGTTGTAACCTTCCTGGGTTCAGGATCTGGTTTAGCCGGCTCACTGGCCTCCGCTGAGCTCTCAAAGGCCTGGATCCGGTCCCGGATGTTGCGATGATTGTGGCTCATGTCGCCACCAGCATCCTCACCTTCCCTTACGCCGTCTGCAGAGTGGCTGTTCTCCTCGCGCTCGTTGCTCAGGCTAAACACCTCCAGCAGCTCATTTAAATACTTATTTGAGGCGGTTTCTCCTGGATCCGATCGAAGGGTATCACAATCCTCGCCGAGCTGGACTAAAATCTGACCCTGGTTCTCCTCTGCTGGGGGCTGTTTCCGTTGTTTGGAACGTGGAAGTGGAACAGGTGCTTGACTGTGTTCCGGAGGTGGAGGAGCAACAGTCAAAGGCTCCTCAGTACTGTTCCAGTGCACTGTGACCGATCTGGTGCACGCTGGAGACTCTGATGGATGATGGTGATTTACAGACAATCCGCCATCAATCGGCTTTTTGGACGTTCCTGCAGATGATGCAAGAGTTGCCTCTAACTCTTCATCCGTGGGGGCAGCATTTTTAGGACTTGCTTTTCTGACCCCTGACTTCGGCAGCGACGGTCTCGGGGGTTTCTGCGGCGGTTTACCTGGAAAAATGACGACTGAACCTTAGAACCGACAGCGGGTCACAGGGTGCGCTACATCTCATCTGACCGTGCCCCTCACCAGCTGGTCTTTCCTTTGGAGCAGCACTGCCCTCTGGGACACTGGCGGAGGTGGTCCCCTTCACCAGGTTAGCCTGGGTAGCACTTGCTGTGGCGCCAGAGGCCCGACGGGGGGCTGCAGTGGGCCTCTCTCCGTGTTCTTCCCAGGTCTTTCCTTGAACCGCCTGATCATAGGATGGTGGGGGCTAAGGCGTGGAAAAAAAAGATGCAATCGTCCAGCTGAATATTTTCGTATACCGTCATTACTTTTGGCAGAATTTTGCACATTTTAACTTCAGATGTTTGACTGAGGATTATGTTTTTTTTTCCTCTATTCAATTAAACTTTATTTAAGTGTTTGTTATATTCAACACTGTTTATAGAATCCCAGGGCCTGACGTCAAGCGAGCAACAGTGGCAAGAAACAGGAAGAAACCTTGAGCAGGACCAGACTTATATAGGGGAACCTTCCTGCAGATGGTCGGTTGTGTAATGGAGGAGGACAGAAAGAGGAGAGGAAGAGACGCATACATCATAGCTCTTATAGTCATTTGATTTTTTATGTAATTGTTTCTAATGACACCTTCCATCAGATGGGAACTACCTGAGGAACGGGCTCTATGTCCACAGACCAAAGTGGAGGAGGAGAAGGTGGGAAAACCACAGTGGTTCCAGAGAACCAAACGTCCCTGTCCAGAGGTTCTGCCGAGATGACGGTGATCTGCGGCCGTCTGAAAGACAAACAGGACAGAGCTAGAGAACCAACACACAAATGAAACACAACAGGAGGTCTTTTCTTTGGAAAAGTTTATTCCACGACCTTCTGGTGTGGTCAGTTTGGTAAAGAAGAAAAACTGGATTAATTTGTCTTAATTTCAGTTATTTAGGTCAACAATTGTCCAAGGGAACATTCTGCATTTGACAGCAGCTTGTTGAGAAGACTGAGGTCTCTGGCTGAAGAGAGAACAGAACTAGGCGTGGAACTCACACAGACAAGAGCTCATACTTCAGCAATGACTATTGTCAGAAGAAATTCCTGCCCATGGACTTTCTGCACAAATAATCTCCATCGAAGCATCTGCTTTCCATCAAAGGAATTATTAAATTTACTAAGTTTAATGAGTTACAACAGTTGACGATGTCAAGAAGGCTCCATGCACGGGCTCAGCGGCTCTCAGCTTCTCCAAAACAATTAAGATTTAGAAAGATTTAGCTGAAGTAATGATGCACATATGGAGATGGGGATAAAAGAAACAGAATTTAAAAATGTAAAAATGACAGAAATTGAATTGATTTTATAAGTTCTGACTTCTTCTGAGGCCAAAGTGATGGTGGGGATTTTTTTGCATCGTCATCCAGCAGAAGAACCTCCCTGGCATCATCTATGATGCCACACGGTCCACTAGCTAAGCTGTAAATCACATTTAATGGCCAAAATCTGCCCACTACAACACGTTTTAACGAGGTTTTCCTCTCCCTCGTGTCCCTCAATCACAAACATAGCACAACACATTCATGCTCGTGTTGACCTTCAATCGCACGTGAACGGATCGCTGCTTTGTTAGGTTCTTTCGTGGCCTCAACATCAGCAGATCTGACGTTAAAGGGACAGTGGCCTTTTCCCAGCAGCAGGCGTGGATCACAGTACCGACATCACAGTAATTTAAATCCAGAATTAAAGGGAAAAATTTACCTCAGCGGTAGATAATCTGATTTGGGACTTTCAGGAGGATCTGGAAAGTAAAGCAGATTCGGGTTTTCAGCATCATGACATAATTTAGCATTTAAATCTAACAAAAATGGAATGGATATGTTTGAATAGTAATGATATTAAGGTAATGCAATTCAGCCCAACTTTGTTTCTGAAGCAAGTTTAAAGCCAGACCCAATCGTCATCGTCCCCCCAAGTGATTAAATCTATTCAAGGTTATGACAAGTGCAACAGGAGCTTCGCAGAACACAAGGGTGACAGCAAATCTCTGCAGAAAATGTGTAAGAAAACGTGAAATTAAGTGTCCCAGACACGCACACACACACACATACCAACAGGAAGTGACCCCATCCAAACATTTGTAAAATGAATTCCATAGCAGCCAAACGCAGCGAGGAAGCAAAATACTTAACAAATACTTTTACTAATTTGTTTGACAGCGTCAATTAAAACGACTGTATTTGAAGTCAACACTAGTAAAACCAGCACGAAGTCGTGACGTCAGCAGGTAACCACCTGTCGCACCTGTTCCTTGTTATCTATTAGCTGCTTTCAGTTACACTTTATCAATGCGGAAACTTTCCAGTCGGTGGATTTAAATGAGGAAAAAATAATCTGTGATCTGTGGAAATGTCCCACCTGACGTTACCGTGCAGGTAACTCAGCGGACATTAAGGCAGAAATGATCCCCCTACCTGTATGGAATTGGGTGAAATAAACCCACCAAATCCTCAGGCTGACGGGGTAATTCCAACAGGAAAGTGGCTCCTGATCCAGGAGTGACTGTTTTTAAGGACAGAGCAGATGGGAGGGTCCACGACACCTCAGCTCGAGTGTTTACGACTGGAATGTGGTCCATCAGGAAATACGGGCCGTGACGCGAGATATTGCAATGTAGTTCCACTTAACTTCTATTTACACATTCATATTTACACAAATCCGACCTTTGTTAATATACATATTGACAGCAGACTATATATTTAACGCATTTGTGTGTTTTTAACCAAGATAAATGGGGCAAATACCTGCTCATACTTTTATGCTTTACTAAATAAACACCGGGAACTTAATTAAAGTGGAACCGTTTAAGTGACGTAATGCAAGTTCTAGAGAATTTCCCGTACTATAGTGTTAGCATGACATTAAACTGCTATTGTTTTTTAAATTTATGTTGTAGTTTAAGCCAGGATTTCTGTGCTGTTCTCCATTTATTATAGTATTTATTATACTATTTATACATATCTATTTATATGTATTATCGTGTCTAGCTGAAATTTTAATTATTCTTATTTTGAAGGTATTTCCCCTCTTGCTTCCTCTCTATGTTTCACCTGTATCCTGTTTTCTGTGCTGCACCTGCTTGGGTGCTAAATTAGCTCCAATGCATCATTTGGCTCAATTTTTGTGTGTGGTTATTTTATTTTTACCCATGTAAATTTACTTTTCTTTTTAATTGAAAGTCATGATACCAACTAGGAGCATAATGTTTCTGTGCTCTATGTGTTTAAATGTGTAAAGATTGATGGGGAAAGTTCCATTTTAGGACTTAGAGACTTAGTCTATGCGGGTTCTCTCCAGTTTCCCCAGTTTGCTCCTAGTCCAAACATACATATTTGATAGACTGGAAACTTTAACTTTCCAATTGATCTGAACATGTGAGAGTTAATAAAGTGTGACCCTTTGTGACCTCTACTTGGCAGAAGTTAAGAGTAAATAAATGGAAGTCAGAGTCCCATCTAAAATGATAGCTTCAGATTTGTCCAGTTTTCTGAATACTGATGTCTATGTGGTGACTACTGCCTTTACATAAGCCTGAGTAGTTTGATGTTCACAATCACTGCTTGACCTGACTCTCTGATTTGAGCCTGGAATTAGCATTCCAATCTTATACTGTGAAATTAATCCCCCACACAGTGTGTCTCTTGGTCGCCGTTGGCCACTGACATGTGAAAAGGGCCTACAAACGCACGGGAAAAGCTGTTGAGTCAGCAGGAAACTTTCACCTCGCAGTCACACTCTGACTTGAACACATGCTGAGGTTGGTCAGCGTTGAACCAGCAGCTGCCGGAGCGGATGGCGACCTCAACGGACGCGAGACAATCGTGAAATCTAAAGGTTGCAGCCATCCTAAACTGCCAGGTATGGCTATCACCACAAATCCTTGACTGGAATAAACTGTCAAAGCAAAGGCTCATATCAGACAACCATTCTGAAGGGAAATCTGCACTGAGCCGCTTGTTCTCCATGCAGCCTGTCAGCCGTCCTGACAGCTGCGGTCCGGGTGTGGTTGAGGCCTGGTGGGGGTGAGGCCCGACTCACTGGTACCAGATAGTGTTTGCACACCAGGTGCCTATTGGACAAACACGGGACAAAGACAACTGTGTAGAGGAGGGGCTCTTCCTGGGTCACAGCTACCGGCTGTGAGAGACAGCTGAGTGAAACTGAGTTCAGCTAAAACCACAGAGGTAACACAGATCCAACAAACCCACCGGCTGAAAAGTTTCCTGTTCTGCAGCAGGTGACACGGTGAGGTGCAAGAAATGGGCTCATTTAAATCATTTTGAAATGTAAACCTGAGCCACAAAGCCAGACTGAAGATGAAGCTTTTCTTTACTTGTTAATATTCAGCATGTTTTAAAGCTGCAAACTTATAACGATCTGGCATTGTCACTTAAAACCTGACTGCAGTTTAAAAATATTAATGGGATAGTTTATGAAAATGCAGGAGAACTAACTTGATCCAACTAGACTAACAAATAATGTGAAGTTTTTCATTTCTTCAATTAAGCCAATATTTAATGATTGATTGAGAAAAAGCCGAAACTTCCATCCAACTTTCCACAGACAGATTTCAACTTATTCCTGTGAGTTAAACCATCAAACCACGTCACTTTTCTCCAAACCGTTATCTGACTCACGTCAGCTGTTCCGGGTCAGCCCGCTGAATTCCCGCACGTACCTGCCGCTCTGTGGTTCCTGATCCGGACATCCCGCACATCTCCGCGCCCCTTCGCCTCCTCCACGCTTCGGGCCTCGGCCATCGAGACTCAAAGGAGCCAAGAAATCAAATAAAAACAGTCCTTGATTACAAATGCGGGGATTCCATCTGCAAAGCGGTGGATGAAACGGAGGATCCCGTCCGGGGTGACTGTTGGTCCGGCCCACAGTCTCTCTCTCTCTCTCGCTCTCTCTCTCCCACACACACACACACACACACACACACACACACACACACACACACACACACACACACACACACACACACACACACACACACACACACATTAGGGTTTGGAGCCAGTGCAGATGTTTTGTTGCATTTTTTCCAGCTCACAAGAACCAAAACTCTAAAACAGACAGATAAATAAATAAATAAATAAAACATCCAAAAACAAACAAGAAAAAGGTTTGTTGAATGGTCCTTATTTGATTCCTTGTAAAAATAAATTTGTGATGTAAAGTTGGAAGAAAGTGAGACACAAGCAAATAAAGTGAAGATTTAATGTTTTATTTCATTTAAGTTTATTTGTTTGCCTCAGCGGTGTCACAAGCATTTAATGTGTTGAAATCAACACCAAATAAAACGTTAAACGGTTAATAATATATGCATGAATCCGGGCTATAACTCAAAATATATAAAGCTGATCAACAATATAGTCTAATATTATCCTCATTAGTGTCTTGTGTAATCAGGTCGCATTGTGAGTTTCCGGTTCCGCCACCAGAGGTCGCTGCAGACCTTTGGTCACTGTGGAAACGCAACCAGAAACTCTGCTCCCGTAAACAGGATTTTCACCTTGAGGAGGATTATTAAACTTTGTTGAAACTTGCATGGCAACAGCAGGTGGTCCTGGGTGAGGGGCTGTATACTCTGACAATCTCTGTGCGAAACAAAATGGTGACAGAAAATGTATATTAAATAGGAAAGACAATCTTACGCTATATATGGTACAGTACCCATTTATGACGACAGGTGGCGTCAGATGTCAAATACGCAAGTTTGTTTAATATGAACGAGCTATTATTTTCGCGTGTGCGTGTGTGTGTGCGTGTGTGTGTGTGTGTGTGAGATTCAAATATCTCCTCCCAATAAAGGTTTTTGGGAAGCCTGAACATACATAAAAAGTAGATTCCACCGGGGAAGGTGGATACGAAGCAGCCTGTTTGATTAGAATTATTAATTAAGTCTTCGGGGGGGGGGTCATGAGTCAACAGTGGGCCCGGCTACTGGAGAGGGGAGGAGCACCGAGACGGGGAGCGGAGCAGTTTCACCTTCTGCGTGCGCGCTGCGCTGCAGGTTCAGGAGCTCGGTTACGCACATAATCCCCGCGCACTGTTGCGAAAGTGGGCCGAAATATGGAGCTGTGACGGGGGGATTAGCTCGGTTATTTTCGCCCCGAGAGGAGACAGAAGAGTCCGGCACAGTTTGGGCTGAGACCCGCTGACGTCCTGCGCGCTCCCCGCTCCGCCGTCCGGCCGAAGGATCCTCCTCGACGGTAAGACGGGACAGACAGAAGGAAAAGTCGACGGGCGACATTTTCCTGTTGTTCCCGGGCTGATCTTTAACTCCTCTGTCAGTGTTGAAGGCGTCACAGCTGCTGCTGCTTTTGGACCGCATGTGCGCGTTTTCGGTGACAGTTGCGGGGTCTGTGATTGACATGTGCGGGTGGGTGGAAAGGTCTGGGCAGCCCACAGTATTTCCAGAGGGAATCAACATCCGGCTCTTTTACTTTTGTTCATTTTAACTCGTAATAATTAAAAAAAAACCTTCACTAAATCCATCCCAGTGACGACCCGCCCTGTTTTCGTTCAAGTCCGCACCGTCGGCCAATAAACGCGTCACCGTTTAACAATCCTTTAACACGTCCACGTGCTTTTGTTGACCCCCCCAGCCCCCCCTCCACACACACACGCGCACACACACTGGTCAAATGAAGCTCTTCTCCAGGCAGGTGAGCTCTACCTGCTCCTGATTCTCCTGCCTCCCCTTTGCTCTGGGATTTGTTGTGCAGCTGGTGTTTGGTTACCAACCAGGGAACCAACCGACCTTGTTAATGTTTCATGGCTGCCATTCCTCCACAGGGGGTTCCCCCCCCCACACACACACACACCTGCCAAAGTGAAGAAAGAAGCCCCGCCCACCGCCCAAAAGCAGCTTTTCCAAAGTTTTCAGGCTCGGTTCTGTTTCCGCTGAGCTGCTGTCAAACTGTCAAACAGCAATAAAGCGGATTCGCTCGCAGGAGGAAGACGTTAACGAGGAATGAGGGGAATGAGAGGAATGTGAGCTGGCTGAGTCAGTGGATCAGTGGCGTTCGCCAGAGGGGCCTCGGGCGCCACAGCAGCCGTCGGGCCCCAAAGATCCCAACGCGCAGGTTCTCGGGCTGGAATGTGAGCGACAGTCATGCTGATGTGATTAATCCGAAAGGTTTTGGGTCACAAGTTCCACATTTCAGCCGATTAGAGTCAGATTTACTTCACCTGGCCGGAGGATTCGGAAATACTCAGACTTCAAATGCGGGATCAGGGTGGCAGATCTTGCAGTCGTCAGTAGTGTGTGTGTGTTTGTGTGTGTGTGTGTGTAGGCGTAATAACCTGTTTCCAGAGAGAGAGCTAGCTCAGCTTTGTCTCGTGTTCAGGATTTGTTCAGGATTATCTTCACGTCCCCACGTTGACCCCCATGAACTGAGAGACAACAGGCCAGAGGGGCGATTAGCCTAGCTTAGCATGAAGCCACCAGCTGTATTCGTTCAGCTAACATGTCCTAAGCTTGCTAATTAGCCAGTAAGCAGATCGGTACATATAACATCCCTCTGGTGTCGCTCTGAGCTGCGCCGTCACGCCTTGAATTCTTCTTGAGCGGGAAAAAAATCCATCAGTATAAACAATCTCTTTTCAGCGGGGGGCCAAATATCAACGTTCCAATCAACACTGTTTGCAGAAACCCAGAATCGGACCGCTGAACAAGCAGTTTCGTGCACCAGCGCCAAAGAAAAACCTGTTTTTAACAGGAAGAAACCTTGAGCAGGACCTGGGTCATGCGGCGCTCATTAGCTTTGGCTCGCGTCGGCTAATGACGCGCTAACAAACGCCGTTTTTTCCGCCATGATGTAGGATCTCTGCGCTTCTCGACAGAAAAAGAAACTTCAAAAGAGGGAGAATCAGGTCGGACCGCTTCTGTCACCAAAGAACGCCAGAAATGAAATGAACTACGGGGAGTTTTCACCCTCAGCTAGCATGTTGGAATCGTTTCAGGCTTCTCACGGCTCCCTGATGTACATCTCATGCTCGCCTTGTGGCGTCCTCCTGCCTCCGCTCCACATGCAAACACAGCCACTTCCTCTGGTTGGGCCCGTGCACGGGAGCCTCATGCAAAATGGGAGGAAGCGGCGGGTGCAGAGATGGGATTTACCCGCACGTAGACATGCTCTTATCACCAACAGAAGCCTATTGTGGTGTGTTCCCAGGGTCATAACAACGCCAGATTAAAGGGGTGACGTCACCAGCCCATAGTGTGCACGTACAATGTGCTCATTAAACCTTTGAGGGCCACAGTTGGACAACTTGTCCCCTGACAGGACGCCCCTGTGTGTTTCAACATGCTACATGCTAGTTTGTGGAACCAGTTTGACATGAATCCGCTCTCGTCTTCCACAGTTGACCTTTGTTAGCTTGGCGTTGCTCAGCGTCTGTGCTGACGGGCGACATCAAAACGGGTCCTCAAAACCTTCACCTGTAGATTTTAGCAGCTGCTATCCATTTAAAAGGCTAGCAGCGTTGCCATGACTACAGAGTATAATTCCTCACTTTTCCTGTGTTAAATGATCAACCTAATTTGAATTCTGCTTTAGCCTAGCTAACCTGCATTAGCCAGAAAGATGAGCCGTATCTTGTGTCAGGGCGCGTCCTGCCCCGGGGGTATTTATCCAGGCCGCGCCTGTGTGAGCGGAAACCTGCAGGACGGCACAAAGGGGAGGCACAAATGAGAGAAAAGCGTCAACCCCCCCCAGAGGCAAACATTTGCTTGTGTTTACTCTCTGTTTACTGCTGTCAGCCTCAGGCTTTAGCTGGTTTTATCAGACGCCGCATCGTCAAAAACGCCAAACATGTAACTTGATAGCCGAGTTCAGGTGAAGAAGGAACCCAAAGTTCTTCATGCTGAGCTAATTGTTGTTTAAGGTTTACCAAATCTCCAATCCAATTATTTATTATATTATTAAACATGGTTTTGATGAGCTTGAGAACTTTATGCTGTACTAAACTAATGTACTGAACTATTTTTAACCACGTTCACTACAAATCCAGGATTATTCCAACCTGTGCAATAATATTTGGAATAATAATATAATATGATCTCTGAGCTCTGCTCTCATGTTGGCTGGTTGCACCAAAGTGGTAACTGGGACATATTAAGTTACTTATTCGTGTTGCATTTGTTTTTCCGGGTGAATTCCGCTTCCGACGTTTAAAGAAGGAGATCATTTGGCCTGAACACTATCAACAGCCCCAGATAAGCTACTGAACTAGCTAACGCAGACACAGACAGGCACGTTTCTCCTGCAACTCAGGTTATTTTAAGCACCTGAGGACAGTTTAATCTGTGGTCTGTCCGTCCCGCTGGCCTGGACTTCATTCATGTCCCGTTGCACTCGGACCCGCGTTTGTCAGGGTTCCTCGCACCTTTGCTAACTCCTGCTGCGTGACATCGTTGGCGGCGCCGCGTGTTTCGTAGCCCGACGGAACATATTTGTGGATTGCCATCATGAGCCCCTGGAGGGGCTCCAGGCTAATCTGGCTGTTTGGTTGCACCACTGAAAAATCACAACAGGGAAATAAGAAACAGTTCCGAGGCTGCGGAAACAGGAATGATTTCCATGGGGACGGAACCGCGGCTGAAACTCGGAGTAGAAACCACAACAAGAAAACTGCACAGATTAACACACCTCCATGGGTGGGCCAGAGTACCCCCCCCCCCCACACACACACACACACACACACACACACCGCCTTCAGACTGTTTACATGACACATGATGGAGCACGGTTCCTCTTCCCCCAGATCTTCTGGGAGCTAACTAAGCTAAAAGAACGCTTCCGTATGAATGCAAATCTTCCCGATCTGACTCTCTCACTCACTCCTCCCTCGCTCGCCCTCAGTGGCCTCCTCCCTGCGTCTCCATCCAAGTGGCGTTGGAGCAGCATGTTCATGTCCTCTTACTTCCCGCCACGCCTCACGTCCCACCCTGAGCCCGGCGTCCTGCAGCGTGTCGTTACGTGTCGGCTTACCCTTTTTTTTATTTGTGTCTCTCCCAACAGGATAAGAATGCGCTCCATTTCCCAGATCCGTGCTTATTAAAGATGGTGCTGCTAAGGTATGAACACACACACACACACCACACACACACACACACACACACACCACACACACACACACACACCGCCTTCAGACTGTTTACATGACACATGATGGAGCACAGTTCCTCTTCCCCCAGATCTTCTGGGAGCTAACTAAGCTAAAAGAACGCTTCCGTATGAATGCAAATCTTCCCGATCCGACTCTCACGCTCCCTCCTCCCTCGCTCGCCCTCAGTGGCCTCCTCCCTGCGTCTCCATCCAAGTGGCGTCGGAGCAGCACGTTCATGTCCTCTTACTTCCCGCCACGCCTCACGTCCCACCCTGAGCCCGGCGTCCTGCAGCGTGTCGTTACGTGTTGGCTTATCCTTTTTTTTATTTGTGTCTCTCCCAACAGGATAAGAATGCGCTCCATTTCCCAGATCCGTGCTTATTAAAGATGGTGCTGCTAAGGTATGAACACACACACACACACGAACACACACCCACACACACCCACACACACGTTGCTGTTACATTCCTTCTGAAGAATCCGAATCCTCCTAACTGGAAGCAGATGGGGAAAGTCTGAATCTGCGTTGTTGTGCCTGAACTCTGCGGTTGGTGGGATGTTTCTGTGGCACTGGGGCAAAGTGGGAGGCTCACACAGGGGGAGGAGGCTCGTGGCACTCAGCCGTGCACGGCCCACGGTGGACCCCCTGCTGTGAAAGCGGGCCAAAGATAGCATTTTCTGCTGTGCGTGCTCAGCGGCAATGATTAGCGCGCTATGCTACAAATGTTGGCTAAAACGGTCATAGCAGGACATCCAGGCGTAATCGATCACAATCTAATCTGCCAAAGCACTGGTTCTTCACAGCTTCCCAAGTCCGATTTGTTCACACCCGGTTGCCGTTTGCGACCCTCGTGTCAAAAAAATGTGCCTGTCACGTGAGTGACGTCAGCGATCCAGTGAGAATCCACTTTAGAGGTTCTGGAAGCCATCTGGCAGCTCCGTCTGAGGTCCAGGCTGCAACCAGCAACACTGAGCTAAAGTTAAAGCAGCCGTCTTCCTTTTGGGATTGTTCTCTTTAGAAATGGGCCGCGTTCAGCTTCGCTGCCGGCTATTTTGGGCTATTTACTTTTCTTTGCGTCCTCAGGTCCTCCGTCATTATCCACCGACCGGCGGTTCTGGTTGTGCCCAGCAGGCAGTCAGACGCCTCCTCCTCCTGCCTGTGACATGGTTTAACCCTCCGCTGATCCGGTCACCGCGATGACCTCCATGGTTGCCAGTGGAACCCGGGATGGGCAGTCCTTGGTCTTACAGGGGGTGGATCCAGAGACCTGCATGATCGTGTTCAAGAACCACTGGGCTCAGGTAAACGTCCACCTGTTCAGCTGGATCTGATGCTGATGCTAATTAGCATTCAAGAGAAGGCAGGCTAGCACAGCGCGATGCAACTGGAGTTTACTGTAACACACGTTGACGACATCATCTATTAATAATCTGCTTGATTTACACTCAGGTCAACGGGTTCTCTTTGGTATCAGTAGTTTCCCACTAGATCCTTCGGTTCCTTTGGGATCGGAGTCCTTTGAATGGTCTTTATCAGCAATTAGCATTCAAACAAAAAATGCACCGCTGACAGTGGGAACCTGTTCTCCGGTTTAACCAGACCACCACTCGACTGCAGTGGACTAATGGAGTCCTGGCGGCATGAAGCGGACTCCGGTGTCCCGTTTCAGCCTCACGGGACCTGCGAGGGCTTCTGCTCCCACACTGGCTGGACTGTGAGACCGGCCGGTGTCCGAGGGGCAGCACTAGCTAACGTCCTCGTGGCTCCGCACGCCTTTGACCACCGTAGGGATTTAAAGCTGCGGGTGTAGCCCGGACCGGAGATCCAGTCCTATTTATAATCCCTGATCCAGAAACCCGACACCTTTGGACTGGGATGAACTTCGTCCACAGAAGCTGGATTATTTTTCCTTGAGAGGAGGCAGATGTGGTTTTCAACGCAGACGGCTCCTAAAGTCTCGGTTTGGTTTTTACAACAGGGAAAAGTCCTCCAAAGTACTGTCCGATCCAAAATGGACCCTGAAAATGAGCTTTTTGGGTGCTAATTAAAACTAAAAGCCCAGCAGATCAATAGGAAACGAACACGCTGAGCTAAATCTCCCCTTTACGTTGATGTTAGCGAATTCTTTACCGTAAAATGAAGACTGGGATCATTTTCTCAGGATTCTCTGGAGTTTTATTCAGGATCTTATTGAGCTACACTGACGTATTTCCTTGAATGTGTATCAAAGGTAAATTTGTGAACACCGTTGAGTGATGGGGCCTCCTGAAAGGTCAAAGTTCACCCTGATAAAAACTACATTGCGTAAAATTCGTCCGCTGATTCACGGAAACACGGAATTATTCTGCCGGATCATCTAATACGGCTCGTTTTCATTCCATGATGTCACGAGCATTAAATGTGCCTTTTCATGGCTGCTGGAACAGCCAGAGAGGCTGAATCGGACCGGGCCCGGCGGCCTCCAGCTGGCGGGCCCGGTCCGATTCAGCCTCTCTGGCTGTTCCAGACGGGAATCACAAACGGCGTCCTCTTGTTTCCAGCGTGTTCCTGATCTCCTGTGTGGAGCCAATTATTGTCGGGCAGAAGTGGGAGGCTGGAGACACTGGATCCATTATTGGGACTGGGAGGAAGGGAGAGGGAGGGAGGGAGGGAGAGGGAGGGAGGGAGGGAGGGAGGGAGGGAGGAGGGAGGGAGGGAGGGAGGGAGGGAGGGAGGAAGGGAGGGAGGGAGGGAGGGAAGGAGGGAGGGAGGGAGTGAGGGAAGGAAGGAACGAGGGAAGGAGGCAGAGGGAGGGAGGGAGGGAGTGAGGGAAGGAAGGAAGGAGCGAGGGAAGGAAGGAAGGAGGGACTGTGACCTGGTCCCTGGGCCCTGGTGCCCGTTGACGCTCCCATTGTTGATATTTAACCGGCTCCTCAGTGTGGGACAAAGGTCTCTGATGAATAAACCAGGTCTGATAGCGTGAGGGTAAAGGTCAAATGATCCATTCCATGGCTGCATGTCTTGACATTCCGGGTTATTTTCCGGCCAAATTTAAAAATGGCCTCCATTACCTTTAAGTAGGCCGATCTTCTCCGAGAGCTCAGCTGCTGTGTTCCTCCTCTCCGCTCCTGCAGGTGGTGAAGATCCTGGAAAAGCACGACCCCCTGCGTGGCAACGCCGCGCCGCACCCCCTGAGCGTGGTCAACCTGAGCCTCGGCTCCGGCGGCGGCCCCCGTTTCCACCCCGTCCCGGGAGACGAGGCCAGCGCCGTCCAGAACTACGTGGAGCACATGCTGTTCCTGCTGATGGAGGAGGAGAGCGGCCAGGCCGGCGCCATGGGGCCCATCCTGGAGTTCGTGGTGATGGAGAACGTGATGGAGCGCCTCTTCGTGTGGAGCCTCCGCCGGGAGTTCACCGACGACATGAAGATGGAGCAGCTGAAGATGTACGAGATGCTGGTGGTCCAAGCCCGCCAGCCGCTGCTGCACCACAAGCCCGTCCTGCGGCCGCTCATGATGCTGCTCTCGTCCTGCTCGGTGACGGCGGCGCCGCGGGTGGAGGCGGAGCTGGTGCTGCTGCTCAACCAGCTGTGCTGCGTCCTGGCCAAGGACCCGTCCATCCTGGAGCTGTTCTTCCACACCAGCGAGGATCAGGGCGCCACCAACTTCCTCATCTTCTCCCTGCTCATCCCCTTCATCCACCGGGAGGGCTCGGTGGGCCAGCAGGCCAGGGACGCGCTGCTGCTCATCATGTCGCTGTCGGCGGAGAACGAGCGCGTGGCCAAACACGTCGCCGAGAACACCTACTTCTGTCCGGTCAGTCCCGCCGCACGTCCGGGAGGCGTGGTTCAAAAGCACGGCTCGTCTCGGGTTTAGGATCTCGTTCCCCCGTTCTGGATCTCTGATCTTACGCTAAAATACACCCCGAAAATGCTAATGTTGACGCAGTAGAGGCTAGCTGGGTAGCGCGGGGAGCAGGTTTGAATCCCGCCCTGGTCTGAATGCTGGGATGTGATCTGCTGGTGTGTAGGAGGGAGAAACCTGGAAGCAGGTCCGAGGTGCAGGTGCAGGCGGCTGCCACATTGTTTATGGGTTGTTTGTTTTGTTTGTTTGTCTAACGGAGCCGCTCCGTTTCTGGTGCTCAGGTTCTGGCCACGGGCCTCAGCGGCCTGTACTCCTCCCTGCCCACCAAGCTGGACGTCCCCAGCGAGGACTGGCACTGCCTCCACAGGGAGGACTGGCTCCAGATGCCGTCCCTGGTCCAGTTCCTCAACTCGCTGGAGTTCTGCAACGCCGTCATTCAGGTGGGGGCTGCAGCACCCTGGGGTGGGTCCGTCCAGACGCCCTGCTGGGCCGCCGCCTGTCTGACCTGTTGACCGTTCACAGGTCGCCCATCCTGATATCAGAGAGCAGCTGCTCGGCTACATCTATAACGGCTTCCTGGTGCCCGTGCTGGCACCAGCTCTCCACAAGGTTTGTTTGTTTGTTTGTTCCCCCTTTTAGCTTGGCCTAAAAGGCAGTTAGTTCTAGTTTAGAATGATTCCAGAGCAGTTTTAGCTCTGAGTGCTAAACTAAGCTAACTAGACGATGGCCACGTGTGTGTGCGCGCGTGTGTGTGTGTGCAGCTGACCCTGGAGGAGGTGATGACCACCACCGCATACCTCGACCTGTTTCTGAGGAGCGTCACCGAGCCGGCGCTGCTGCAGACCCTCCTCTCCTTCGTCCTGCTCCACCAGCACGAAGGCGTGCACATTTTGGACACGCTCGTCAGCCGGATCAACACTCCCTTCCAGGTACGGACGTTCTCTGCAGCACGACTCGGGCTTAATAAATGCACCAGAGGCGTTCTGGAACGGCGAGAAACATCAGCAGGAAAGCTGGCAGGAAGTTGGCAGATTGTTGCCATGGTGACTCTTGCAGTTCCAGTTGCAGATCCTGTTAAGAAAGCAAGTGATGCACCGGATCACTCGCTATGCTAACTCACATACAGGTGAGTTAGCATAGCAAGAAACTGGTGCTGCTCTGTAAATATTTGAGTTTCGGGCAAATTTGACTGGCTAATGTGGAAAAAAAGCAGCTTCAGGTTATTCGGGAATGATTCAAGAAATGTTTGGAACGTCGGAAACATTGATAGACTGAAGAGGACTCGGAGAGAAGAGAAATATCTGCGTATTGATCATTTGAATCTGGATTTAAAGGCTTGTTTATCACCCACTCTGGTTCCCCGGTGTCTCCTCAGTTAGGCACCGTCTCCCTGGCACTTTTCCGCACTCTCATCGGACTCTACTGTGAAGACGTGATGCTGCAGCTCATATTGAGGTGAGCCCCCCCCCACACACACACACCTCGGTACTCCTATCATTGTGGGGACTCCTTAACCCAAAACCAGGTGTTGCGACCGGAATGTCCCGGCTTTGAGCCTCATCCCGACGCTCTTTCTGCAGTGTGACGCGTGTAATCGCTTTAGCTTTTGCTTTCTGACGCTCACCTTTTCCCGCCGCATCCGCCCGTCGGATTTTCCTAACAGGATCTGCTCCCGTGTGCCTCCTCAGGTACCTGATCCCCTGTAATCACATCATGCTGAGTCAGAGGTGCGTGGTGAGGGAGAGGGACTGCTACTCCGTGTCGGCGTCCAAAATCCTGGCGCTGACGCCGTCCTGCTGCTCCCCGGATCGCAGCCCGCCTCCCCTGCGGCAGCTGGACTCCATCGTCTTCTCCAAGGGTGCGGAGACTCCCGATAGCGGCGCCACCGGGGGTAAGAGCGGCCGAGCAAGGAAGGAACGTGGATTACGGTGGCATCATTCCCGTGCCGATTCCGGTTCTAGGCTCAGATGATCCAAGTTTTAAAGGGGAACATTCGTGCGGCGAGATGAATAAATGTTCTGTTGCTAACATCGGAATGGTTTTCCCACAGAGGAGAAGAGGAGCCTCCCGGAAGGAGCCGACGACTCGGGTCATTCCTGCACCATCGGCTCGGAAATCTACCTGGATGTCAGTTACCTGCATTACCTCTACGACGCCCGCCGCAGCATCGGCAGCTGCTTACAGGCCTGCCGGGTGTGGTCGGCGCCGTACGATGGGAAGGACCCGCCCCCCGACAAATACCACCCCGGCGTCATCAAGGAGCCGGTGCTGAAGGGTCACCCGCCTCAGGGAATGCCGAGGAAAGTCCCGCAACCACTTGCACAGGCTCGACCCGGCAAGAATAAAGAACCGGCGTCCGGAAACCCGTTGGAGCTGGAGTGGGACGACAGCTATGACGCGTGCCTGGTGCAGACGGCGGACGGCGGCGAGGAGAGCAAGCCGGCGCCGTCCGCCGAGCCCCCGAAACACATTCAGGAGATGAGGAAAACGGCCACCATGCTGGTAAAAGGCTCGTACAACGAGGAAAACGACTTCCAGGATGACGTCATGGTGTACGACCTCGTCGCCAAGAAGGACAGCAGGGACTCGGAGCGCGGCGAGCCCAAGTCCAACAAGTCTGCACCCAAAGGGGCCCAGCCGGGCCCGGCCGAGGCCTCCCCGGATAAAGGGAGACCAGCGCCTCCCCAGAACACCATCGGATCGGACTCCAAGGCCAGAAGTCCGACAGGCTGTAATTCCAACCTCCAGAACGGCGCCGCTGCAGAGCTCCGGGACGACCTTTTAGCTCAGTATGAGGACCTGCTCCGCGCACTGGACCCCGGTCCGGGGGGGAAACCCGTTAGAGACGAGGGGGGGTCCAGGAAGGACGCCACACCTGCAGAGGAGGAGGAGGAAGAGGAGGAGATGGACTTCTCCTTCATTCCAGAGACCCCGGAACCGGAGAAGCTGCATCCGTCCTTCGGGAAGTTCTTCGGCGGGACCGCGGGTCGGGGCCAGTCGGTGCCTTTCACAGGTCAGTCCGGTGTCTCGGCGTTCCCGCCACGAGTGACAGAACCCAGAGCAAAACGGCCATTTGTGCGCCCGCAGGTCCGTTCGTCAGCGTGCTCCTGTCCCGCATGGAGAACATGCTGAGCAACTCGCTCCAGGTCAACCTGCTGCTGACGGGAATCCTGGCCCAGCTGGCGGCGTTCCCGCAGCCCCTCCTGCGCTCCTTCCTGCTCAACACCAACTTGGTATTCCAGCCGTCTGTCCGCTCCCTCTTCCAGGTAGGAGCAGATTTCCGGGTCTTCGGCCGCTTCTGTCGGGAGCGTAAAAACGTTCTCTTCTCCGTGTTCCTCCTCAGGTTCTGGCCACCGTCAAACAGCAGATCGAAGAGCTCGCCGCCAGCAGAGCGGACTTCCCTGAGCTCATCACCGGCGCCCAACACTGGCTGCTGGCCCGGGAGACCTCGTTCCCAGAAGCGGGTACGTTAGCCGGAGAACGCCGCGAGAACCTTTAGGTCTCTCTTTAGGTCAGAGGTCACAGCAGGAGCCGCGCTCTGTAGCTGTAGTCGAGGGATCGGAATAAATTCCAGCCTTTGAGGCGCGGCCACGGTTAAGCCGTGTTGGATCGAGACCCCCTGCGGAGTCACAGCGGCAGAAATGTTGTCGGGGGGATGTTTTGCTCCCGAACGGGAATTTCTTTCCTGCGGTTTTCCTCCTCATACGTATATTAATATAACGGACTGTGGTGGTGTTTGCAGACAGAAGCAGGAGCTGGAAGCCTCCGCCTCAGAAGCCCAGACCCAAAGCCATCTCCGTGGATCAGACCGAAGTCTTCGCCACCGTCCTCTTCGCCGAGTTCCTCAAAGAGCTAGCAGCCATTGCGCAAGAGCACTCCATCCTGTCGTACATTCCCACGGAAGAGGGACTGCGTCCCAGTTAGGCTCCGGTTGAACTGGGCGCTCTCTCATCATTTCAGACTTTACGTGTTGGGGAAGTCCAAATCAGATATTATTTATTTTTCCAAGCAGGAATCTTCGGCAGTTGTTGATCCGCCAACCAAAGACTGCAGACAATAACCTTTATTTAAGCGCCTGAAGGGGTCACGACCTCTCTGAATGTCTCCGACCAGGTCTGGTAGTAATCAGCAGCTTGCCTCCGCGCGGTGCCTCGGAACTGTGGAATTCCGCGCTGCTTTTCTGTATCTGGGGCAGAGCAGTTGGTCTCCCAACTTCACAAAGTGGAATTCTGTCACATCTTTGCCTGCCCAGGGAATGTGACGGCACCTCAGGAGAGTTCTGCCACAGTGCTCCGGTTCCTCTCAGTAATGAGCTCCATATTCTCCAGAATGGTGCCTTCACTGACCAGCAACGTCAGACAAAATACCTTAATAATGTAGAAAGCTATGCAAACCCTGAACACTCTGGGTACTATGGGATATTTTTAACTGGGAAGGGTTTTAGTATTGCATCTTTTTCAGTGAGGTTTTTTCTGGGGGCTGTTTTATTGAGGGGTTTTTCTTCTGAATTTGTAATAAATCATCATCTCACGGTTTGAACGCCGCCTCTAACGAGGGCAGTTTGCAGACGATATTGGATTAAGACGACACCAGATGAATATTTTCTTACATCGCTGAAGTGAAAATGACCAGGACTCAAACACACAGTGCCTGTTTTCTTTTTAGTGAATTACTCTTCACTATTACGGAATAAAAGCCTGGAACCGAACACTTCGGAGCTGCTCCCTTGTGCACGGTTTCTTATTCAATGATCCACTCAGGTGACGCTGCAAACGGTACGGGAGGGAATGTTCTAGGAGAGGGGAGAACCAGGAATCATCTGGGTGTTCTGCAGAGAGAACCGGTTCTGCACAGCACATGTGTACTTTAAAGGCCCTGAAGAGATTTAAAGTACCGTTTTTAAAAAGGAAAAAGATGAACCTGTTTCTTGGTGATCAACTGTAATCTACTCGGCTTCAGGTTCCGATCATATCTGTGTTTGTTTGTGTCCGAGTTCCCTGTTCAATAAATGCTATTTCTGGTGAATCTCACTTATTAAAGTGCACATTTCCTGCTTTAAGTTCAACTTAAAAGATTTCGAACCTCTTTCTGCCTGAGTCGGTCTGTCCTCCTGGGACCTGCCTGTTTGTTCTGCAGACACCAACACCCTCGTTTAACACACATTTCCATTGGAAGTGCCTCCCCCGCAGAGACGCTTCTACCCAAGCAGCCCTTTGCTGTGCAGCGAGCTGCACTGTGGAGCCTATTTGCATGCAAACTAGTTATTTTGTTAAAAAGCAGACGTCTCGGGGAAGTAATTAAAGTGGGAAAAACAAAATATTCACAAGAGGCAAAACAAACAGATCTGAGAGCAAAGTAGAAGGAATCATTAATGCTCAAATATCTCCCAACTGGAAGCAGTGTATAGACTAAAATCTCACTTAAAAGTTATCATTTTGTATCAGAAATAAACATTGCTTGTTACCGATAGGTACATTACCTGTTATAACCACAAGAGGGCGCCCGCTGTTTTCTCCTGCCCGAAACCAGATGGAGATTTAACTTCCAGCTTAACACAAAGATGAAGATAGACGCAGTCTAGTAGTTTATAACTCACAATGTTGAATTCAGAATGTTAAATTCTGCAATGGTTTTTAAATTGTGTTGAAAAGAATGCTCATTTTTCCCTGTCCAAGCAGTGAGACGTTTATTGCTGCTGAGGGTCTCCATAAAAAAAGTTTTATTCCTTTCGCGCCCATAAATACTGTACACAAATATAGATATTAGCTTATTTACAATGTAATTCAACCCGTTCTTTATGATTCTGAAGCGTCATGACGTCTTGTCTTGTAAAATTGCTCTGACCAGGACAGGATCAGCTCTGCCTTTGGTCTCTTTCTGAACCAGCCCCATCAGCTTGTTCAGAACCTTCTTATTTCCATTTCTGATGGCATCAACCTGTGCAGGCAGAGAAGCATTTTTTTTTTCTTCCAAAAAATGGACAGAAGCAGTCATTTCTGGGTGAACCGTCCTCACCTCATGGGGGTGCGAGTCGACCACCTTCTGGCAGATGCTGTGCAGCTGATTGGTGTCGGCCACGAGGCCCAGGTCCTTCTCCTGAATCAGCTGCTGAGCCGCTTTACCTGGTGACCTCCACATCTCCTGGAACACCTGAGTCAGACCCACGTGAGAGGTGTGAGTGACAGCCGGAACGTAAAGAAGCAGGAGCCGGGGTGACAGGCAGGAGGGGATAATTGCGTTGCCCGTGCGGCTGACTGACCTGCTTGGCAACCGAGGAGGAGATCTGGCCCGTTTCCTGGAGCTCCAGCAGCTCGGCCAGGGCGGGAGGAGAGATGGGGCTGAAATTAAATGAAGCCGATGTAATCGGATTTTCACACGCGGACTGAAAAATAGCCGATATTAAACAGGAGAAGGATGAAAAATGAGGGGGCGGAGCCTGAGTGGTCAACAGTCTATCAGCATCATAGCGGTGTGATTTGTCTTCTCCTCGGGGTACCTGACACTGGATCAGAATGCCTGTTGGAATACATTAACCAGAGGCGGTTGCATTCAGAGTAACGGCCAGCCCATCCATCACGGCTAAACCTCCCCCAAAGACACAGGAAAATGAAAAGTATCCATCTTGACTGTTTATTTGTCGGATACAGTAATGATTCCTACTCCGACCAGGCTTGTGAATCTCATCATGTCACTGTTGCGACGCCTCAGATCTGCCAGCAGAGGCAGCCGGGAGCGACCTTCCCCATCCCTGCGCCTCCTTGTTTCTTCAATCAATTTAATTCAGTTTGAAGCCAGAGGTGAAAAGAGGTGTTAGCTAACTTCACAGGGAGCAGAAATAGTCAAAAACACGAGTTTATCCTCACTTTTTTCCCTATTTAAGCATCAACTATCAGTTATTTGATGAACATTTGGTTTCCTTGCCTGCTGGCTTCGCTCCATCTACCCGTAATTCTTAAAAAAAAAAAAAAAAACACGGAGGAGCTCTTTGCTTTACTCAAAGCGCCGTACTGAAAGACGTCTCACCTCTGGCTCACGGGTATATTCTGCTCTTTGAGGTGACCCAGGAGATCGTTGGTCACCCAGCCAATCACCTTCCTCGGCTCCTTCGCGGTCGCCTTCAGCACTTCCTCAAAGTATTCCACAAGTCCGTCCTCATTCTGCAGCACACAGGCACGTTAGTTTTAGCGTAATACCAAAAATAAAGAATGGAATGTGCGATTGGCTTCTAATCTTACCACCAGAGTGAAGCTGTGCTCTGGAAGGATGCCGTAGCTCCTCACCAGTCTGTCCCTCTTCACGCCGGGCAGCTCCGGCAGCCTTTTCCTTATCGCTTCCACCACCACCGCCTGGCGCACGTCTATTCCGGGGGGAAGCGACGCGTTATCCGTGTAGACGATCAGAGGGGGCAGGTTGGGCTCTGGCATGAACCTGAATGGAGGGTTTGAAGGTTGGGGAGAAGGATCTTGTCAGCGATAAGCTCGGAGCGGAGAAGGCTGATCTTTGCTAACACTCCTCTCGACAGCAGGCTCGCCACATTTCACTTCTGGCCTCAATCATCTGACTCCATCAGCTTTAAACTTGTCCATCTAGCCCCCCTCTCTCCCGGAGTATTTACTTCTCCCCGTGGAGCTGCCACTCACGCTCCTCCAGCCACCGCAGAGAGCGAGATCGGATATCATTACTGCATCAGTGTCACCAAGGACGCTAAACACGGCGCCGTGGATGGAAGATGAAGAAGCTCACACTCGCCTGTAATCCTGAAGACCCTCTTTGTCCCTCATGGAAATGGTCTCCCTGCAGATTGAAAAAGCAATCGTGAATCAGCAAAATTTTAATTGGCACAGGCACAAGGCCCAACATCCGAAATGCTGGGGAAATTTTGAAGTCAAGCAATTAAACTGGATGAATTGTAGGGAAAAAATTAACTTTGTCCAGGTGTCGGGTCAATTAGTTACTATAATTATCAGTTTGTGGGTCCACAGAAATTAAACGATTAAGTTTGAAACAATTTAATAACTATAATTTTTTTAAATTGGAAATTGTGAAAAGATGGTATCAACAAGACGATGCTCACTAGTTGCAAGAAACAGAAAACAATTAACGATGCAGAATGATCCATAATCAATTACACCTGGGTTGAACAAATCTTTTTTTTCTTTTTTAAAAACAGCTAATTAAAAAACACTGAAAAATAAATCGAACGGTTTGTGAATTTCATTTTTTTGCTTTTGTCTGGTAAACAATGTGGTCAAATCTGCAGCTCCAGGCTCAGAGACGGGAGAGAAGGAAAGGGTCACGGTCATCACGCTCCATTTAACACACTTTCTGGACTTCCAAAGCCTCATGGGAAAAGAACCACTGTAGCAGGAGAAGAGCGGGGCCTCAGGTGTGCGTGCCAGCCGGTTGATTCTGTGAAATCACGCGGCTGCAGCGGCGCCTCACCCACCTGACGTTAACGGTAGCATCCAAATGACTCCCTTCATCATGATTTAGCGTGACGGTTTGTTTCTGAGCGCAGGACTAATGAGCCAGACGCAGCCCCCTGGTCAACGGGTGCGTCCTGACCCTTCATCCTCCTACCCTGATTTGGAATCGTAGGCTCGGGTCTCCTTCAGCACCACCCCTCCTCTCTGAAGGATATCGATCTGTCTCTGGATCTCAAAGTCTGTTGACGGGAGGGGGAGCACGAACACAAACATTTTATTCAATAACACGCTCCGCACAAACATAATTTCACAGTAAATACTGAAAGCGTCGCTGTTATGTGCTGGCTGCCACGTTAGAACTGTGATGAATGATGTTTTTCTCCAGGACTTTTAAAAACCGATTCAGAGGTAGCGTAAATTTGATAAATCATCCATCCCAGGCGCCACAGAGGAACAAAGAGGTTTTAAACATTTAAAATTCTTCATCAGTTCTCCTTCGCGAGCCTCAATCAACGGCGGCTCAGACCAGCGTTGACAGAAAAATCCTGATTATTTTTAAATGAGTGGCTGAGAGGAGCTAAATCAGCTTCGACCGCGGAGCAAAGTGTTCGTGACAGGCTGCCAGAGCAAAACGCCGCCTGACGAGTGGCTGCCAACGTTAACTTCCTGACAGGACGTCTCCTCATCAACTCCGCTGGTTTGTTTTCATTAGAATCAGCTCAAACAGAAAATAATATAGAGTAGAGCGAGTTTCCAGCGGTGGCTCCACTTCAGACTTTAACAGTAAGAGCTTTGGTGATGAACGCGATACAGAGGTAGCAATTTGGATGCTATTAACACGGTAATAACATTGGAAAACCTCAGCTTGTTGTTTCAATTGAAGCTAACCTGCTCCTGTGATAACGTCTAAAAGGAACGGTGCCTCCCATTTGTGGTTCTGTGGGTGCCCTCGCTCCACCTGTGGCCCAGTAGCTCCATAAATACCCGCTGTACTCTTAAACCACCTCCTTATCCTCCCCTCCCAGTTCCCGATCCTCACCGATCGCCTTTGCCAGGTATCTGATGCTGTTGATGTTCTTCACCTCGGCCCTGACGCCCAGCGGCTCGCCGGGCTCGTGCACCGACACGTTGGCGTCGACTCTCATCTGGCCCTCTGCGGAGGAAAGGAGAGGCGGACTGAGCGCGTGGGCGGAGGTGGGTGGGCTCAGAAGTGACAGCGGAGACGGTCGGTACCAGACATGTTGCCCTGACAGGTGCCCAGCGCCTGCAGGATGAGCTGCAGCTCCCTGACGGCCGCGGCCGCCTCCTCTCCGCAGCTCATGTCCGGCTCCATCACCAGCTCCATGAGACCGACACCTGACACGGGTGGAGACGGACACGCATTACGTCTCCGACAGGCCCGCGGCCTCCTCCAGCCTGAGCTTGTTTTGTGACGCGACCTGCTCTGTTGAGGTCGATGAACGTCTGGCTGCGGAGGTCGTCGTGAAGGCTCTTGCCGCTGTCCTGCTCAAGCTGGATCTGTTTGATCCTGACCGTTTTCTGGATCACCTGATTCCTCTTCTTTCCTCCGAGGAGGCTGTACAGCAGCGCGCCGTCGACCGCGATGGGCTGCCGCTGTTGAGTGATCTGGAATCCGGCCTGAAAATGTAGAAAATGTGGAAAAAAGTGGGAAAATTCAGAGCTGCCTCAAAATACGAATGTTTGCCAATTATGTTGAGGCAGCACACGGCCAGTCATAGACAGAGAAGGGATTAGCACTGCGCTAACTTCACTTAATCCCAGGAAGACGGGAAGGAAGACAGGAAAAACAACTCTGTGACGTTAAAGATAATATTTTGCTGCACTGGCAAACAAATTAAAAGCACTGCTTCAGCATCCTAAACCTCTCTGATGAGACACAAATTCTTAAATAACTAGAAACCTCCTATTCGTCACAGAGCTCCTGACTTAGTCCAAAAATTGCGAGCTAGGAATCTTAGAGCGATGTAACTCTGAGCGAGGAGCGGAAAGAACATTTTGTTCTAGTGAGGAGACGTGGTTGACCTCCTCTCGCAACATCCCATTCCATTCCAAGAAGAAATTCAAAGAAAAATCTTAATATTCGATTTCAGTCTTTGGCTTCTTTGTGAATACGGGCCCAGATTCTCTCTGACAACAACTCTTTGTCTACAAATGTTCTTTGTCCTCCTGTTTTACGACATCAGATGATTAAATCTGGAGGTGCAGCGATTGGGACCAGATGTTTACACAAAAACCCTGTTGGTAACAACCATCCGTGTAGAGGAAAGGAGAAAAGTCACTATTTTGTTTAAGAGATGTGTGATCACGTGTAAAGACGTCGCTGGCTAACAAGCTGGGCTGTCCTTGTAAAAGTCTCTACTTACAGAAGAGTGAGAATAAATATTTTACTTCCTACTTAAATAATCTGCAGCCCCAAGTATCAATTTTCCCACATTACTATGGCAACCGCCTCAGAGGATGTAACCATTAATCAGATGAAGGCTAAAGGAAGTGAAGTGGGTGAATAAGAGAAGAGGGGAGTCAATGGAGTTTGGTGCAACGTGACTGACTGACAGACGGGCGGACGGACTGACTTTATTTATTTGGGCCTAAATAAATCAACAACCGCCGCTGTTGCGCAGGAAACAATAAGGCAAGATCACTGTCAACGTCCTCGCAGCCGCAGAGAAGTCCCTCCAACCCTCCTGTCTCAGCAAAACCAAGCTGAAGTCTGACAGTGGCAGGTAATCCCCAGCAGGGACGCGCAAACACACACTCACTCGCTTTCAGACTGATGTCAAAGTCCCCAAACGATCACGTCGGTTATCCCGTTACACCCGACAAACCCACTCCTCCTGTCGCTGAATCGAGTCTGTTAATCTGCCGCTTTAATGTCTCAGGGAAATCATAATTACGTTCCCAGTATGTTGGCGTGGAGCTGCCGATGCATGTTAATAAAATTTCCATACGACAGCGATTGTCTCGCTCAAGGAGCGAACGCTCGTTAAGATGCAGAGTCATCGTTTAATGAGCAACTGTGCTGTTTTATGAAGCGCAATCAGAGATTTCTGGCAGAACTTATCAATAATGCACGATGCAATTTACAACTGTGTTTTGCAGGGGGTGGGATGGCGTCTCCCTCGGTGCTGCTGCCGGTTTGGGTGCATGAAGAGAGATTGTGGTCGATCTTGAGGTTGGACGAGAAAAGCGCGGCGTCGTCTGCATAATCAAAGTGTCGTGATTTCGAATTTTCTGTTTCACACGACACTGGAGGAGAGCACTGTAGCAGCAGAAGATGCTAATATGAACAATTAGCATGGACGGTTTTATTTAGGTGGGTTCGTTATCTTTAATTAAAACCACACATATGGGCTCAACCAGTGTCAGTGTGTCAGAAAGAACTAAAGAAATCACAACTGCTGTTTCTGCCTCTGCTGGAATGAAAATATTCCAAAAGAGGTGATGCAATCTCTGGTAAACACACGAGAACAGCGAAAAGAACGCTAATCTCGCAGCTTCTGGGGGATTTAAGGCAGGATGATGTAGCGCTGCCACGGCGATTAGAAACGCGTCCTGCTGCAATGGTGCGATATCCGAGTCTGTCAGACAAAGAGTCGGGAGATCTGACGGAAAGTTCCTTCTACTCTGGTCGTTTAAGACGGACCTGTGACTTCAGACCACTCCAGACAGAAATAAGACATCACTGATTCCTAATTAACCTCTGCATCACCTCATCCAAAGCCATGTTGGCGCAATACCTGCCTGTGTAGCGGCTGGTTAGCAAACTTCCTAAGTTCTACGACTCCTCACTTTGAGGAATTATGAGCAGACGTCTCTATGGGCCAACTCACTGCTGAGCTTCCATGACGCTTCCATCTTCCACGTCACTCATAACGACAGTAAAAAGAAATCACCCAGGCGCTCCCACGAGATGGCGGAACTTTGCTTTGTGAGCACTTCATTCCAGACATCGCTTGGGAAAAGGAAACATTAAAGGCTGACACGCCTTTGCTCAAATAAGCTTGGCAAATATTTCTGAACAGGTTACATGGCTTTATTTTTGTGGATGAAT
Organism: Takifugu flavidus; assembly: GCF_003711565.1. Classification (NCBI taxonomy): domain Eukaryota; kingdom Metazoa; phylum Chordata; class Actinopteri; order Tetraodontiformes; family Tetraodontidae; genus Takifugu; species Takifugu flavidus. Next base: position 4,166,793 of record NC_079525.1, read on the forward strand.
TATTGGCCAGTCTACTCGAACATCCAGCTACATCATCATTTCTGTTTGTAAATTTAGGTCCAACATTTAGAGTTGCCCATGTCAGAGTCCACAAACATAATTGCAACAAATATCTCTTTTATTGCAGATATTCTCGGATCCAGCTATTATTCCTCTGCTAACCTCACAAATTGTATAATGTGAACAAATCTAGCTGTCAAATGTTGGAGCTCAACATTGACAGACCAGAACGCTCTTGGCAGAGGAAAAACAGAACTCCTTTTTATCCATTTCAAATTCCCTTGAGGCCGGGCCAATAATGCACAGCATGCCATAATGTTGTCTCATAATGTTAAAATTGCTGCTGTCCAAGAGATCATAATGCACAACAAGACGCTACTATTATGTCAAACATTCACAAGTGCTGATTCCCGGCTTCATTTCAGGCTTTGAAGAAATCATGGTGACTACACAAACACTACGTCTTCTCTTCGGCAGCTTTATGTGTCATTTGTCTGTCTGTGGCAAATAGCACCGCTGCTGCTTCAGAGAGGCGTAAGCACTATTTCAAATAGAGCTCACGGCAGGGAGAGTTTACTGGGAGTGCCGTGATGAAGCGGTTGGAAGCAGATTCAATGAAGCAGCAGGACGTTCGGGACAATGACACGTCTGCCGAGTCGTTTGTCGGGTAAGGGCCTCCCACTAATGCCCCTGCAAGTGCTCTTCCAGGCAAGAAAATCTAGATGACACAGAAAATGAGGAAAAGATGGGAGAACCCCTTACCGGGAGGTCGGCGTAGAAGTAGTGTTTCCTGTCAAAAAATGACTTCTTGTTTATGGTGCACTTCAGAGCCAATCCTGTCATGACTGCTGCCTCCACACATCGCTTATTCAGCACCTCAGGGCAAACACAGAGACATTTACCTGATAAGAAAGCAACCCACAAACAAGTGATTTTCTTTGTTGGATCCACATTAAACATCACTCACGGGTAGCGTTCCAGGCAGGGACGCATCAAAGAATGACACCAGGGAGTTTGGAGGTGCTGAGAAACCCACAGGGGAGCCAGAGAACAGCTTGGTCTTGGAGTTAATTTGTGCGTGGATTTCCAAGCCCACCACCCCAACCAGGCGCTGGGGATCACTATGGAGAAGAAAAGACAGGACATCCATCAGCAGATGCACACAGGTGGACTGAGGACAAGAAGAGAAAAATAAATATAAGACACAGTTAAAGAAATGACAGATTTCAGTCTCAATAGCAGGCATCTCAAACTGCAGCACTGCCTCAGTGATAATACATTTTATTATCTGCTGGTTGTCTCAATAGTGGCTGCGGACTTATAAATTTAGACCAGGAAGGAAAATGAAAAATAAAAGACAAGCTTCATGTCATAAGAATCTGTAATATCTGCACATAAAATGATGAAATGTGTTTGTTTTGTGTATCTTAAGGTGAATTTAGCAAATGGAGGAAAATATGAATGCGTGGGTCATATAAAAAAGAAAAAATATTTAACTATGTTAAAATAAAACCATATTCTTCCCAACACATACATGTTCCACAACAGACCAGCAGCTTAGAGTGAAGGATTGTTTTAGAGTGTGTTATCTGAACAAATTAGCAATTTCTCTGTATTTCCACTTAACAATGGACACAACTGTGACTTTATTGATTTAAATTTTTGTGTCATTTTTGTGGCAAGGGGTAGATAGGGCAGGACATTGATGGTATTTTACTAACGTAGATGTAGAAGTTTCTGCAGCCTGAAATACATCCAACAATTTAACCATATTAAAAAAAGCATAAGCATTTCAAGCCATAGTCCTAAAATGAATAACTGTGCATATATTAAGCTAAAAGTGTCCAGTTTTGCTAGGTGGTTGATGGCTAAAACAACCAGAAATTCAGTTGCAAAGTCAATTACATCATTCGATGCGTTCAATAAAGTCATATACCGGAAGTTGCAGATGCGTGAACAAAATAAGTCATACTCAGCACACAAATTGTCATTTTCATCCGAGGAGCAAAGTGAATCTCTCGTGTATTTTGGTAATTATCTAAAGTGCTAAGTATTTCCTCGTTCACAGTTACTCATCTTACATTCACATTATTCAATAGGCGGGTCAAAAGCACTGCTACAGATTAACGTACTCACCGTTTTATTTTGGGCTGTAGCTGACTGGCGTATTGCGAGCTTGCTGTATTAATTCGTCTTACCAAAAACGAACATTTTGGATAAAATATTGACATTTGTTTATTAATGCTGTGCAGAAGTTCACCTGCTGCTCTATAGGAGGGAGCCATGTTGCTCACGTCTACTGAACAAAGGGAGATGTAGTTTTTTAAAGTGATATTTAATATTTTAGTCTGAGGCAGTAGTGCTAGGATAAAACTACAAATCCCAGCATTAGCGAGGTTCCGTGTTGTGACGTAACCTACTACATAATTTCCGTTTTGGCGTCTGGCGGGAGTTGTACATGTGTTGCGGTAGAGCTTGTTGACAGCCGCAAAGAAGTTGCTTTTAAAGACGTCGCTGTAAAAAGTCGTCCAATATGATGGCCACCAACGAAGACGACAAGTGTGGAATCGCCGGTGAAGCTCCTTCAGTGACTTCAAATGGCAGCGGACCCAGTAAGGCGCACTCGGTCGTGTTGAACGGGACCTCGTCACAGTCCAAGCTGCAGAACGGAGGAGCAGAGCGGCCCGGGAGGTTCACCTTCAGCTCGGAGCCCAACATTGAGGATATAAGGCGGATGCAAGCGCAGTTCACAGACGAACGGGACTGGAACCAGTTCCACCAACCGCGTAACCTGCTTCTTGCTATGGTCGGGGAGGTGGGCGAGGTGGCGGAGCTCTTCCAGTGGCGGGGAGATGTGGCCGAGGGCCTGCCGGGCTGGACCGAGTCAGAACGCGAGCATCTGGCGCACGAACTGAGCGATGTGTTGATCTACCTGGTGGAGCTCGCCGAGAAGTGTCACGTCGACCTTCCGCAAGCAGTGCTTCGCAAAATGGCCCTGAACCGACTGAAATACCCCGCCAGCAAAGTGCACGGATCGGCCAAAAAGTACACGGAGTACAAGGACTGAGATGGACGACAACCACCGAGAGCTGCTGACTTTTGTCCTTATGTCCTCTTTATTTTATTTTCTTACGCTCTGATGGTTATTGTGGAAGCTGCTACAAGTTCAGAAAACCTTTTTGCTTGAGGTGTTGGTTGCAAAAATGTCACAGGTCTTAGTTTTTCTGATTTTCCTGCGACCTAATGATGCAAATATCCATGACAGAAAGCAGATATCGTGATCCTTGAAGCTGCTGTTGTGGTTTTGGTTGCTCTTTTTTTTTCTTTTAAAACTGAGGATTTTTAAATCCCGTCTTTTCTGATCATTAGTGTCTGTTTGAGGTGGAGTTGTACTTTCTAAAGGTGGAAAAAAAAACTTGTGCATTGCACTTCTTGAGACTGTTAGATTTATATTCTCATGGAATGTTTTAGAAGTTGTTGCTGATTTTAATTTTTTTTGTCATCATGATTGGATCAGCTTTACTGGCACAAGTTTTGCCACTGGAGTAAACGAATGTGTTTAATTCTGATTCATATTTTCTGTGATTTGTCTCATAAAATGAGTGGAATCTGTTCTACATGCACATTACCAACAGAAGGGAACATGGGGTCTCAGAAAGCCATTTCGACTCAATTACTGGGTCATTAGACACACTCAACTGGGCCTAATGGTCTAATAACGCAACAACCCCATCTTAAAACCCAATTTCAAGGTTATAATATTCTCTTATTTAGAAATTTACTATGAGGGCTTGAATCAATTTTCTACTGCCATTTTGGAAGCTGTATCAGAAACACTAAAATGTACTTTGAAATCACCTTTGGAACAAGTTTCTCTTGATATATAATCAGCGACGCCAGAGTTGGAGCTTCAATTGAATTTTTCAGACTAACACTAAGAAAGGCTCATCCAATCATCAGAGTTCTATACATTTAAGATGATTAATAACTTGAGAAATTGTGCTCACGGGAAGCAGCTGGAGCCCCTAAACTCTTCACTCAAGAACACATACAACACTAGCAAAGTAGGTGTCAGGTGTACCTGTAGGGGGCGCCAGCAGTGACAGGACTGCAGTGAACTACACATAATAAAGCAGGCGTAGAAGTCCTCATGCAACTACTGTAATTAATGGTGGATTGACTGCTAATCCGCCCCCCCCAGGAATATCTACAACATAGAGCATGCAACCCATCATGGCATTTATTTACTTACAGATTCATGATTAACCCCCAAATATGCACATAAGTTACAGAACACTAGAACTGAAAACAAATTATTAAAGTAATCTAGTTTTTCCTAGCAGAAAGTAGAGAAGACTGAATCCCATTTACTGCCGACAGGAGTCTCTCCATGTGGTCTTCTCTCTTTGATGAATGTTATTTTCTCTTTATACAGCCAGGGTTTGCCATTGGCACAGAAGTGGTACAAAGACCTCAAAGCTCAGCTCCTGAGAATAGACTCGCTAAACAAATGTCATGGTTTGCAGGTTTCTGTGTTTGCAGGCAGAGTCTTTCCGCTCGGCCTGTTCCGAACAAAACAAGACACATCCCGGCAATGCAAAGTGCTGATTGTGAAGGATGCCTTTATATTTGTGGCATTTTGCTAAAAGTGGGCAAAATTGAACCCGTTATCTTCAAGTGCAGACTCATGCCCCGCGTGTTTGTTTTCTTAAACTAAAACACTTGAGGAATTTAAATTAAAACTTTTAAGATAGATTTGGGCTTTTGCTGTTTTGAAATGGGATCATTTCTACGGTATTAACATTAACCCAGTCGATAGTACAACCACAGCTGCTGTTGCTGTTTTGTGGTTCTCCAAAGGAATTCTTAGTCTGTTTTTCTCACCTTGTGATACACAGCTTTAGACAGTGCAGAGATGTGTCGGCTCTCTTTCACAGTGGGGTTACCACGGCAGCGGGGGTTCGGTATCAAATCAAATCCTGTCATTTCACACACAAACCCAAAAAATGTTTTCTTTCTTTCAACTTTCACCTTCAAAATGTTGGCTGCTGTTACAGGCACAGGTCTCTGTAAATGACACCAGCTAATACGATAAACCCCAAACAACAGCAAGAGGAAATAAGCCAATCAACATTTAAAGATGTTCATTTCTCATATCAGCCAATAAATGAGGATACCGGCCAAAAATCACCTGTAGAAATTAGCTGAGCTCTGTTCAGCTTCGTGTTTAAAATTCCTGTGTGTAACATTTAATTATCCTGCTGTTTGAAATGCAATAAAATTTCACAGGCAAGTGTCTAATCACACGATTACGCTAATGTAATAGTGAGGCGTGTCCCCCGCTGGGGTTTCAAGGACATGCCAAGGACATGGCTTCATTAGCTTTTAGCTTTGCCTATTAGCAGCAGTCAGTAACAACCAACATGCTTTTGTTTCTTTTTAGTTTTCAGGTGAATTGGACCAAACAGAGTAGCTCAATAACTCTCAAGGTCATTGCTTCTGTGCTCGATGCCACCTTCTTTGTTTCCTTAACTGACAGATATGAGCACCCTGTGGAGCGATACGGTCTCCTCCAATGACAGGGACTGAAAGAGCTTCAGATTGTGCCGTTCCCGAGGAATGAACGGTGCGTTTGGATCCCTCGTGCGAAGATGGAAAAATGCAACGTTTCAACATCTTTTGGTGCACATTTAGTGCCCCGTCCCAAAGCAGTTTGAGGTCAAACTACACCTTATGAGGCAAGAACACCTTCCAACAGCAGCTTCACATTGGGAAGACTGAAAAGAAAATCTATTGTAGATCAGAACAGACATTTTCTATCAGCCAAGAATTCCCAAGCTGCTCACCGAGGTGGGGAAACTATATTTCAGCTGACAAAAGCACTCAGATCTCCCTCAACATCATCAGACCTGAGCGTCGGTGAGACCTGAGTCTAGAGGAGACGCAGGCAGTCGCACTCGATTCTTATTATGTTTTATTACTCAATCAGAAGCATGAAGTGATAAAGTATCAATAAGAACTAGCTTCACAATCCACAGGGTTGTGTTGGAATATCTGCATTGATTAAGTGGAACAGAAAAGTTTCTAAGTTGTTGTTGTTGTTGTTGTTGTTGTTGTTGAGTCCATCGTTTGAATGCCTTGTAATTATACTAATATATTGCTATGTATTTTTACATTTTACATTTCTTCTACCAGAACCTACACTTAATCCACTCATTTATATAATGTTGATTGTATTTCTTCTGGTGTATATGTCTGTGCATGCTAATTGTTGCTAATTCCTTACAGTAGAAACATTGGTGCGGGTCCCCATCCATGAGTGTAACACTGTAGCTCTGTTGTGTTCCTACAGCAGCCCAGGGTGGACAAACAGTCTAAACAGGAACTTTATACTTTCATTACTTGTCAGCTGGGATCTGTCACAGTATGAAAATACGTTCCTAATCTTATGAGACTTCATAGGTCCACAACTTGTGGATGTAGCCGCTGTAGCTTCCTCCATCACTAACCCTGGCAGGATAACTCTAATCCCTCCACAAGTCAATTCCCCTGTTGCATTTACAATTTTCCATCACTATATTGCTATATTATGTTTCTGGCTCCACATCTTTGCTCCCACTAACCTCCTGGTATCCACTTCCTCCTCCTGACTTCCTGGCATGTCCCAATCCCAGAGTGCTTGGCCCGACAGCTCCTGGAGGGGCTGCCAAGGAGTGATAGACGGTTAGTGGCGACATCCTAAATCAGCCGTGCAGCCTGATCAAAGTCCTCCTTTGTTGGGCTGAAATTGGACTCGGACTGACTGCTGCATGTTCAATGCGGAGCAGGCCACCATCCCGTCTGGTCTCATTTCAAGCTCCCCGTTTTTGAATGATTCATCATAGGGGCTGTGGAAATGACAGAGGAAAAGTTCAAATGGAGAGTGACAAATTCTTGGTTCAGATCATTCTGCCGGAAAGTGCCGAAAAGGTGGTGTTATTCAAATGCAGCTCTTATGTCTTTCAACGCGGCTCTGCTGCCCATTTGTGCTCTGCGTAGATCTCCCACTTCATTTTCTTTCTCCCCTCCTCACATAAATTGGACATCAGTGGCTGATTTCCTTTCGTTTTACAGTTTGGATTCGATCCCTATTAGAGCATAATGGCAGGCAGCCATGCTGTACATCAAATCAAGTGAATCAATAAACATGTGCAACGTGATACGTGATGGTGCTGGATGACACTACGCATCCGTATCCTCCGTTTCCAAGATACGCGGTGCTCTCTGAGTGCACGTCCAAGGCTACCTTTATTCAAAGAGACTGTTGCCATGTAGGTCTGTTGCTATGGAGGAGCCTCACATTGTTTTTGAGGCAGACAGATGTAGCCTCGCCACAGGGAGGAGCCCTTTCTCTCTTTTCCTCCAACCTGCGGGGGTTCCTGCCTCCCCCGTCACAAAAAATAAAGCAGCGACTCACTTGTTTGGGGCGGGGATTGGGGGGGGGGGGGGGTAGAGACCAAGAGCTACCCAAGCACACTCAGACATGCTGAGTTTCGACCGCATCTGTCTTCCAAACTTTTTGCACAAGCTTTAGAGTCGACAACCAGTCAAAGGCCAACCTGTCTTTAAAAAAAGTGAATCAAAAAACAATGTCGTGCTGTATTTGTCTTGTGACTCTGATGCTCTGGCCTTTCAAGAAACTACTGACTAAAGTCTCCCTGGTCCCTTAGAGCTCTTCAATAAAGGTAAACAATGAGTTTACCTTTATTGAAGAGTTTCTGCTGCAGCAGATGTCCTGATACGGGTGAGAGCACCACCCCCGTGTTTTACCAAACAAAGCCACAATTCAGCTCATATCCCATTGGTGCCTATTGTGTTCTTCCAGTTTGGGTGTTCTGCTCCCAGCTCAATCAGTCTTTGAGACTTATATCTCTTCCCAGTTACGCCTCCATTTCCAGCCGCTTTCCCCTTCATTGTTCAGCAGCTCCCAGTTACTCATCCTGCCACACGGAGGACCTCTCGAGGAGCTTTTTTCACTTTGGCCCATAACAAGGGTCATCAGCTCTCGTTCCGCTCCTCCGCTGGCAGGCCATCACTCAGCACCACTGCCAGGAGGGACTCCCAATACCTCACGCCAACACAATCACCCCCTCATAAAGTAGGAGGGTACGAGAGGACATCGGGACAATTAAATCGACAACGCATGTTTAAATGGAAAACAATCTCGTCTGAAGAATTTAAGTCAGATGACGTGCACAAAACTAAGAGGGCCAAGAACCCTGCCCTGTGGTGCTCCAAACTATATGTCTGGCACATCCAAATTTGAAAACAACTATTATGCATCTGGCTGCATATAAAAAAACGCTGTAAAAATGTAACTTCAACACAATTCTTGTGAATGTGTGGACATAAAACCGCCATTTTGTTGTGCTCCTGCATTAGTTAACTGATTACACCCGTTTAGCGTGTGGGCTCTTTAAATGTCAAATGCGTGGACTCGGCTCATATTTAATGGACATTTAATCTGGCTGGGCCCAGCAGAGCTCGTCTCCCCCTCCTGTGTAATTCTACATCAGCTCGGCTGTCCCGAAGCGGTGGCCATCGGTGCAGCTGAACGCCTGCAGCCGCTCACATCTCAATTCCAGCACGCCGGCTCATATATTATGTGCGGTTCATGCGGTACCAGGCCGTGTCCTCCCACAGATCCCGAGGAGGCAGAATACTCAAAACACTTCAAATATATAGACTGCGGTTGTTATGAATGCCTGTGATTTATGTAGCTGTGGGACGTCACTCCTGCTGTGTTCAGAGGGGACCTGATTACAGGTGCTGACAGGCTGTATTTTATATGACGACAGCACCGAAATTAGATTATTATCTTTATCATTATCACATGACTGTTTTTGAAAGGTGGGCATTAAAGTCAGTAAAGATGTAATAAATATCTTGTGCATGTTTGCAGCGTTCATGTACACTGACAGGACTCAAACATCCTTTTTTTTTACTCTTTTCAATCTGTACTTTGCAGTTAATTTGAAACTCTCTTTCCTGGGCTTGTCTTTGGAAAGCAGCGTGGGAATGCTTGTGCTGTTATTCCACTTGCAAATAAATTTTCCTCACATTCTTTCATGCCGTCCATCTCTGCGGGTTCTTCTGCTCTGCCCAGGCCACGCCCCCCCCCCCCTTCACCATCCTTCAGCCGTCGCAGACAGGGCCACGCTTTCTCCAAATCTGTAAAGGTGAAGATAAATCAGCCCTCATCCTGACCGTAAATCACTGTGCTAAACGTTTTGGACCTTCGTGCACCTCTCCAGAGGGAGAGAGAGTGATGTGGGCCAGGACCGTCGACCAAAACCTCCCCCACAGAACCCAGATGTGGCCCGGTAGCGAGGTGAGCAGGTACCACCCAACGTTGAAAAGAAAATCTCTCCATATGGAGATTGTTTTTAGTACTTCAGTATGAACAATTGCAGGTCCCCTTTACTTATTGTTTCAGAATAACAATTAAAAAAAGGATTAAAATAAACAGAAAATGAGGCTTTTCGGGGCAGCTGCTTCTCCATCGGCACACATATGGCAGGCACCCTTTTTGGAATGCAGCACACCAATTTGGGGATTGATCCTGTCTGTGACTCTCCTCCACCCCCCACCCCCCCCCCCCCCCCACACACACACACACAACCACCCACCAGCAGCTACCAGCCATCTGACTCGTCTCTCCTCAGATTTAGCTCGTGTTTATGTGCATGACATTAACTACCTGTGTTTATTTATAGGATGGCATTTTAGTCAAAATCTGGGTCTGATGAAGGTAAACACACACACACACACACGCACGCACACACACACACACACACACACACACACACACAGAGGTTTATTTATTAGCAGGGATGTTCATAAACGCAGCCTCCATCTTAGTTTTACATTCATTATTGTAGATTCGACAAGACTGAATCTTATCTGCCAATATTTAGGATAATAATTGTTGGGTTCATCTCTGGCCCTTCATCATGGGTCCTTGTGTTAGATTATTTGGTTAGAAATAAGCAAGTCAGCTTCCTTGTTTTCTGAATAGACTTATTGAAAACCTGCTTTAGGTTTTAAAGGAGCTAAAAAGATTTACTGAAGCCAAACTCTGTCTCTTATTATCTGGGACCTCAGCAGCTCTGACACTCAGGGACTTAAAAGATGGTGTCGAGAGGAGCCTTCGTTGAGATTTTCGTTAAATGATTAAAAGGATTTTGACACTATTGTGTCATAGTTGCACCCGCCTCTTGTTTACTTCCATGTTTCCATGTTGTAGTAGCAGCTTTAGGATGATTCATGATTATTTAAGCGGGGATGTTCCTCCGTTCTTGCTTGTAACAAACGTGTTTCCTCACAGTTGCTAAGATCTTTCCCGGTCATCCTTAAAGCCCCGCAGAGCTTCATTATTCTGCTGTTTCGTACTAAACCGACTCCAGGCTGTGATGGAAAGGAGCGAGGAGAAAAAATCAGCACGAGTGATTTATTGTAATGAGCTGAAAAACAGATAATAAATCGCACAATCGGCCAGGGGGAGCAACAGCGTCAGGGTGGATGCGTGTCTTCTTCTTTTGTCCACACCTCCTGCCTTCCATTATTTGTCCATTGTTGTCACTTTGCCCCCCCCCACGCTGCACCGTATCCATCCATCCGTGACCTCCTTTACTCAGACCGAAGCGTAATATCAGAAATTATTCTGCAATAAGGTCAGAGACGAGTTGCATTATGACCTCCGTGTTGTCCTGGGAACCCTTTCATCACCATATTGCCCCAGGAGGATCTCTTCTGTTTTCAAACCTTTTCTTCTACTGTTGTAGGTTAACAAATTCACACCTTTTCAGGGTGAATTTGTCTTGCATTAATGGAACCGAGATGGAATTTATGTTGTTTTGTGTCCGTTAAATTGGTTTTGGCGGCAGCTCTGTTTAGCGCTGCAGCTCCGAACCAATCAACATGATCATCTAACGATCCCTTTGAAGGATCCCAGCCTGTTGCCTTGGAATGAATCATTTTCATGACAGATGTCACTCTGCTGCAGCGCCGTTGCCTCCTACCAACAACGTTCTTTTGCATGTTTTCCACCTCCTGCTAATAACGACAATTTACCTGCCTGGTAAATTTAGTTGCGGCTACTAAGGTTGCAGCACCGCTGCGCCGCTAATCCAATCAGTAAATCATCAGTAAAAATTAAAGTGCATCTTTTGGGACCTCCGCCGAGCGCCGAGCTTCTAATCATGCGTTTGTCCTGATGTAACAGGTTTCAAGGGACTGGGTAATACGCTGCAGCATTTCTGCAAGTCAAATGTTCCCCAAAGCTGCAAAAATATGCACAAACTGCGAGGAAGCACGCGGTCCGTCGAGACTGCGCCATTAATTCCATCTATTTCCACTTCCCTTTCATGTCGTTGAGACATGTTTTTCACATAAACGCGAAACAAAACCGCGTTTATCCTCACTTTCGAATGGGGAAACGCTCTGTTAATGCTGCGCATGACCTCGGGTTTATGCTAACGAGCAAAAACATTTCCATGACGGGGACACTGTCACCAAAGCGTGGCAGGTGCTGCGCTGCGCTTGCATATGCTGCCGCCGCTGACAAGCCCCCGCCTCCTCAGACCCCGGAGGGTCTTTATCTCTGTTGAACGTCGTCTGCTGGATTATTAGTTTGGTTGGTTGCTGCGATGTGCTGTTGCAGATTCCCCGGGAGGGCAGCCATATTGCCAGAGCAGACTGCTGATATCGCTCTTTCTTAAATATGTCATACAAGGTGACTCACAATCGACAATTATTGTAAATATTATAAATCACAGCTCTGTTACAGTGGTTGTTGGTTTGTTTGGCCTCTCGGGAAATCCATCGTATTTTTTCAAAAACGACGCATCACATCGCTCATTTACGCCATCTTTAGAGGAGCCTTTATTTAACTAATTGGCAAAAACTTTAATTTGAGGCTATAATCTGCGTATATTAAAGTGAGACGGCGACGCTCGGCCTCAAACAGACCCCTCCGACGCTGATTCGCTACAGCCAGACTTCCTGCGGCGTTATCCGATGACTGAGAGGGGAAATGGGGCAGAAGCGAAATTACACTTTGATGAACTGATATGGAGAGAGGACGTACAACAAAAAAGGAGAATTTAAAAGCTTTTCCAGACTTTTTTGTGCCCGTTTGTGGATGAGTTAAATCAGCGTAATGCTACAACTGTCCAGATGGTTACAGATTCGGATTCTGCCTCTTTCAGCCATGCAGACATTTGGACGTGTGTTAGCGTGAAGCTAAAGTGGAGAAATTCCCACAGCCCATTCCCACAGCCCCCCCTCACCAGCTCACTCCTGTGTTACAGAAAACTCCACCGAGTGCTGTTACAGGTTCAGAGATGGCGCGACATCCACTGTCTCCATAACCTTTATCCACCCCGGTGAAGCATAACAGAGAGTCAGGAGCCAACAGGTTGTTTGCTTCTGTTAGACTGATGGGTCTTTACATTGGCTTTGAATCATGATTCATAACAGCTTATCTCACACCGGCCTGCTGTTGTGCACCGGCGGCAGACAGATAATCGACTCCTTTAGCATCCAAAGAGCTCGATATTTGCTTCACTGGACCAAACCTGAAAACTTACTCGCAAATTCTTCCAGCGTTTGACAGTTTTCATTCCACAGAAGACGGGGGAGATAACATTTGAGCGCCGTAATCTGAAGTTAATTGACTTTAAAAAAGGGGGAGAGAGAAAGGATAAGCCCAAAGTTACGATTAATTGAATGTACAGGCTGAAAGAATCGCAGGAGGGAGCAGGTTTTTGAATGAGATGCGCAGCGCCGAGAACATAAGAAACAAAGATAATGAAAAAGACAACGGGGCGTGATTATGTCCTCCCCGGCTGTCACACGGCCTGGAAGTGTTTCTGCGTCACATGCAGAGGCTGCGCGCCCATAATTCAGCCTGATTTAGGGCCGCGATCAAGCGCTCAGGGATAATAAGCAGTATAATTTGCAGGAAGGTGTGACCAGACTGGATAAGAGGGACGCCCGTGTTTGCTGCACGTCTCGTCCTTCACTCGTTCTCCCCCAGTTCAAAGTCAGTTCAGCCCGGTTCCGTTGCATTCAGCCGTGTCCACTTTGTTTAGCGATGTAAATGAATATTTAAAGAGTTTAATCTGCAATATTCACATATCAAAGCAGATGAATGTAGTCAAACCACACTGACGCGGTGTGTTTGAGATTCTAACTGTGGTCATTATCTTAAAAAGACCATATTTCTTCAACTCGGCCAGACATCCCGGACAAAGTCCTTCAATCATTCTTACAAATCTTTCTTTCTGCATGTGATGAACTTCCCCTGGCATGTTCTGACCGGCGGTAATTGCCACCCGTTTAAGGAAGGGACGAAGCAATAAACCTGTCAGCCCATATTCTGGTGGGGGACAAATGAGCGAGGACGGGTCTCCCTGCCCTCTCGTCCTAATGGCAGCCGTCTCCTGGTTTGTCCCCTCGATAGAGACCTCATTACGTCTGACCGTTAATTCTGAGCTGCAACGCTGACATTATGTCCAACAGCTTTCTTGCCGCCATGCTTCATAATGCAGATGTCTACTCAGCACATAACGTTGTTTGATAATGACCATTTAACGTGGCGCTCCCAATGTGTCAGCCCAGGAGGGACATCTGCTGGATATCACAGCTAGCTTGGTGCTCCTGCCCGTTCTCCCTGCTCAGTAACACAGATTACACGGAGAGTGGGTCCATCATCCATCATCCATCCATCCATCATCCATCCATCATCCATACATGCACCCATCCATCCATCCATCATCCATCCATCAGCCATCTATCATCCATCCATCATCCATCCATCCATCCATCCATCATCCATCCATCATCCATCCATCCATCCATCCATCATCCATCATCCATCCATCCATCCATCATCCATCCATCCATCCATCCATCCATCCATCCATCCATCCATCCATCCATCCATCCATCCATCCATCCATCCATCCATCCATCCACTATCGTACTGAGGAATATCCAGTAAATCCATTTGTAGCTATTTTTACTACACAGAACTAACTGAACCATGATTGTCGACATCTGAGACTTTGGGATTCAGCTTCTGTAGATAATAAAGCAGATGCTTGATGCTACAGGCAGACTTTAAGCCAGCCGGATTCCCAATGTAAATATTCAGCTCCCCATATTTGGTAAACGTGTTGGTTCCCACTTTAGGACCACCGAGCCTTTTCCGTGTGCCATCTCTCATCACCTTCAGCCTCCTTGGCGAGCAGAGGAGATGATGTTTGGCGAACCTTCGGGAGAACACAAATGTCACTCCCGAAGAGATCTTAATTAACAGCCCCGTTCTTAATGAAAGCGCGGCAACCCAGACGTAGCTCAGCGAAGAGCGGATTCATTACAGGAAGCAGAGGCTCCGGGAACATGTGCTGTCCTTCATCTGTCAAGTCCTGCTGGAAATAGAACTCTCCGGTCTGAGCCTCCATTTTCCCCCTGAACCTCATCTTCACCAGCTCTCTCTCAGTCCTAAAGTTTCTGGAGTGGCGATATATCTTTCACCTGCTTCATAAAACTTTCCCCATCCCCCCTCCTCTGTGGAACTCAACAAGACAGGCAAGACGGATGTGGGGAGGCGGTTGAAGGAGTGATTTGTATCCCTGTGTACACAGCCAATGAGGGATGCGCCGTTGCCCACAGTCATCCTGCATCAGCAACCTATTGTGCTGCTCATTGCATGTAATCAATCACGCGTCCCGCAAAGAGTCTGAATTATAAATTAGAGCCGTTTAAACTCCACTTCGTTGGCGGTTAATCACGGTGTGATGACCATGAGACGGAGACACTTAGATGTACATTTACCAAGGGCACAGATGTACTTGAGTTTTTCTTCTTTCGTCTCGTCTCTGCGAGGCTGCATGGATTTATTTAAAATAAAGCAATCAAGCTGAGACTGAAGTGCAGGTTTTTACGCCATTTATGACTCTGCTTTTACTTAGAGTTGTCCGTTTTCATTATATTCAAGCTGACTCTAATTTTAACTTCCCCGTCCCCATAATTTTGCTCATTAGTGAGAGTTTTTCGCACACATATTACGCTGCAGATTTTTAAGGAACTAAAAAAGTTCTTTCTTCTGTGCTACTTTTTGCATTAATCCATTCTTGTTAGGGGAAGCAGCTGCTGTTGGCGTGAGCAGCAGGTGGAGAACATGTAAGAGGCCCCCGAGTGGAATCAGAACCGTGTTGGTAAGAGGCGACGGCGCGGCAGCGGCGTGACATCGAGTCATGAGAATGATTCATTCCAAATCTGGAGAGGCTCCTGTAATCTGGAAGAACGAGCTGTTGAGAATTAGATTTCTCCTCCAAAGTTCCAGCACATCTCAGAATCGGGGAAACCAAACACCAGCGTAAAGGCCGACTTTATCTTGTGTGAAATTAAATTAACGTGATATTTTGTTATACCTGTATAAGAAGCACGTCCCACCTTTAGATAAAGCGCATCTGTATGTTTTACTGCATGATGCGTTCACTGGCTCACCCCAGAGCTGTAAATGTCACAGCCCCTTCTTCCTGATTTTTTTTTAGTTATGGTTGCCCATAAGATGTTTGCAGACGTGCGGCGGCTGTAAGATATTGGTCGGGTGTCTGCTGGTGCGAGCGCTGTTGTTGGCTTCGGACCAGAGTAATATTAGGGCCGTCTGACAAAGTGTGACCAGCAGTCCGCTGCAGTTCTTTCTGGTTCTGACATTGGGGAGCAGGGATAGTTGTTGTTCTGATCTCTGCTCCTTTCCGGGTCAAGATGCTCGTTTTAGAACAACACTGCAGCATCTGAGGCCTGTTTTCCCGCACAAGTTGACGCACACAGCGGACAAATTGTATCTGCCCCGGTCCGAACCCATTAGGACGATGATCGCACGCGGCGTCACGGTCGTGTTTTTGGAGGATAATGAGCAGGGCGTGAAGACGAACTTTAATCGGCGGATCTTCACGCTTGCAGTGTCCTTCCCGATTATTATCACGGACAACAGATCCTTGTCTTCTGCTCCCATCGATGTGAAGGCCAGAGGTTCTGAAGCGAGCCGCAGCCAAACCTCTCCATAAAAGACACAAATATTAAAATCCCTTGTCATCTCTCTCCCTCTTGCTTTGATCCGACGCGTACTCTGCGAAATAATGTCGAGCTAATCTGCTCTGGGGAACACAAGCTTAGCGCGTCTCTGCGCTGCTGCTGCTAACACCCAGGAACTTCTACCTTACAGTTGCTTACATGGAGCCTTTTGAAGTTGACCAGACGCGATGAATAATGCATATCTCCACTGTCTCCTAAAACAAGATTACCTTTGGCAAACTTCCGCTTCTTAACTTCCTCCCAGAGGACAGGTGGGAGAAGTTTTGCACTTACTTTCCTGCGGCGGGAGGAGCGGAGTTAGGCAAACACAATTATTCTTGGAAACACTTTTGTACAACTCTTCTTAGGGAGGATCAAAGTTTTTTCTTCCTCTTTTAATTTGAGGAGTTTTAACCTCCTCGAGGGCCGGGTTAATCCACAGACGGATCCTCTGATTGTGCCGCGCTTGACGAGAGAGAGCATATGTGATCAAGCGCGTCTTCATCCTCATCATCGTGGTCGTGGGTGAACGGGGGTGCGGGGAGCTCGGCTCCTTTTGTTTTCGCATTATTTTACCACGGAGTTGAACTTCATCGCGCCGCACTTATTAGTATTCGACTGTCTCCGCAGACTCACTTCAGGTTTCTTTTTTCCTGGATGAGGAAACGTCGCAGCCTAAATCAATTTTTAGGATATCTGCGGCAGTTTCTCTGCCTCCTCCTGTCGTTTTGAGGGACATCATAGTTCAGCGTTACCGAAAGCCCCTCACTGACTTCCTGACATCATTATTAGGCTCTCTACTTGTTTACTCGGCTCATCGAAACATTACCGGTAACGAACCCCCGTCTGTGAAGGTTGTACCGGTTTTTTTATGGCTAAATCTCTGGATGTTGACAGCAGATGATATTTCCCCCTCGTCTGGCTCTGCACTGGCTCCCATCAGCGGAGGCATTGAGAAATCTACTGTCATGGACGGACGCCATGGCTGAGACATCCAGGCCCGCCTGCCACAAAGACCCCGGAGTGGGCTGGAATTACCACATATGCATGTTCAATTCATTAGCCGAGGGACAGAGAGGATGCCAAGATGGGGATTGTTCTTCCATTCAGAGCGAACGAGAAAGAAATCTGGGTGCAATAATGCCGCCACTGCAGCTTTGGCTAATTTCAGCCTCGTGGGCGTGCGCCAGTTTAAAAAGCCCTCCAGATATGAAGCGTGTCGCAAACTGGTATTTAAATTTCTCTCCATCGGAGACACAGTGGGTCCACTGAGGAGAAACTAGTTCCCATCTCATCAAAAGATTTTGTTCTATTTCTGTGTTCGGTAAACAGTCATAAATGATTAATGGACCTTTTATATCTACTGGATGACCCATAAAAAGAGTTTTTTAATTCTCTATATTGTCTCCATTTTTCTTTTTCAGTGGTTTGAAGCCCAACTGCAATAGGACACTTTAAATGTCCAGGGTGGACAATTGGCAATTAATTAGCAAAAACAATACTTGTATCACAGTTTAAATATTGACACAGGTCCCCCTCCACGCTTGCTGGAATCTTTGCCTGCTATTTTTCTAAATGACAACCTTCCAATGAGAACTGAAGTATTTCATTTGCCGCGGAGCCACTTAATCTCTCTTTTACCAGGGTGAAACCTTGAGCAGGACCGTGCAGGACAAAAGGGCGGGCACTTTTGCGCACTTGTTTCTTATCTACATGTTTAATATTTCTCGGTTGTATTTCTCATACATTTGCAGCTGAAAAATTCAATTAAAATCCAGCGAGCATCTGTTCGGTCGTGTTCCCTCCCTTTACAGGAAAGGAGCCGCTCGGCTGCACTTTACCGCCTCGACTGACAATCAGATAAAAAGAGCAAGACGCTGAACTGCAAGTTGCAACACGGCTCCATAAAACGATCGGGCACAGTGGGGGCGGATGCAACGGATCATAAAACACACCGTTTGGACCACCTTATGATTTGGAGTTGCTGATTTATACCAGTAAAGAAGAACTCCAGTATAAACATTTTTAACACAACTGAGTTTCAGGTTACTCACTGTCAAATCTGTTTGTCCTTTACGAGAAACATCAGTGAAACCATGAAACAGGAGCAACATTTGGAGCTTTTTGTTGACTATGTCAACACCTGAATATATAATCTCAGGCTAGATGGCGATAGTGCATATCAGCCCACACAGACAGAGAGTGAACATGCACAGAAAGGCCCCAGACTCAGAACTGAACCAATAACCTTCCTGCTATGATGTGGTCTTCGCGTTAGTGGATTCTTTCCTCAACCGAACCCGACTGTCCACCAGCGACAGATAATGGTGGATCCATTAGTTCCCCTGCAGTGGCGGCGCTCTTTGTATCGCGCTGACGTCTCCATCGTTTCCTAAATAAGCTTCAGCATCTGGGCTGTAAAACACAGTCCAATAAACTGAATGAATTTGATTCACTGCAACCGGAGCCGGCGCAGCCTTGGCGGCGCTGCAGAGATCCGCTAGAAAAAGATGTAACAAGTTTAAGGACAGTGACAAATCGACGACTGGCCCGTAAAGTGGTGGTTTCCTCCGCGCTCTAAAAGTCAGAGTAAAGGTGTGTCACCATTAATTTACTTTATCGTCTCAAATTTACACCGTCTCTTAAAAGCAGGGGAAGCCTTTAGAATGAACCCGAGTGCCTGAGCACCTGCCTGTGGGGCCCACACACACACACACACACACACACACACACACACACACACACACACTCCTCCTCTGTCCAGAACAATCCAGCAGATTCCAAGTCACAATATCGTATCCCATCGGCTAAACGCGGCGACTCCAGCTCTCAGTTCCAATTTACGTTCTTCAGGAAACCTTTGGCCCCTCCGCAGAGGAAGAGATGTCCACCGTAGACCCAGTTTATCCTCATTGAGGAGTAATTTCTGTTGAGCGTGGAAGAGTCTGCAGTCAGAACGGCTGCTCTCATCCCATAATAACAACGCTGCGCTTCAAGCCATCTACGAGATATCACTCTCACCTGCAACAACAAATGCTGCTGCAGCAGAAAATACAGGATTCAGCTGAGTGATGGTGATTTTTCCTGGTCCTGACGTAGTCTTAATGATCCCCCCCAGCTCAAGCAGCCATCGGTCTTGCTGCAGCATCTTAAGGATGCTAACGGTTTAGCCATCGGCAGCTTTGGGAAACTGCCTTTCATTTTCCTTGGACAAACAGCATTCAGTCATCAAAACGTGGCTCCCTTTTTTTCTTTTTCTTACATTACAGATTGTTTTCAAAAGAAAGCAAAAACAACACAAAGGCCGCGGCTCACGGGCAAACAGGGCCACTGATGGCCCCGTAATTATCCTTCCAGCCGACGGGAAAATGTAATATCGGATGTTTTGAATTACCGTCTGAGGCCCTTTTAAAACCGGCACACAATGCGTTTGGCTCGGAAAAGCCTGTCTCCACCACCCAGAGAAGAAGATGAAATGATTCATCACGGGGCGAGACAGCTTCCGGAGGATGAGATGAGATGAGAAGCGGGAACGGTGTCGTTTTATATCTCCCAGAGACACACACACGCTGAAGATAAATCGCATTCGCTGCAAAGCGAAACGCCGCGCCGCCGGTGCCGAGCACCGACTGTAAGAGACAAAGGTGCCATACGAGGCCGCGGCATCTGTATTTACAGAGGCGACGCTCCGTTGGCGTATCCCGCTCTGGATTAACGAAAGGTCAGTGAAGCTTCCAGATTTGACGGATCTGAGCAGGTCGCTGCATCCCAGGAGGACTGCTCCATATCTGAGTACAGGCATAACCAACATTCTGCTGCTCGTTTGGTCAAGTTTGGAACCCTCTTCGTCTTTTTCTGTTACTATAGAAACTACCACAAACACAGGAATCAGACGTCATCAGCTCTGTAGCTTAATTTCAGGGGGTCGTTAGCTTCATTTAGAAAGCTAACGCCATCATAATGACTGGACTAATTTGCAGCATTTGTGTTAACCTGATAAGATTCTCCCTTCCATGGGATTCCCAGGCTTCCATCAATAATGTGACTGCCCGGGCTGAAAGTGATTTAAAGCCCATTTCACACTTGGCTTCAAAAAGAGTGATTGCTGGAAAATCCTCAGTTCCGCGCAGCCACATCCTATCAACAAATAATTCTGTATGTGTGGAGCAAACAAATAACTCTTTTTTTTGTTCCACCTGTGATTGTTTTGATCCCGTTTGCAGTCGCGCGTGTGTGTAATACACTTTACCACTTCTTTGCCTTCGCTGTCGCCGCGGCTCTGTGGAATGAGCCAGTGTTGCCATTTGTACACGTCAGCTAAGTTCACACATAAACCACCTCCAGAACTCAAAGACGGGTTTGTCGAGGCACACGGGGAGGCTGCAGGTTCTGCTGCATTGATGGTTCCTGAGAGAAGAGCAGCCTCCATCTTTCTGGGTCTGACCTGCTTCGTAGGCCTGGAAACACTCAGCTGGTGACCTGCTTTGTGACCTGATTAGTGTCAGACATGTGTTAAGATGTGAAATGGACATCGTGATGCTGGACTCCTGGCCAGAGGACCTCTGGATGAGGGGAGGAACTGGTGCCACTGGTTAACTGGGGTGTGTCTGGTTGAACTGAGGCTCACGGCAGACAGAACAATACAGAACTTTCTTTTCTCTCCCTTGAAGCAGACGTTCCCCGCTGATCAGAAAACACTCGGCCTTTGAAGATGTGAATTTCATCAGACGGTGAGCCAAGAGGGCTCCAGGCCAGGGGACAGTGCATTTCAGTGGACATGTCTGAATCTGTCTGGATACAACACAGATGGGCTGTAATCTGATTACACATCCATTACTTGCAGGGATGTGGAGCTGACAGAGGGAATCACTGCATAAGTACATCAAACAAAGCAGCACATGGACGAGATACTGTACGGAAATGTCCCCCGAGCTCGTCCTCAATGTTAAAACCTGCAAGATGTCGTTCGCAGTGGCGTCTCCTGATGACATATTTGACCAAATGCAGCCCTGAGTTCATCTCCTCATCATTAAGAACAAGCCCAGTGGATGGAAATATATATTTAATATATATATATTTCCTCCTGCAGTCCAAAAACAGGAACAGCAGGTTGACTGGAGGCTCTTAGCATTCCAGGAAGTGCGGGTGTCCTTATTTATGCGACGGCAGCGCGGATGTTGGGACAGACCTTCACTGTGGAGCTCACCTCAGCATATAAGACACATAAGCTAATATATCTGCAGGATTTGACCCTGTCCTCAAGGGAAAGAAGAGCTTTAGGATGGGCCGTCGAGTCGCTGGTTACACTTTTCTTTTACTCTTCCTTGTTTGTCGTCTTCGTTCATTCCGTGTGCTCGAGGATGAGGAGCCGATGCAGCCGTGGATTTAATTAAAATCCCGTCACAGCTGCTGTTTCCTTTTCCAGTAATGAGCAAACGTGGATGATGAGAGCGTCCTGAATGTGCCACAGCCTCCATGCTCAGATGGGACATATCCGTGTGTCGTTTATACATTATTTAACCATAAATATAATGATTAATGCTAAAAAGCTGAAGCTAGCATAATGGGAAGCTCCTGAGAGTCAGATATGCTTTCAAGGACACGTCGACTTTGGATCTGTGCTTCTCGCCATCACAGGAGTACATTTGCAAAAGATGTGGCGTCCTTTCATGGACGTTAACAGTCATCATTACCGTCTGTTCGGGAAAGATCGGATACAGGTTTTCCACCCGGGATAAAAAGAAAAAGTTCTCAAAAAATGAAGGATGTTGAGATCTCTCGCCGCTTTGCTGTGAAACTTCGACGTTGCTCGTCCAATTTGAGAGGTTGGGAGAGAAATAAACAATGGAACTGCTGCAAATTCACCAAAGAAGCTGATGAAATGGTAAAAGTTGCTGAGCGTCGGTGGACCGTAGCTCCGCATCAATCTCTCCAGGTCCTCTGTGATCAGAATCGTCTGTGATGCTAAATTGTTCCCTTTTCAATAATGCACGCTTAATCTCTGCATGGGATCTGCGTGTCTGGATTAAAGTCCCTCTTTATCTCATTAACGGATAAAAAGAAAACTTTCTCACCATGTTGTGCCCGGCTCTCTGTCGCAGTGGCTCCGACGCAGGAGAAATTGCTCATTTTAAACCCTTAACGTCGTTTATTACCCCCCAACAACTTCTCTCTCTCCCAAACTACTCACCTATTCCTGCTGAGAAGAGCATCGCAGTTTCCCCACAGAGCTGCAGGTGATCACAGCTTCAATCTCTCATCGTCACTCCAGACAGGGGATTGATATAAAAAGGGTGGGGGGGGTCTTTATTACTTCCTGGAATTGAGATCCAAACTCCCTGTCAGGAAAGTGCACGCTAGCCTGAGCAGACTTTGTGCGCTGGTAAAATCGCTAATTAGCAGAAGAGGTTTGAAATTAAATAAAAAGTCAAATAACCTCTGTGACTTTAATTTTCCACATATTACAGAGTGAGCCGCTGCTGTTCGGCTCCATTGTCGGGAGAGCCTGGAGAGCCGCTCCCGTCTTCCACTAAACTGGCAGCCTTTTGTTCCTCAGTTAAGGGTAAAAGAAGGAGCATTTTAACAGATTTCAAGAGGGAAATGACGCAGCAGTAGATCAAATCATCAACCATCGGGACAAAAACACCCAGAAGTACCTCTGTCTCAGCTCGGACTCTCGTCACAAACGATCCCAGGAGACCCGGGTGCTTTGTTATTTCCTGCTATTTTCCTTTTTCCAGTCATTTGGTGGGTTTTTTCCCATTGAAATGCTCCATCACTTGCTAATACTATGAAGAAAATAATCATAGTTTGGAAGAGGCTGGATTCAGTGAAGAGGAAGGAATCAATTGGCCACAGTTGCCTTGGAAACCACAATATAACATCGAGGTCTGAACATTTCTTTTGCAGGCTTATGAGTGAACAATCTTAATTACTTACTGGTGTCAAACAACCTAATTTATACAAGTCTACAGAGAGAGAATAATCATTTTACCTTGAACATCCGGACGTCTACCATGAGCGCACAATCGTGCACGTCCTAAAGTTGCTGACATCACTTCCGGTGTCGCAACTTCAGTACATAGAAGGACGACCTTTGGAGGGTAAGGCATTAGCACACTCGCTCTGTGTTCAACGAATGCGGCGCTGTGTGACAGGCAGAGGTGAAGGTCATTCAAACAACCTTTTCACCTGTAGGTCCTGCAGAAAGAGATTAATGAAATCAGAGCCGAGACGTGAAGAAACCTGCAGAAACGCCAGCTTCAGTGCAGAAATACATCAGTGGGTTTGACAGGTGAGACTGCGTAACTCACTTTACCTAATTGGCTCCACCCCTTCCCTGTTTCGTCTTCACTCCATCTTTTTTCTTCTCATTGTCATCCAACCCAACAATAGTTCTGCTTCCAATCCATCTGGTTCTGATCCCGACAGCCCCCACGATCATCGCGAGGGGAGCCCATAAGTGGGGGGGATTCACTGGATCCACTCCTAACAAAATTAATCGTCAGACATCAGAGGGCATTGAGAGAAATTGTGGCTGATTTTCCAGCTGCTCATTATTTTAATACACAGGGTCATAAAAAGTCACGATCTAATCAAGATCCATTTACCCCGATAAATGCGAGTTAAATCCAGATAATGGTCGGACAGAGCTAATGAAACAGCACATCGTTTTCCCAGACAAAATTACAGATGGTGGAGTGTGAAGCGGGAGAAGCAGCCGACCGTCCCCCAGCATTGCTCCAACATTAACATTGCCTGTCAGGTATTATTTTACCGATCACAAAGTCAAAGTTCCAGAGAGCGTTCCCGTGCCCTCACAATCTCACCGCCGCCAGGAAGCATGAAATACGCGCGGCTGCTCGAGTTCGAGTGAGTTCACCTGTGAAAATGTTTTCCCTCGCAGACCCTCGAGTCCTGAAAGAACGCACGGCTTCATAATCGTGCTGAGCGTTCCTCAAAGAAGCTGAAGGGATCTTATCTGCAGCAGCTTCCTGACTGTAGCCCAGATATGGAAGTTCCCGGCAGTGCCCCCGGATGGCTGCCACTCCAGAGCTGTCGCGGAGAATATCTGCACCTCTGGCTGCACGTTAGGAATGTTTGAGAGCGAGAGACAAGAGACGGCCCATGGAGGCTTTCTGAGGGAGCAGGATTGGGTTGAAGAAACGTCGAGGTCATATCATCACCTCCTCAGGGTCATTTATTTACATGCTGCTAACTATATAATGTAATTGCCTTATTAAAATCGCTGCTAATGTTCATTTGGGCCTGGAATGAACAAGTATTATAGGTTTCCTGACGATAAAAATGGACCGTTAACCTTAATGAGCCGGCTGTGAAGCTATTGTGGAATCTGCTGAGTCAGCATTCGGCTGCGGTGACCCTGACCAACATTCCTGCACCAGCACCTGCATCCATAAGGGCTCTAAAGGCGCTTCATCCCTTTAATTCTGGCAAACCCGGTGGTGATTGACAGGCACTCAATCAAAGCCCAGTTCAGACTATTGAGATCTGATCAGGAGCCAATAGTGCACGGGTCAACCATCATGAGCTCCATCCCTCAGTCAGTGTTGGAGAGGTTTATCAATGAATAAGACATCCTGAAGGTTAACAGGACACAGGAAGTCAGCTGATGACAGGAAACGTTGTGATTGGCAACATGATCATGAGAAAGTTGGCATTTTTTGTAGTGTGTAATGTCTTTTTTATAGTGTTTATAATGCATGCATGCTTTTCTTTGTATTTGTTGAATTAGAATATAAATACTTCTAAAATATTCAGGTAGGTCAGCCTCAGTGGCAGGAGCAGACAAACAGAACTACTGCTGCATCCAGCCACTGGGGTCAGTGATGGTGTTGTAGTTCCTGCAGATCACTTCACCGCCACTGGGCGGCGCCAGATCCCACACATTAGGCCTAGAAGAGCATGTGTGGAGTTAGGAGAGACGCTTGAGCACAACCGTGAAACTGATTTGCATCCTAGACGAGTGCGTGTGTTCTGCAGGTGCACGTTTAAATCATGAGCTTGCACCGTTACCAGGGGAGGAAGGCAGCAATCAAGCCTGAAGAGCTTCTCCGGCTCTAAATCCTCACTGAAGCTGTTTCACCTCATTATAAATCAAGTTGCAACATTTGGCTTAATGATCAGACTCCCCCTCGTCCTCTTGTGCATGAAACAGAAATAAAAACAAACACGTCTAATACGACAGAAAAACATCGTACATCTTATGCTCTCACCTGCGTTTCGATGTTATTTCAGGACTCCAACATCAACTGAATAATTATTAAACCTCACAAATCCAGTCAGATCTGTTTTCTTATTCTTCATTTTATGATAATTGATCATATTATTGATCCCTTCCGGCGCCTTTCAGTGCTGCTGTCAGACAAAATTAATAATACCTCTGCGGTTTTTTTTTGGTGTTCCCACAAGATTCTCTTCCTCAAAACCTGGTTTAGAAGATACGTTCTGTAGATCCGATCGCCTCAAATGTGGCAGCTGTCTCCTGGAATTCTGCAGAAAGATTCCGACGCCGTGCTTCTGTTTCCTGTCATCATGTCGGGCGCCAACAGATCCGGCCGGATGTGGAATAAACCACCGAGTTAATACTTGTTAATTGACAGAGATTGATTGGATGTGGTTCTGATTCTACGTGCTCCTAATGTCAGATATTTCCTTTTCTTCCACTTTTTTTGGAATATTAGTGCAGATGGGGAGACGGCTTTGGGAGATTTTTTCCCTAAGCGTGTCTGATATGACAGGTTACAGCCAGAGCTGTCAGGCGGAGACGGATCATCTTGTTTGCCTTGACATGAGCAGTGACCTTGTGGTTGTTTCCTCAGAAACACTTGTGATTAAGTGAGGGTTTACACGGGACAAGGTTTTCCACACATCAGCAGGGCCCGGGGCCGCAGGTGGTCCCAGAAATCCACCAAAATCGACTCTGCGTTCGTTAGCAGCCTTTACTATAAAAACACACCGCGTTGGTGCAGGGTTTTTACTCACAGTTATTCCAGTTTCCTTCTGCTGTCAAAACAGGATAATTAGGCTGAGTTAACTGATTAAATTAGGAATAAAAGCCTGTTAATAGCAGCTGACCTTCTCCCCCTCAGCCTGAGCTCCTGACCAGCAACATTCATCAATGCCACTCCGATCGTGTCACTAAAATTCATTATTACACCAATCAAATGGAACCGTTTAACTAATAATTCCGATCAAAGTGCTCAAAGGATTAAGCCGATTTTTGCTCCCATCTTTATTCTTCGCTGTCAGAGTCGTACGGTTTCCTCCGCGAGCGTCACGGCCCGTGAAGACATCCCGTATGGCTGAAGGCCGCGGCGCCTCTTCATGCGCCATCTTCGGAGGCGGCTGATAAGAGTGATTGAAATCGAGTGCTCGCACCCCCGCCCAGAACCGCGTGGCTCCACCTCGCAACAAACACGGCTCACAGCCGGGAGCTGACACGGCCTCAAACCCACCTCGCTTCAGTGGCACATCAGAGCTTCTGAGTGCGTCGTGTTTGTACTTTCAGCATGAAAACCAATCCCCTCGGAGGTTCTCTTTGGTGTCAGACGCTCCAACACAAACAGGTGTCATTTAGTATGCATGAGGAGGAAGGCCTCCATGTTATCGCACAGCAATAAAGTCTGTGCATAAAGTAATTACAGGTTTTATAAATAACCTCGCTATGAAGCCGCCGTGCTAACCACTGCACCTCCTCCTGGAACACGCTCTTCATACTAACTGTTTCACAAATTCAGTCATATTCTGCCGACCTTCGCCTGTCCTGCTCTCTCACGCACGTTTGCAGTGTCACTGGTGTTCTGTGTGATCTTCTGCATGAGTGAGGATGGTTACGCAACGTCCCCTCCGCAGCAGGTGGGACACACACTGACGGTGGCGTGCTGCGAGGGGTGAGGAGAGGGGGGCAGGCTGCCAGGGCTATTTTTAAAGCCACTATGAGAGTCATCGCCGAGGTTGGCTCAGATGCTGCATTATGCCGCGCGCCTGCTGACTTCTAGGGCTCTTAAGATTTCATTATTTCATTTTTCCACCGCCGCAGCTTCACTGGAGGACGTGCAGGGTGAAAATAAAAGGGAGGAACGAGTAGATGAATGTTTGAAAGATGAGAAGTGGTGCTCAGGGGAGAGGAGTAGACCGACTGCAACGCAGCCGCAGATCTGCTCTCTTTAAGGTGCCACGAAACAAGTAACATTTGTTGAGGGCGCTCCAGAACCAGTTTAGGCCAACAGATCTTTATGCTTGACCACAGACAGAAGGAGAGTCCAGAGTGAAGATAATCACAATCGATTGACTCCTAACAACCATATCCTGCATCAAATACACAAACACAGGCTTTATTTCAGCCACCACCCAGTTCAATTAACTGCTCGACTGGAAAACGAGCACATGGGGACACGAAGCCACACAAAGACGCAACACAAGTGAGGGATTACCCCCGATCCTGTTGTCGCGCATGTGTCGTTATGATTTGCCAGAGCGAAGCGCACCAGCAGGGGAAATGTTTAGAGACAGGAGGAGTTCCGGGTCTTAATGGGAAAATCAACAGAGCAGCATGGCAGAGAGATGGGAGAGTGGAAAATTTTCCATCATCATGGAACATCAGCAACCGGACTAAACAAAGTCAGGCTGAGGCGATCCCCTGCAGTGACCCCACGCCTTATTATCATGTTAAAACAGGCGTTTCGTTCATTTCTGATGCACGGTCGAACCAGTTCAATTAACCGAGAAACACAACATTTGCATTTTAATGCTTATTTTATGGAAAATGCAAATCCGGTGTTGAATAAAAATAGGGTAAATATTAACTGCTCAGGTAAAAAGCTGCGGCAGGAAATAATCCAAACACATGCAAATCCCTGCAGCACCGGGCCATCAACACAGAGTGATGTTATGATCAAACAGAAGGTTTACTCACCCATTTGTGAAGCATCCCATCACCTTTCCGCCTTCAAAACGTCTTTGGGTTTGGAATCTCTGCCTGGAACTGTGACCTTGGGCCCTGCTCAGTTGGCCCCAGTTTAACATTAACTGGAGCAACAGGTAAAGCCATCTGCTCCTCAGAAAAGTCGTCATAAATCATTCAGAGCTCTGGATGAACAGCTGGAGGACATCAGGAGGGCCAAACTGAAACATTCCCCCCGTAAATATGATAAACTTCCACTAAAATCCGAGGAGACTTTCCTCCCGACTCATGGAACGTGTTGTAAATTCACACCATTTCCTTGATTCATTTGAAAGTTCCAGCTTTTCTTTCACACCGCACCACTTTAATAACTGAATAAAGTTAAAAGGTAAGAAATCACAAGTACTCTCACTAGAAAGACTCAAGATTTATTGAATTATCTTTAAACTTTATAAACTCAAAAGGCCTAGACACTGTCAAAGTATCAGCTATTGAATTTCTGCTTGCAAAACCTTGAAAATGAAGGCAATTATTCATATTTCCACTTCCCCAAGATGTGCGAGGGGGAGAAGCTCTTTATACACAACACCTGAGTCATGGGTTTGTTGCTTTGACGTCTTTAAAAATGCCCGAAGATTCTGCTTCCTGAGGTGGCGCCAGCGCGGGTGTTTCTTTGCCGCTCTTTAATCGATGATCAAAACAGTCGGCGGTTCATTTACTGTCTGTCAGGTAATCAAATAATTCTCTGCTGCAGGAGTTTAGACGGCTCCTCTTTAATAAACTCATTGCTTCTGCAGACACAGGGAGCTGGCCGAGGGCTATTAATTAAAGAGCGCACCTCAGAGACGGTAAACAAGCTCGGGCCTGACAGTACAGGTGATGCACAGAGCGTTCCCGGCTGCAGGAGACGTTCCAGCACATCAGCGGTTGCAGGTGCTTCGCTTCGTCCTGCTCGTTTCTGCAGCTTTTATCTTGTAGATGAGCGCTAATGAAACAGGAGGGAAGGCGCCCGGACTTCCTCTGAGGGCCATTAGAGGGAGGGGGTGCGGGAGACGCTCAGATATCACAACTCCTCTTTATCAGCCGTGTGTTTTCCTCTGGCGAAAGGTCAGCCGGAACACGGCTTCGGGACAAGAACGCGTCAAATTCATCGGAGGAGATCAGAAAACCTGCCTCCGTTCTGGCTCCGGTCTGGGCTCCAGCCTTATCGGCTGCGGCGGCCTCACGACCAAAGGAGGATCCACCCTGGCTCGTCCCAAAGCAATTACAAGTGCAGCCATTTCTCACTCTCAGCTAAACATACGGCGGGATGATATTGCATGAGTTGCCTCTCCTGCCTCTTCTACCTGCAGATAACAGTGAAAAGTACACTCAGACTGCAGAGGAATTGTCTAAGGGGAACTTTCCAAAGACTTTTCCTCTGAAGTGAAGCCTTTTTAAAACCTCTCCGCGATCGCAGCCTGAAACAAAGTCAGCGCACAATAAGGGCAAATTGGAGCGTGCTGGTTAATGGGAAAGGGATGGCTGCAGTAATTAGAATAGCCTTTAATCACAGTTTATTACTTAAATGGGGTGTTACATTTCTATGTTATCGTGGTTTTAAAAGGATCCCTGGAGTTCAACTGTTCTGCGTGTTTAAATTTTAAAGCTTTTGCAGAAACACTTAGTCAGAATCCTGTGAGAGGATGAAGAAGAGCCGACACGGTGATATTTCTGTCCTACACTCGTCCCCCCATTAGCAGTAATGCTAATCCAGCCATCCATTCATTCATCCATCCATTTTCCTCTACTTATTCCAAATCACTATCTAATCCCATCAGTCACCGGGCAAGAGGCAGGACTACACCCCTGGCCCCAGTCCATCACAGGACACACACCCGCAGTTAGGAGCAATTTAAAATCTGTTCAAGCTAATGTTTGTGTTTTTGGACCGTGCAGGGGAAAACGGAAATCCCCACTTACAATCGAACCCAGAACCCCCTGAGGAGGCCTTGCTACCCACGGTACCTCCAGACAGCCCCTTGTAAATAGCAAAATCTGAAAGGGCAGCGAAACAGAGCAAAAATTAATTGTCTTGGAGGAAACACAAAATATCAAGCTCGGCTTAACGATCACTCGGACGACACCACAATACCGAAACCCTAAAGGCTATTACATACCCCTCTAGACGCCAGAAATTAGTTCTCCCTTCCGGGGCTGTTGGAACAGAATGATCCCGGTTGTGAGAATGAGATGGGAGTTCTGGGAGTTCTCGCAGCTTCACATCACCCCAGCAGAACTTCTTTCTCGTCTGGAGTCTGAGAGCGATTGTGTGATGGTCAGTGATGTGAGGTGAAAAGGGTTCATGAACAAACGCACAAAGATTGAGGTCAATGTGCAAATAGAAACATAAATGGGTAATAAGTGACTGAAAGAGGTGGCCTGGCTCTTGTGTACAGAGGGGTTTCTGACATATATCATGTCCCGATGAGGACCTACCTGACGTCTGCAGGAGGGAGCAGCCTAAGAGGAATGCTGCACACTTTCTTCCTTTTTTCTTCACTGCTTTATCCCCTTTAGGATCACGTTGAGGGGGCTAGAGCCTTTCCACCACTGCACAGGGGTGAAGGCAGGGCACCCATGAAGGAGTCGCCAAGTCATCACAGGGCCGAGCGCTTGGTACTTCTATGGTAACTTGGTTGTGCTCTGAAGGTGTCCTGGCACCTCTGCCTGCTACCAGAACACCTTCCATGTTTTGTCCAGACCTCCGCTTCTCAGCCTCATGTAATCTAACTGACAATTGGATTCGGATTGCATAGAAATCCATTTTTAGGTCCCTGCCGCCGGGTAGCAGACAGCAGGTGTCACGTTTTTATATCCCAGCTAGCTAAAAAAAAATAAAGTCTTCTTTCCTGCTGTTCCAGGTGCTGACTCGTTGTTGAGGAAAACAGGTTTTCCTGGGGGAGAGGGCCAGGTCAGCCGCGACACCAGCTTGAGAGTATGAAAACAGAAGTGACAGGATGTTGATGAGGAAGCCTGAGGCTTTTCCTTGGATCGCTCCAGTCCTCAGCCGCTAATGAACCCGGGAACTGCCTGTCTGGGTCGCACCTCCCCGGCCCCAGAGAGCAACAGAAAACACAAACACATCCACGTGCAACGGCAACACTGTCAACGCTAAGACAGTGTAACTGAGTGATGAGGACAGGAGAGTGAATTAGAAAAAAGCGTCAAGTAGGGAATCACTCCGGAACCGGAACCAGTGAGTTCAATTAGTCAGAAGCGAAGCGTAAAAGTGAGAAGGGATGCAGCAGGGAAAGGAAGGCAGGTGCGAGTCGATAATGGCAGATAAAAGCCAGCGTGTGCGCATGTTCCTGCCAGGTTTCTGTGCTCAGTAGACTGAAACCCTCTCCGTCCTAAAACCCAGTGATGGAGAACATAACCCGGATATGTTAGCCGACGGAAAACTGTCCCTCTCACTTCACCCAACTTTTTGATATTCTCTCCATTTCTCAGCCCTTCACCTGTGTGGTGAGCCAGAACACCTTAAATAATTCACTTAGAGCGGCAAAGAGGGGCCCAGCGCTTTTGGAGGTACATGAAATACTCATCGCTGCTCACCAGACTGGGAAAGGTACACCTCCTAAATGAGTTCAGTTTAGTTCATTTTACCCCAAATTCACCTCAAACAACTTACAAGCTCATCATCCTGGGATAACTATTCTTTTTACTTTACTTCTCTGTGTAGTCAGTCCAGTAAGTCGGTTCAGGATGGAGCCTTTTAGGCAACCCAAACACCTTATCACGGAATATTTGCTAAGCTACCCTCGTGTTTGTGTCTTTACCCTGAAAACGCCACCAAGTGGTCAACCCTGGCGTCAGAAAACAATGAAAATGTCACCGGATGGCTCGCTGAAAGGCTGAAAACAAGATTATTATTAATAAAATTGGTTTGACAGGGGACGTCTCACAGTGACCTTCAATTAATATATTTTATTTTATTCCTTTTCGCGTAGACTGGATTCATATTCATAGAGATAGGGCTAAAAACCAC
Source organism: Takifugu flavidus (assembly GCF_003711565.1). Lineage (NCBI taxonomy): Eukaryota > Metazoa > Chordata > Actinopteri > Tetraodontiformes > Tetraodontidae > Takifugu > Takifugu flavidus. Next base: position 4,198,874 of record NC_079525.1, read on the forward strand.
AATGTAAAACCTGGATATTGTTGGATTTGATGATTCAATACATATTGAAATGTAAATTTCCTGGTATATCATCACCACCCACTCAATTCCTCGTTCTATATGTTCTTGCCTCCTTTTGAATTCATGTTGTTGACAAGGTCTTGTCATTAAATGTGCTCCAACCGGGAGCGGTTCTTGTTTTTCCACAATTCCCACATCCATTATTTAACACATGTACGGCGGACTCTCATTTTCTGCTGCAGAACTGCCGTGAGATGCCCGAAGCGGCGTTACTTTATCAGCCATGCTCCCGGCAGCACTTTCCCTCGCCATGACACAGCTGATGAAGGCGCACATGCAGAGGAAGGAACCTTTAGCGCAGGTAGAAATAATTAGCTTCCCGTGAAAAAGCGATATGAAACGCGTCAAATATAAATTAACAAACGCGTTAAGATGCAAAATATGTCCGGGAGGTGATTTATTTCACCCTAAAACAGCCCAGTTCACCGCCTGTGTGATTTACCACAGCACCATATCTGTTCTCCATCAGCTGGAATAAATGAAATGTGCTTTAATTAAAACTTTCCCCATCAATCAAAAGAATTCTGACAAACAACTTGAATGAATTACAAGTGTGGTGGACGAATGTCCTTTAGTAAATTGTGTTATAAATAACACATCAGGAATTTTAACAAGCCCCACCCCCTGTGCCTCATTAATATTCCAATTAGCTGGACTGGAAGGAGGTCATAAAAATCATTATTGTTACCACTTTATTAGCCCCCACAGGTCCTTCTGTGGGCCCGCGGCATCTTCCCATGGCGGAACTGTGTGACCTCCTAAAATGGAACACAATAGATGCATCGGGAATGCGGCCAGGCGGTCCCCTTGGCGGAACCGACGGTTGTTTTCCCTCCATAAATCATTGGCGGCGATGGTGCAGATGATTGTACAGGCCGGCGGCCATAGTGAGGCTATTACTTATTCCCCCGTTGGTGGACTGGCTCCAGTCATTGTTCTCAGGCCAGCAGGGGGGTCACACGGTAATGCCAGGATGAGCTCAACAACATACAATAAATGAACCAGCATCGTGCACCGGTAAAGACGCGCCCGCGTGTGTCTAATCGGCATCTAGCCTGTGGCGTCATCAGTCTTGTCGTTTGTCTCTCCTCCTGCTCCTTCATGGCTGACTCACAGCTGCACAGGTGAATCACAATCCAAATGCAATTCAGGGGCCGCCAGGAAGGCTCATTAGAATTTAATATTCAGAGGTCTTGTTTTAACGGTGCTGACAGAGAAGCCTGGAGAGGACGTTATTACGCCCCTGACTGATATCAAGAGAGAGGAAATTAATGATGTGAGGTTAGATGCAAAGATTGGGGTATTAACCCACATCTTTGGAGGCTGTAATCCAGGATTACGCCCACCCGCCCGCTCGCATGAGGAGACCTTCGTGGGCATTTGCGCCGCGTAAAGTCAAGGTCAATCCAGCTGCACAACAGCGATTCAGGACTAATAAACGTGCCACACAGGCACAGGCTGGTCTTTCTAGCTTTTACAGTATTTTCTGCACAAACTCTGGACAATTCTTCTCATTTACTCACTGATTTGTAGAATTTTAATCCAATAATAATCCAGACATCCTCTTCACTCCTTCTGTCTGCCTTCGTTCTCCTCTCCTGCCAGCTCAAAAAAGACATTTCCCTGATATCAATCTACATGAAATCATATCACTCCATTTAATAAATGAATTTCATTACGGGAGCTTATTACAGTAATCTGATGAAGGCGTCTTTCCCAACCTGTTCGCGTCGACGCAGCCTCGGCAGATCTAATAATTATAATAAGGTTTCCCTTTGTCACAATCTCATTTATTTCCACTAATGTACATCTAAAAACCTGAAGGAAATGAAATAACACCACAGAAAATCAGGATGGAGACATTTGATTTAAGAGGCGTACGGTGGCCGACCTTCATCCATTTATTCCTTCTTCTTCTCTCATGGACCGGCTCATCCTGGGACCACTCTTACACCGGTGCTTCCTACTTCTGGCCTTTTTATTCCCCTCTATAATAAATCTATTGTCCAGTATATTCAAAATAGAGGGGATGAGATTCCCAGCTGAGGTTTTCAGATTTTAATTATTCTATCATGTGCACAATAAGCTCATAGTGAGGCATCCAGATATATGTTCCCTTCCAATTTGAGAATGGAATTTTATTGTTATTTTACTTGAACTGTGTTGGTGAAGGAATCCTGGAACTGTGACCAGGTTTTCACGGACGTCTGCTCTCCTGTCTGCAGCCAGCAGGGGCAAAGTGGAACTAATAATAGAACACGACAGAGCGGCAACTGAAAAACAGAAGCCACGGTGGAGAGCCCTTGGATCTTGTTTTGCTCCGGCAGCAGCACACATCTTCACCCAGGGGACGCGGGATTAAGGGGTGAGACGAGGCTGCAGCACGTTCTGCTGATCTTTGGTCTGTCCTCACACACATTTCACCTTGACTTGTTAAAGGTGACCCGTGTTGTCGGTGTCTGGGCTGTGGCACAATGGCGATCTGACTGACGAGGCTAATGATGGCGAGCGTTACGTGATGAAGACAGCGAGCAGAGATAATGAAGACGTTACGCGGCGTTATGGTGTTAAACACCTCAGTCGGAAATATCAAACTCAAACGGACAGAAGAAAAAGTCATTCCCAGTCTGGAATGCTGTCTAATTTGGCCACATTTGGCTTTTCCCGACTTTAATCTGAACATATCTGCTGAAACATTCTGCCCGTGCCTGTTAATTGCTCATTCATTTGCGTTGGTGCGGTTTGGCAGGCTGTCGCCATTTTAGCAGGTATTAGCTGCTCGGCACTCGTCATTAATTCTCATGCATGAAACATGAAGAGAGGATCTAATTTGTGGATTCAGTCAGCAGCACAGGCCTTCCCAAACACTGGCATGATGTGCAGCAAGTGTTGGGGTGAAGAGCAGAATTCTGCACGTGGGCGCGAGCTTTTACCTCCTACCTTTGGCCTGCTGCTGTGGGACGGCTGGGGTTCCCTTTCTGACGTGGGTGTTTGCAGACAGGTGAGATCAAAGTGGCGGCAGCCTGATGATCCGGCTCCTCTGGAGGGAGACAGATGGAGTCTCGTTAATTAAGCAGAACCCTCGGTGGACGGCAGCCCACCTGAGATCAACCGCCTCCCCGCTGCCTTCGGTCGTCTGTGAAGCTCTCCTTCTGTCCTCTTTCTGCACTCAAACATGGAAACTTCGACCGACAAACCGAATGTCTGTTTATAGCGATGCAATTAAATGCTAAATTTTTCGGTTCATCAACAAATATGTGCAGATTTGCTACCGTCAGGCTTGTGTTGATTAGCAATCTTTACATACAGAACACAGCAGATTGGAGCTGCGTTAGAAGGATTCAAGCTGGGGTCATTCTCTATTGAGTCAGCACTGACAGACTTCCTGTTGGCGTCTGTCTTGTTTGCGTACTCTGCAATCCATCAGCCGCCCTGTTGGTGGGGAGCGCCGTGGCGAGCCCTCCTACCAGCTCCCGAGCCCCCGCCGAGGAGCCGCGCAGGCTGCCGGGGTCGAGCCGCGTCTCGGTTACCTACGAGAGGCTGTCGCTTCCCGTCAGATCAGAGCTGCGCATCTCAGCGTGGAGGCTGCGCCATTCAATTCCCAATAAGGGGGAAGCTGCGTGTGTGTGCGCGTCTGTCGTGGGAGCGCGCGGAGCTGCTGTCAGTCTGGAGAACCGGAGCAGAGGTGTGACTCAGCTTGGGTTCTTGGTAGAATAAATCTGGTGAATGAGTGAAAAGCCTCTTTTTAGGTTGTTTAAAGTTATTAAACTTATGCTGTGGATTCCTGCCAGTAACTGGGTCCTGCAGGGTCGATTTCTCTGCTAGACTCAGCAGATTATTAGTCAGACAATGTTTGTTTTAAGGATTTTTCCTCAAATCTCCACTGAGAGGATGGATAACTTTTTTTTTTGTGATGGCAAGTCAAATACGGCAATGGTCACTTATTTATTATCACATTTATTTAACATTTGCTGCTGTTGCATAGCAAAAAAAACCATCTACAGCTCTCTGATTTTGCAGCGCTTATAAAACCTGTCAAAATAGTGGCAAAGAAAAGCAAGCGCAGCGATTTAACTCATGAACAAAACATTAATTAGTCCTGCTAAACTCGCGTCCCTGAAGCTTCGGCGAGGCCAGAAGCGCACATCGATTCTGTCAGAAGATGTGGTGAGGGCTCCTGGTGGCAGTGCTGCTCTGCCAGCGCTGTTACACGTGTCCCGTCAGGCCCTGTCCAATTAGGAGCCACTTTTGGGCCACAACGTCACTCTGGGACGTCGCAGGAAAACGAGGGAGAGAAAAGGCTGCAGATGAGGGCAGAACGTTTAGTCAGTGCTTTTAAAAATGCCTCGAGCCCAGTCGTCTAATACAAGAGGATTCTGTGTTCCAGTCCCAGTTGGGACCTTCTATGCAGAGTTTGCATCTTTTCTCCGTGCCTGTGGGGGTTTTCCCAGCTACCTCCTATTGTGTGTGTCCCGTGATGGACTCCTGACCTGTCCAGGGTATATTCCCATCCCTCCCCCAGTGACTGCTGGGATAGACTCCAACAGTTCCTGCAACATATGCTGGTTAAGGTTATTTAAAAACCTTTAAGCATCCCAATCCTGGAAAAAAAGAGCTTTATTTGCCTTGACACAGACCTGAGTGAGGCCCAGGATGCCAAATGGTCTGGGGAACCTGCTGGCTGATCCCTCCTCATTAGGCAACTTCCCATACTTCCTCTGAAGAAACAACTCCTGGAAACTTTTTAAAAACCAAGTCAACTTTAAAAATCAATCAGGCAAAGTCAGGATCCAGAACACCGAGACATTCTGCGCACGACTGCAGAACGTGGACCCAAGTCAGGCCTCAGGGGTAAACCGGCGGGCATGGCGTGACCTTTTGCCGTTACCTTTCAGTCATCCACGTTCCGGTGCTAAATGTCACCAAATGTCAAATCAAGGCCTCAGTTTCCCAGCTGAGTGGGCAACAGCAGCAGAGACGTGAACAATGATTTGAAATCACTCTGCTTTAGATCAGAGAAGATCTTCCCAATCCCAATCTTCTGGAGGTCGTGGGGAAACGTTTCAGCAATCAATAGCCGGCTAATTTCATGCACAACACAGAGCGGCAGTGATTACGTCTGGGAACGTAAGAGTGTTTACCGGCGTCTTTATACAAGAAACAGAACTCTTGGCTTGCGACACAGTTGGATTATGCACATGTAGTTGAGAGACTTGATAAATAGATTGTCTATTCACAAGCTGAGCACCGATTCAGGTGGAAGAAGAATAGAAGCGGAGCTCAGCGGCAAAAACAGCGTTTTAGAAAGACTGTAAAAAAAAAGGGGGCTCATTAAGAAACTGTGCAGGGTATTTACATCCCAGTCAGGTCTGCTGTTAGGTCTCTTCCATGAGACCTTGGCGCCGACGCCTCAGAGGTTTTCACACTCGGAGGCCGGCCAAGAATCTCAAGTGGTCAAGAAAAACATTTTGATTGACGGTGTTTTGTCGCCCCGTCGCTCTGCATTTAAACCTGAGACAAAGGGGAGGAACACGTCAGGGCGGCTGAAAGGAACCTGGGAAAGCTTTTGGAGAGTCGTTCCGCCGCCATGAAGCGGCTGATTCGTGCTACATTCCGCGATCATTTCAACACGTCCTTCTCACAAGGAGCCGCGCCGTTCATGAAAGCGACGGCGGTTTTGAGCCCGACTGCAGAGGCGGATCTGCAGGGATCTGCTGCCATTCCGCTAGCAGGGGCAGGAATCAGGTGCTGGGGTGATGTGGCCTGGCTCTCACTCAGCGTTCTCATTCATCCCGGAGGTGGTTGATGGAGCTGAGGTCAGGACACCGTGTCGTTCTCCACAACTGACTCAAACAATAAAAGGAGACTCTTGTCCTCCACAGCGAGCAGAAAAAGAAAGAATGATTGACGAACGGTTAATAAAAGAAAAGCTAATTAGCCTCAGCTTCTCACTGCGATTTACACGGTAAAAGCTCTCCCTGTTCCTCATTTTGGAGTTTAACATCTACGACTGGGGTTTATTAATGTCGCTGGTGCTCTCTGAGCCTTTTACGGCTGCGCGTGCATTCAGAAATGCCGCATGAAAATCACATCCTGCTGCGATTAGGAGAGATTGCAGCGCGTTTGTGCGGAAGTGGGGGATGAGAGAACGAGCAGGTGAGCGGCGCGACAAGAGAGATGGAGGCAAATGTGCATCCATTATATGAAGAGCACGACATATTAGCCGCTGTGGCTGAGGTGCGGGCCGTTGTGTTTCCAGCCACTTATATAGAAAATATAGAACTAAATGCCGCATGAGTGAGACGTTAGATCCGGAGCAGAGCGGCAGGAACGCGGCTGCCGGCGCGTCCCCAGAGCTGCTGACGGCAGGTCACTCAGAAATGAAGAGGCGCTTGAAAAGAGCTGTTTCAGCACCGTCGTCGCTTCCGAGGGAGGAACTCAGGCGGATGCTCCCAGGATTCCCAACAAAAGCCTCTGCAACTTCGGGCGCGCTCAAGTCGGATTTTGATCTGCTCTTCTGGGGACACCTCAGAAACCTGAACTCTGGGTGACCATTTTCACTCCTACTGTAGAGATGCTGATGACAACGCCTTCCCGCGTCCTTCCGGAAGAGTCCGTCCTTCGTTTGTGTGGACCAGCATGTCTTTACCTTGACTGTGAAAACCCTAAACTGTGTTCCAACTGATCTTTTTGTAAATATAACCCAGGATCTGGCGAAGGGGCCTTCCTATATGAGCACGTCAGGATCACTGCAAACGTCCTGCATGGACCCAGTTTAATTAATAAAGAAGTAATTTGAAACAAAATCCAAAGTCAAACTGTGTCTAATCTAATTAACAAAGTCCTTCCGGTTTGTTCGACGCAGTGAGTTTCCGTTTCAATGACATTCAGCGTTGGAGAAAGCTGAATAATACATTCATGGCCATTTTCAACATGATCATTATTTTCAAATTACTGAATTAGCTTCTATTACTCTGAAACTATGAAATTAACCGCAGCGAATGAATCATACTTAAGCCAGTTGGAACCGGCCAGGTGAGGAAAAGCAAAAAAAAAAGGGAAAAAAAGATCAAATATGCAGAAAATGAATCTACTCGATGCCCCGGTGGCCAGATTTGAATAACAAATAACATCATAAATTTGCCAGCGAGGCAGGAATGCACAATCAGCCACGGATGGGGAGTTCAAATCCCTGGGACAACATTTGCATCTCGCTAAAAAAAGGCCTCACATGGCAGGTTGTGCCTGCCGCAGCGTGCACGACATCAAATGATAACAAATTATCGGTTAACTGGGGCAGCAATTATAGAGTCACACTGACAGGCCGGATCAGCGTTATTTTCAGGCCGGTTTTTAAATTCACAGATGCAAATAAAATTCCCACTGCACTCGTGCATCTCCCTAAACTTTAAAAGCACCCTCGGAGTTGATGGTTCCGCCGTAAAACACGGGTGATAAAGACGATCCTGTGTTGGATTTGATTATTTTGCCAACAGCGACAACATTTTCTTGTAGGAATAAGCGAAGCAGCGCCGCCGTTAAAATATTAATATGTCTGGAGAGGAATAACTTCCATCTCTCTCAGAGGAAAATCTCCGCGCAGGCTGCAGGGGCTTCATTTCAACACCTGCCACCGCCATTGATTTAAGGCCCCGTATCAGCAGAAGCCTCATTTAGGAGAGTCATCCGTCTCGGCTGCCCGGGCCCACAAAAACGTTATTTAGCCTCCTGGTGCCTAGATGTGGTAGAAAGAGGCAACACAAGAACACAGTTGTTATGAAACCCTGTTGACTATTGATTGCTGGGGATTGTTTGGGATGAGTCTGGATTCCAACTCTGACGTCAGGAGCGGGAAGGGGGGGGGGTCTGATTGGACGAGCCGTATCAAACGGTAATGGCGATCGTGATGGCGCCTGTTCAATTGGAGTTGTGATGAGAAGCGAATACAGCATAACGTCATCATTTAGACGAACAAAACAGGGGAAGCTAGCGTTGTCAGGGCGATGTCAGGATGAGATGAAGGCAATCCAGAGCAACAACAGGAAGCCTCTGCTGTCATTAAGTATTAAGAGAGGCATCAATTATCTCGTTGTTACAAATGATTCAAAATCACTCGGGTTCTTATTATTCCTGAAATTGAATTAAGTGCAAAGTGCAAGTTCCCCTGAAGGCATGATGAGGGGAAAAAAAGCTAAAAATGCAACAGAGCGAGTCATTATTTAAGACTTTTCTGAGGTTTATGTGTGTGCGACGGATAACAAATGTTGCATTAAACATGTGACATTCACGGAACAACAAGCCGGTGCCACTCTGTCAGAATTTGAGCTAAGCTAATTAGCGGTATAGCTTCGCTGGAAGGCAAAAAGGGTGGAGAAATAAGTAAAAATACAGCTTATGGAGAGGGAAGGGGTGTCTGAAACCTGAGCACATGGATCACAAACGTGCTGTTTAGTTTCTGCAGCAGCTATTAGTTCTCACCATGTTGCCTTTGCAGCTATCACAGAGTAGCTGAGCTAAGAGGTAAATATCAAGAACTAAACACAGAGGTCCTGTGCAGGGACCCGCATTTGTATTTCAAGCTGCTTCCTCTAACGACCCACTCTGCTTTGTCCCATCAACCAGAGAATCTAATCAGAGACAAATCCATCCCCCAAGACCCTGAAGGAGCAGGTGTAGATTCATCTGTTAGTGGAATTAGGCTTCTTGTTAAACTCCGCAGGTATTTATTGCTAGATTAAATCTTGGTGGACGGGTATCTACACTAATGGTCCTCACAGAGGGTACACGCCTCAGTTAGCAGACCAGGCCGTCCTCAGCCCTCCGGTCATAGAACCATTTCTGCGGACAGCTGATGCAGTTGCACGTGCTTCCTGTTTTGACGGAGCTGTTTTCTTTGTGTTTGGTTTTGGCAAAGATGTCCGCTGGGCTCCATTGTCTTGATGAATTGTACGAGTCCGCGTGGGACGAGGCGGAATTTGTGCTCAGCTAATTTTGGAAGCAAGGCTGCATTGCAGGCTAAATAGCAACAAAGCTATTAGTTAGCATCAGCAGTAGTCAAGCTTAGAGAAGGTGGTAGAGTTAAAATCAGCCAATAATTCGCTTCTTTTTAAATGTTTACTGCATTATTTCTCACTTAAATATAAAGCAAAAGTAGGTGCTAGGTTAGCTATGCTGCCTTACTGAGGATGTGAATGTGGAAGAAGGTGAAAAATGAAGTGGAATCCTAGAATGACATAAATCTGAAGTAACAGGCAGTACTCTATATTCTGGCTCAAATAAGACGTTTAAAACACATTAAATTCCCTTGGCAACATCTCAGAGTTGGACTGCAACAAGGTTTGGCAACTATATCAAGATCGAGTGCCACTTTTGCTAAAATTGACAATACTGTAACTATTAAGCATCATTTTGAGAGCATTTGTAGATTTTCATTAGACCTGCAGATAAATTGCACTTTGGATTTACACAATTTTACTGGATCCAAACCATAAGACCCTCTGGGAAACAACCGCCCCCCATTATAGTCACACATTCCACAAACTGGAGAAAAGCAGGTGATTGGAATGTTGTTGCTGAAAGTGTGGCCAATGATTAAACTCTGGTGTGCCAGCCGGGCGCGCAAACCAGAGGTTGTGGACCCTTAATTTGCCACACTGGTCTAAAAATGACACTCCAGATCTGTAAACCAAATTATTTTCTTTTCTTGATATATCTGATCCTCTGCTTAATGGATCGGCTGTAATCCTTGGTTTATCTTATTTTGATTTTGATTTACATGCAGCTGCTCCGTGTGGAAAGCAATGCTGCATTTAGAGGCTCTGATCCTGAGTCAGATGTGGTTTGTGGCGGAGCCATAAACCGGCGCTCCGGCCGATGGGCCAGGGGATAATTTGTTTAGCGAGGAGCTAAGTGACAGTTACAGGGTTAGGAGGAGACAAATGCAGATGAAACAGATCTGTGTGTGGCTGGAGGATGGAGGAGGAATAATGTGGTGTTTGTGACTGGGTTTGTTTGGTTTTTATAGCTTTGATAGAAAATATCAATTCAAAAATCTAATCAAAATGGACTGCACCATTACAGAAACGGCATTTTGATTCTTCTTTAGATTCTTTAAATATGCTGTAACTCATATCTGAAAGTCGAGGTTTTTTCCCTTCACAGTACTGAAATAAAATAGTTCCTCTAAAATAAAGTGTCTAAATCCATTAGATCTGAGGAGAGGCAGAGATGTCGATCTTATCTTAAACGTATTTTACTGCCATTTTGGAGAAAGATTAAAGGCAAGCTAGCTTCATTATTTTGGAGAAACAGCAGTTTTTTCCCAAACTCAACAATCAGGATGAACAAATAGATGGTAAAAATAAAATTAGACACAAATATCAGCGACAGAAAGTTCTGTAGAAGACCCCAGAACCGTTGGAGGTGCAAGCTGTGCCTCATTATTTCATATGGAACCAAAAAAAAACTCATGAAAATTGAAGGAATAATTATGCTTGTTAGAGAGCGGATGACATTTCCAAACGCCACTACCACAGCTCTAACGATATTACGCTCCCAAGATTCTCAATTAAAGCCCGGCGAGACTTTAGGAATTGAATTTGAAATTCTTCTGCAGTGTATCAAAAGAAGGACTTTCAACTCGGAGGGGAGCCGAGGAAGCTGCTTTTTTTTCTTTCCTTTTCTTTTTCCAGATATACTCAAAGATATGAAGTCGCAGCTTTTTCCATTTTTACTCCTCGCAACAGGAAGTGGAGAGCAAGAAAGAGGGAATAAGAAAGAAGGAAGAGAACGAGAGGCCTCCAAAATATGCACATTGATGGATTACCGTATTTTCACGACCATAAGGCGCACTGTATTAAAAGGCGCAGTCTCGGTTATGGGTGCTATTTCTGTATTTAAAACATACACAAGGCGCACCGTATTATTAGGCGCATGCTGAAACATACAGTAAAAAATGACAACGGAAGTAAAACCGTGAGTTTCGACACATTTATTGAACAAAATATTCATTCTTCCGCCACAAAACCATCAGTTTTCATCTTCTGTATCTGAATTAAACAGCTGCACTATTTCAATGTCCAACATCCCGAATTCCTCTTCTTAATCATCTGAGTCGGACTCACCGACCGGTTCCGGTTCAGCGTTTTGTGAAAGCTCTTCCAATACATGAAGACGGTATCATAGCCCATGAGTCTACAATCCACCCGCATATGGTGGCATAACTTGCCCGCCGCTGCCTCATAGTCTTTGTGAAGGAGTGTTCGCCTTCTGTCATCCAGCGCTCTGTCCGTTTCCGTGGCAGCCAAGAACCACGGTGAACGACGACTTCTCGTGCCTCGTTGTGCGTATCGCCACCGTGCTGGTCCCCTTTTCGCCACTTTGTGGGTCAAAGGGATGTTAAAAGTCAGAGGGATCTCATCCATGTTGGTGATGTGGCTGGGCGCGGTTATCTTGTCGCGGCAGTAGGTGCGGAAGATGGCCGCCCTCTCCTGGTTAGGGTTAGGGTTAGGGAAGATGGCCGCCCTCTCCTGGTTAGGGTTAGGGTTAGGGAAGATGGCCGCCCTCTCCTGGAAGTCCACGGGCAGCCGCTGCGCAACAGTTGTCCTCGCGCGTATGGGGAGATGCCGCCTCCTCATAGAGGAAAAACACTAAGATTGCTCGATTGCCATTTTCAGTCACATATTCGATGGCCTGCAGTTTAAAGTAAGCCTCATTCATTCACGTCTCGCTTGACCGGCGCCATTTTAGGGGATCCTTACGCGTTTGCTCGTTTTGATGGACGGGGAAAAAAGACACAAACGTGAACAATAAAGGTGACGACTGCGATCAGGTTCCCCTTCAGAGACGAATCAAAATGGAGGCAACGGGGTCAGGCCGCCAAAGAACAGCTAAAAGGCAAAAGAAGAAAGAAGGAGAGGAGAAGCAGGTGACGAAGAGAAGGGGAGGAAGCAGCCAAAGGAAAGAGAAGATGCAGAAGGAAGAGAAAACACTTGGAAAAAAAGAGGAATGCTGATAAAAAGAAAGAAGGGAAGCAGACAAAATGAAAAAGGAGGGGAGCCGACAGCGCCGAGAGAGGAGGAACAAGAGGAACCGGAGCGCCAGGGAGAGGCTGTACGACAGAAATATAAACATTGTCCTAATATAATCCAGTTTGTCATGATATAATGAATTAAATCTTTAGAACTCTATCAGGAAGTCTGGAATGTTCTCATTGGTTGAGGAATGCGAGTCCTCCTCCAAGCATCTTACTGGTTAATTAGCTAACTGGTCCAGAGAAACCTCTCTGGGCTGCCAAAGGCTGGAAAGCCTCAGCATCAGCGCAGCAACATTTTTAATATCCGTAGAAAATTGTGCGTCTTTGTTGCTCTCGCCCGTATTTTGGCGCGCTGTTGCCTCTGTAATATCAGGGGATTAGCGCAATCCGCAGGATTAGACGCGCACGCATGTTTAAAAACCAGCTTCGTTGCGCCGCAGCTGAAATCACCCAGATGGCCGCGGATTTCGGAAATAGCCCCGCGACCACGGGCGCGGCGTCACTGTCGCACCGAGGGAAAAACCACAACTTTGAGACGCGTGGCGTAGCGCTAGCAGAGACGCTGCAAGCTTAATGAAATTAGAGATTCTGGTGGCGTGGGATGATCCTGCATCAACAGATGGCTCAAGCAGCAGATGAGACAGATTCATTTGTTCCCCGGAACAAAGTCACGGCATTAACCGCTGGACCGCTGACACCAGAACCCCCATTAGAGGTTTAGCGGTCTGGGCGGGAAGAGGGATGTGAACCGACGTAGCAAAATGAGCATGAGCAACATCCATCTGTCCCATCCCTCTCACGCTACGCTGAGCACATCCATCCAGCCTTTCAGCCACAGTGCTTTTTATTATTTATGAGACATTAGCAACGTGATTAATTGGTTCCGTTAATCACCAAACGCATCATGTTAATTAGATTAATTAAGGAGCTGTTTTTGTTTGGCTAATTTGGCCTGCAGGGCTCGCGGCTGCTGTCACATTTGTAAACTGTCAGACCCTGGTTGAGCTCGGTCCTGGTCTGGGAGCCACGCTGAAGGTGATGCGGCGCCATGAACCCAGCCGACGGACGTCCGGATGCTCCAGAAACAGACGCCAGGATTTCTCCTCCACCTACCAACTCCGATCAACCGAATCGCTCAGATCTCATAAAAGGAGGGTTGTTTCTTTCCAGCCCCAAAGAATCGGCTCTTGAGCAGCGGCGAAGTATCAATTAGCCTGGTTTTTATGAGATTAACAGGCTCACATCTGCGGGTCTGTTAGCGCAGCTCCGTCCTGTCTTCCAACAGAGGCTGGATCATGGCGTCGGCTGCAGCCTTTTCATCTGCGCCCGCTCGCGTTTTAACTCCTCCCGTGCAGCGGCGGTCGTGGCAGCCTACATGAGGACAGTCGGTGCATATCAATCAGGAGGCTGGCTGTTTTCTCATGAAGACCACGTTGCCTGGCCGTGCAGATGCATCCACAGAGACAGAGGGAGAGTCGAGCCAGCCAGGAACTGGAGGAATGCTGTAATTTTGGGATGATAATAGCGATGTCAACGGGTGTGGGAGTCAGCGTGATGGTTAGCCGGTGCAAAGGACGCCGTCTTGTTGGTAAATGGTGGTTGTGCTCGGCGACGGGCGCGTGGGAAGGAGCAGTCAGCAGTTTCCGGCCTGACAGGCGCTCCACCACGCCCTCCGCGTTAGTCCTGCTAGCATTCCCACGCTAACGTTCTAGTCGAAGCGACTTATCAGTGGAGAGCTCTTGTCGGTTTCTGCACCCATGTCTAAAAAGGGCTTACCGGGAGCGTGGGAGGAGACTCGACTCATACTCGAGGCACACGTCAGCCATGTGGTCCGCTCAGTGACTCAGACCGTCCCCTCGCCGGCACGGTGGCGACTGTTTGTGCCCAAAGTGGCGGCGGCGGGAACCCTTTCCATGGTTTCAGCGTTCATGTGCGTCATCCAGATCCCCACATCATTTCTGCTGCACCTCAAATGAGAGCCTTCACCGGATAAATAAAGGCTGCCGAGCGTTACACAACTCCGAGCGTGCGCTAGCAGAAGCATGAAGAGAAGAAAAGCCGCTTGTGCCGCGCCGGAGAAACCAAACTGATCTTCAGTCCGATCCACTGCCCACTGAAAACTATACTACAAGGATTGAGAAGCTAATGCTAATTTTGCTGCTACCGGGACTTTGAAGATGCTGATATTGTGTGTTAATGCTGCGAATGAGATAAATGAGGGGTAGCAGCCCTGCAGAAGCCTGACCAGATCACACAGACGGCAATTAAAGCACTTAGCCACACAAAAGACCAGCGAGCTTGTCTCAGCCGTGATACTGTGGATAAAAGAGGCGCTGGGCTTCAAAGCGGGCTCATACTTTTCAAGTTCCACCCTTGTAGGCTTCCCCAGGGGAGCGTCTGTGGTGTCGCTGCTCTAACGCAAGACATGAAAGTTGTTTTTTATGCTTTTTATGTTAAAGTTGGGGTCAAACGGCAGAACGGTTGTGAATTTCAGAGAGGTTCTAGCTTCTTTGTGTTGACGGCGGCGGAGTCTGCTTCTGATTAACGCAGAAGTATCAAAGAGACTGTGGTTTACACTCCGAAACTGAGAAAAACACACGGTCGAGTGCGCCATCAAACCCTCCGCAACGTCTGATCATCGAGGATTCCCCCCCAAAAAAACCTTACGATGGGCGAACATGCACCCGAGGCATCGCAGAAATATGTTTAATGCATCTTTTCCTGTCACATTAGGTGGTTTTAACTTTACTGAGAAGAGCGGGATGAAAAAATAAAGACTCACATAAGTGAATGGACCCAAACTGGACGAATCAAACATGTTCAGAGAGCTCAAAGTGTCCAGATTTAAGTGCTTTGCTGTTTCCATCTGAAATCTCAGCTCTACTCTTACACAGTAGTTGATTCTGGGAACTTTTCGAGGTCCAAGTAAAACTCCACACACACACACACACACACACACACACACACACACACACACACACACACAAATGTGCGCTCACACATGCTGCTGACTGCAGGCTGGTAATTACCTGCCATTCAGGACAGCATTTGAGCCTGCCGAGAGAAATTGATGGTCAATAATCGGATCCAATCGCAGGGACAGTGGACAGAAGAAAATACCTGCGAGCCTCAGATTGAGGAGGAGGGAAAAAGGCTCATAATGAGGCCTGAGGAACAGATACAGCTGCCAGAGCCAGAGAGAGAGCGAGAGGGATGGAAACACACACCCGTGTTCATCTTTTGATGCTTTTAGCTGGGGATGCCATTAGGCCCCATTTTGGTGTCCCAATACTGAACACCTGTGACTAAAACAGAAGATTGGAGTGTTTAATCACCTGGCTGCATCGCACACGCGGGGTTCATTAACGAGGATTCGCTGTCGTCAGAGAAGACGTCCAGACGCAGCAGCGCCGTCGTAATTCAGCCTCCACCATCAATATTACACCGCCGGCAGTTCCTGGACTTCCCGTCAGACACTCAGGTGCAAAACGGCTGCATGTGGGGAAGGTTGAGCCAGCGTGGGTGGCTTGTTTTATGTACTGGAGGAAGGACGCTGCACAGATGTGTTTCAGCTGGAGGTCTGCTTCAAAACGGCCTCTTATTGAGCCGTTTTTATAGGATCTACAATCCACTCGCCCACACCTGACAGGAATCTGACAGGCAGAGCTAAATCCAGGGGAGGAATGCGCCGACATGTTTATGCCCACCTAAAGGTGACCGGGTTTTAGATCCTGCTACGGAAGCTGAAAGCCTGCAGGATCATCCTCTAAATGACAGCCATTTGTGTACTTTCATTCTTCATCTTCTAATAAAAGGTGATGTTATTGGTTTCAGACTGTTAATGAGCCATTCCTTATTAGAAGACAGTGTAAAAGAAACAAAAAGAAGACACAAATATTAGGAGATTGTTCCTTTCTGACCAAGAACTGGATAGAAAAATGAATAGATTGGCCCCAGAGGTGATCTGGAGAAGCCTTTTTAGCATTAGCAACTGTCCTTTTCACCTCCCACAGACGAAAACATGCACATTGAGACTCTTAATTGCCTCTGCATGTGTCCTGGGATGGCCCGGTGGCCCGTCCAGGCTCAGGCAAATCCTGTGTTCTTTATTGGTTATTGTTTAAATCACTGATGCACACAGATGCTCCACATGAGCATTTACAGGCTCTCCATAGTTGGAAGAAGTCTGTAAGGGCTCAAAGCCTCCTCGCTGACCTCATAGGAAGGAGAGTCCTCTTGTTTTGGCAGGAGAAGCCACTTCCTGTTTGCAGCCCTTGAAGAGGAGCAGACAGGAAGCAGCGAACCGTGACGGAGGAGTTTAACGCTCCCAACGAATCCCAACACAGAGATGTAGAAATGTAAACAGAGCGAAAAGGAGCGGCTTTTTCCCCAGCTGCTCGCTAAACGCTCATGCAAACGCACCGTGAGGCTATTTCTCCCAAAGAAGAGATAAAACCAAGTGTCGGGAACGGTTCTGAATCCGCTCCCATCACCACCAGCGAGCGAGCGGCCATGTTTAATTCATAGTTTTCTTGTAAATGATGAAGAGCGCGGCGCTCGATATTGCTCTGGACAGAGGCGGCCTACTTGAAATGATGAACAACCCCCTAATTGTCATTTCCTTCCCAGCGCGCGTGAGGAATGGCTGCTCTCCGTTTTAGGCCGGGCGGGCTGTTTAGCCTCATCTCGCCGCGTCGCCGACATCTCTCCATCCTCTGCTTTGTTAGCGGCCTCATCATGACCGATCTCCCTCCCTCCGTTCTGCTCGACTCGCCCGCTGACAAGCCGAGCGTAATGGAGATGGGTGGCGAAAGCTTCCAGCATCGGCTCGAGCGCGGAACACTCGATAGCTGTGAGAATTATGCTAATAAGATCATTTGGACTCATGATAGTTGGAAATTGCTGCGTGCCCCTTTTAGTATTTTCAAGATATCGGCTGGAATTTAACGATGTTGGATAAAAACGTTAAAAAAAACATCTAAAACGCAGATTCTGCTGGGGCTAAAAATGTGTCTGCGGCTGCTGCTGCTTCATGAAAATAAGTTCCCACCTTTAGGTTTGGGGCTGGAGCTGCGCATTAGCTTGGTGATCCAGTCTGATACCTGACTGTGGTTGGTTCTGAAAGCCTGAATGGGCGGGTCAGAAGGGGGGGGCAACAAGCTGCTGGATCTGCTGCATATATGTATAAAGGTTAAACACCTCAGTTTAACAACGCCAAATGTGTGAGCCCAGGAATTACAGAACTTTTCAGCACATTAAAGTGCCCCAATGCTGACTAGCATAGAAACAATGAGCCACCATCATTGAGCTGAAGAGAGATACAGGTGAAACTCTCACCACAAACCTTTTGTGGCATTCTTACATTAAGGTGATGTTTCATTGTTCAAAAAAAAAAGAAAAGAAGGAGAAAAAGAGTCACGCTAGCTGAATCGTGAAATAATCTTTTAACAATGTATCAAAGTTGAGTGCTCGGTAATGGGTTTTTTCCGCAAAGCTTACGTAGGGATGATACACAGAAGAGGATTAGGTGGGTATTGATCAGTGCAGAAGCACTCAGCCTCTGCTCCAGATTGGCCGGTCAGTGGAGGAAAACTCACCCTGCCTTCGCCTCCTCTTCCTCCATCCTCCATTAGGACCCGCGGGGTCTATTTTCCAACGGCGGAGACTGCGCGCAGAACACGTGCAAACATGAATAAATAACAGCAGGTACGCGGGCGTGCGTGCGTGCGTCCGCCGCAGGGTGTTTGCATTATAGATCTGTGAGGGAAGAAGTAGGAGACATCATGGCAGCGAAGGACGGCTGCAGGTAATCACAGTCAATTAATTTGAGGTGATGCGGCCGAGTGGTTGTCTGCCGCCCCGCGCCGCCCGCAGGGAGGCAGCCGGCGCGGACACGCGTCGTGGTGAGGGAAACGTGGAGGTGCTCCCCGAGACGACCCGACCCGCTCCTCTCATGGCACCGGGACTCGTGTGTGGAGTGTCTGTTGGACCGAGCAGCAGATGAGAAGGTGCTGCTGCTGCTCATGGATAATGCAGCAGAGTTTTGCATGTTGTTGCTGCATGTAGGACTCAACATGCTGCATCTGCTGAATTATCCATGAGAACTGGCACCACTTCCGCTTTTTTCCCCTTTTTTTCCTCCCTGAGAATAAACTGCGATGGTGTCTTACGAGCTGTATTTGCGGAGCTTTGATTAACGACGCTCCTCCCCGGCCGTCTGCTCCCTAATGCAATATGCATGCATTGTTTTCCCCCCTTTCAGTCTGAATGGGCTGCGACTAATTACACGCTCAGGAAAATGAAAAATACAAACCGCTTTATCGCATCCAATTTGCATCAGATCGGCCTTTAATGGTGCTTTTGTTCGAGCTCGGTTAAAGGGAGCAATCAGAGCCTCTCACGGAGGAGCCGAGGACGCTGGCGTGGAGCTTCGAAATGTCGTCTCCTCTTTGTGCCGTGAGTCGAGGCCGCCGCTTAATCGGAGTCAAGCCGGAGCGCCGCGGCTGAACCCCATTAGAACTTTTCAATTAGAAGGCTGATTGAAGTTTGGGGTGACTGCAGAATCAGAACCTCTGCACCCACTGCAGGCCTTCTAATCATTCCCTTCGGTTGAAGGGGAAACTTGGGACGAGCGGCAGTAAAGACGGGCGCAGCGTTAAAAAAAGGCCCCTGAGAGTTCTCTGATAAGAACAAATGGCCCTGAGTTTTGATTTCTCTCTTTTCTTTACGCTGATCCTCTGACTCCAGTTTTTGGGCTCCGTGGAAGCTGCCTGTGCGCAGCCGCTTCTGAAGCTCAGCGGGAAAGCGGGACAGAGTTCTCCTCTGATACGGTAAATTCAGCTGATCTCAGATCAGCCGCTCCCCTGTTGTCTGATAGGACTGACAACGCTCTGTTCCGGCTCTGTGGCAGCAGCAGCAGCCTCGCGGGGGAATCCCATTTTAAAGGCCGGATGTTTCGCCTTGCGTTTGTCGTGGGGGGGGGAGAGGGGGGTTCTCCCCGTTTGTTCGCGTAAACGGCCTCCGCTCCAGCTCTGGCAGCCATGCCGGTCTGCCGAGCATTCCTTCAATCCCTCTTCACAGCCGTCTCATCCGGAGCGTCGTTATTCCGCCGCTCTGGCATTCATCAGCCAACAAACGTCCACCCGATCCTCCCGTCATTCCGTTTGAAGCGGCTCGTCGGCCGGGAGGCGCCCGGCTCGGATGGCGGCCTGTGAAGCGTCCCGCCTGGCGCACACATGTGCAACACACGCTCTTCACATCCCGTGTTTCGCCGCTTTGATCCGCGCGGCGCCGAGCACATCGCCATGCAAGTGGTTTCACGCAGCCGGCGGCTGAAGATCGTTCCAATCAATCCCAGCTCGGCCGAGGTCGCTGCAACGCACCAGAGAACGCCGGCGCCGGCCTGAAATATTCATGGCCGACATCGTGAGGTGGCTCCGGTGGGTTCAGACTGAGGCTGAGGTCATTCATTAGTTTGAAATCAGTAAAATCCTTTTGCCCTTACCAACCCCCCCCCCCCGCCCCTCTTCATTTGCTGCTTTGATGTCGACTACCCCCCCCCCCCCCCCCCCCCCAGGTTTCCAGCCTTACCCAGCGACTGGATGATCAACTCCCTCTGAGAGGGAAAGTGGTGATATTGATGTGATGCAAGCCTTTAGTGTCGCTGTGGAGGAACGAAGGCGGCCGTCTTCTTCTTCATTAGTGTCTAATTACACATCCTGCGAGGAGGCTGCAGCGCTTCCTTTGATGTAACGCTCAGTAAGTGAGATATTTTAAGGTGGGGCCATAGAAAACACAATTGGAAATAAAACCGGTTCTTCTAAGGGATTAGCAGAAATATCAGAGCTATTATAGACGCGATTAACCTCTCTTGGAATAACGTTTATAAAAATAATCACCAATAATGACATCAGAGCTTCCCAACACGGAGCTTTCATCATTGCAGACCGACCACGTAGCAGCGCGCTGTCAGGACGCTAACGCTATGCTCAGGGTGGGGGCTAATGCTGGGGTCAGGATCATTTATCCTCATTCCGCTGCTCTTCCCATCTATTCTCCAGCTGACCTCTGCCTCCTGGTCTCACCGCCGCCATCATGAAGTGCTAAACTGACCGTGAAGGGCTGTTCCTGACCTTGGCGAAGCGGTCTTGGCTCAGACTAATATCGGGTTTGGCCGCGTCTCCCAGCGGCCTTTGCAGAATGTGCAATCCGTCACCCGTCCCTGTCGTCGTCGGCGTTATCGAACGGCCGCTGTGGATGCCGACGAGGTATATTTTCTGGACTGGGAGGAAAAGACGACGATTTCAATTTGCAAAGGGCGATCCCGTGTGTGGAGGGAGGAATTATCCCGCACGCGTTAATCTTCTCAAAGCGAGCGAGCAGTAAATCATCCATCTTTGCCACATCTTCAGGCGTCACACCAGGCTACACCAAGACTGAATGAAATAATTCATCTCTGTACGGCAGTTTAGTCCCTCGGCGTCAGAAGTTGTTAAATACCTGATGATTCGTGCAGAAATGCATTATTTGAAGTAAAGTCTCTGGAAGATTCAGCAGTAACTAACTCTCCTCAAGCGCTTTCGCAATAATCTAGGGGAGGGAGGGGCTCTGTTACTGCAGCCCACCACCAGAGGGCGATCAGGCTTGGCTGCATTGTCAGTCATTTCAAACTGCAGCTTAAATCTCAAAACAGCGCAAGAAAGTGTTGAAAAAGTTGGTAGACAATATGCAACTAGCTGCTAGCTTATTAGCTCATGGCGGATGTCGGTTCCTCGTAACATTCCGATTAAAGTCCATTTTCTGGTTAAAGCGTGTTAAATTTGTACGGCTAAAGGACGTATTGCAAACAGTCTTCACTACGGTGACGCCTGGCAGACGTCCGATCTGAACCAGGAAATGCTATGAATGCTGGGAAAGTGCCACCGCGCTGGTTAGGCCGATTCTGCAGCTCCCCGTTACCCTGGTTACGACCTCAGGGAGTTGGCGTGATGTTCGACAAGGTGTCACCTCGCAAACGCAACTGTGGTATTTTGTTATCTGAATTTGGGGGATTTTTTTTGGCAACCGTCTGGAACGTAATTCAGCACGAGGGTTTCTCGATTATAGAAATCCTCTTAATTGCTCATCATCATGTTAGAGCATTTCGAGAGCTTTGGTTCATTGGAAGCGGATCCAGACTGGCAGCGTAATTAGCAGGAAAAACTCAATCATATCTGTCTGATTATCCAGCCTCTCCGGTCTCCAGCTCTAATTACGACCCGGTTGCCGGCCTGCGAAGCTCTCAGCACACAGCTCCAGATTATACAGTACATCTTCCTGACACGTTTGGAGTTTTGGTCTCTTTTTTTCCCGCCCAGCAGAATTCCCAGAGCTCCTCCTGGACCTGCAGCCTCACCGCTGAGTGGAAATTCACCTAAAACTCATCCCCTCCTCCGTTTAAATGGCTTTATCACCCCCAATAACATCTCTAAATTGCATTTATGTGCTTTTTCAATTAGTTTCTACAGCTAAATCAACGCTGCTGCGACCTCTGATGGGATAATTATCAAACTGTTGCTCCCACACACTCGACAGGAGTTTGCAGACGGGTACCGAACCCACCGTTGCAGGGAGACATTTCCTCCCGGTGGAATTCGGCTCTCGTGATGAAAGCGTAGCAGCACAGACTCCTGGGAATCGCTGCTGCACAGATGGAGAGCATAATTAATGTCCTGATATTGAAGCTATTCTCGGGAATATTTCACTGCTTGTTCTTTGGCTGTCTCTGGTTTTCAAAGCGGACGAGGTATGGCTGTGTGGATGACTGCGCCCATCCAGCAGCGCGCCGCAGCTCGTCAAAATAAAGGTCGTGAAACTTGTCCTGCCTTATATGGAGTTAATGCGCTGACTCAGCAGATTTCTCTGATTTTAATGGATTTGTGGCCAGAAAAATCCATCCGAGTCGATTCCGAGCTGGATCCAGGACTGCATCTCAAACAAACAAAAAAGATGAAAGCCTGCCATCGTGTCTCGTGTTGTGGAGGCGTAACCGACCTCAACTTTGGCTCCGGAGATAATAAACCCCTCTGCGGGACACGTAGGTGCAGAACTCCGCAGGAGGCCGAGATTCACGTCTTTGTTCTAATTCTGGAACCAGGCGCGTCTTCCAGATGGGCTGGTCACGTTTCTGCTCCGTCTCAGTGTCACAGAGGGTGCAGGAGCCACCAACAACAGCACACACACACACACACACACACACACACGCACACACACACACACACAACTGCTTAGACAGGCGAAAGCAAGTGCAACTGCATTTTCCTGTAAAAACACATCCGTCTCCTGGTCAGTCTTTGCCAAAATGCACCATAATTAGAACTTGAGGCCGACGCCGCAGAGGTGAAATTGCTGACTCGTCTCCTCGGCAGATAAATGGGAGCACACGCCAGCGCGCACCTTGTGCTCATCAGTTACCGCAGCGAGACAGGCGGTGCTGGACAGTCAGCACGTATCCGCCCTCCGCAGCAGCTCCGGGCTGGCGTCCTCCTCGGCCCACGCAGGAGCGCTCCAGATGGGATCCGCTGCGGCGACTCGGTGCTGATGCTGCTTCTCTCCCCGGAAAACACACTGTTCTGTGTCTGCTTTGTCTTTAGTCGCCGCCAAAAAAGGTGAAAACCCAGCCGGGGTAACGTTGTTATGAGAACAGAACACGAGCAGAGGCCTGAGATTGAACCCAAGACCTCTGTAGCGTGCAAGGATCTCTCCCTGCACAGAATAAACATACAGCATTCGGATCAATATTGATTCTTTTCCTCTGGGTTTGGTCTCTTAGCAACGTTCAGCAACACGGCTGTAAACAATGGATGCGATTGGTTAATATGAGTGATGTTATCGGGTAATAACAGGCCTATGAAGAGAGAGGCAGAGGGGGAATAAACCACGTTACCTAAATGATATTTCCTCTTTTATTAGAACTGTTATTTGATTAGAACGCTGCCTCTCGTACCGCCAGACCTTCGTCCGCCATTTCCTGATCGGAACACTTAATCCGATCAGCCTCACGTGCTTCCTTTACTGAGGGAAAGTCACTTCTGGGGTCGGACACGAGCACAAGATTCAGTCGAGGTCGGTTTTAAATCTTTCAAAGGTGCCTCCACTGACTGCTTAAGGTGGAAACCGCCGACAGGAAGTGATGTCAAACCAAGGCGGCGTGGATATCCTGTTTCTAATGACGCCTGACCTCAAAACTCAGGTGATGTCGTACAACAGTTCAAATGACAGTTTGAAAAATTGATCAAGCGCGTCGAGTTTCCTTTGATGAAAACGTGGCTCCATTTGTGCTCCTGGATCAAAGGGAATTTTTCTAGACGTGATTTTACTTTATTTTCTGTGATTCGGGCCAACGTGTCGGGTAACCTCGGCATTTCGTTTGAGGGATTCAGATGAATGTGACTAACTCGGAGTCAACTGATCTTATCCTCCTCGTGACCCTCACCTCATATTCAGGGATGGAGGCAAATATGAGGACGCCCCGAAGATCGCCACTGTCACATCGCGTTATGGAACCCCAGATGTGATCCGGAGCGCCGCTCAGCTGTGATCAAGTCTCGGGAATTTGCTCAAATTGCCAATTTTGCCTGTGACAACTTGGCATTTGGGTGAGAATTTGAGGAGCTGTGTCCTGAAAGGAGGAATAAAGGTCAGACTTGTCACAAAATGGACTTTTTCAGCCACAGGGGAGGAGTGGAGGGAACATGCTGACCTCATAGTGGCGAATACGAGTGTTCTCTCAAAGGGCCGCGGTCAAGATTAATGACAGGCATCAACGTGGGCTCCCAGAAGGAGGCGGGGATCCGGGGATCCGAGCAAGATGCCGCGCTGGAGCCGCCTTCGCCATCCACCGACAGCAGGTTACGGTGATTAAGTGCTTCTTTATCAGTTCTCAGGCTACAACAAAGGCACAAAATAGGATTAAGCAGAGCGGAGGAATGCTCGCACTCCTAATGCTGCGGCCCTTTGAGAACGTGTTGGCAATGAGAGGAAGCGGGATGCTGCAGGCCAGGATTAGGGAACAAAGAGATGGGGAGATATGGAGCGCAGTGTGGGAGCCGTCCTCCTCCTGCTCTTATCTCCACACCTAACCCTCTCCTGCGCTTCCTGGGCCGTCATATTTGAGGCAGCGCCACCTCACAGGTACATCAGAGGCTTGGCCCGAGTGCACGGAACGTCATTCATGGAGCGGGAGTGAAGCGCGTCGCAGGCCCGTAAGTGTAAGGTAGATGGACGAGCAGCAGCATCCAGTAATGAGATGATTCATCACTTCCTAAATTCAAGTTCATTAAGGGACTAAGTGTGGAGATTCATCAGTGTCTCCACAGCGGGTGCCCTCTGGAGCTTCTCCTCGGGATATTTGCATTTAGATTTGATGCTATCTCTTCATACACACACACAAAATGTGCTTTTCTATGTACTCGGATGTACTTCACAGCATCTCTCCAGATTTACGCCCGGAAATGGCTCATGTCTCCACGGCCCATGGCAATATCTGATGGCCATTTGTCCACTTTCACTGCTTTGTAAGTGAATTATTGTTTATGTTGCGGACGATAATTCTATAAATTTATCAATATAAAGCTGTGCCAGTGTCTCTATCTCAGGCTTGCATGACTGCTGTACCGACCCTTTGCCACCAGGTGTCACTGTTAAGAGAAAATACAATTTGGGAAAAAAAGCTCTACAATAAAAATTAAAGATCAGTAAAAAACATTTTGACTTGAATTAGGGGTTTTTCGTCAGCGATCCTACGGTGGCCGCCAGTGGACAAAATGGACTCGGCTGCATCGACTCGACTCAAAAACTGCGAAAATGCTACAATTTTAGTTTGGCTACTGTAGCAACAAGCTGGAATGACACTGCGACACACACGCAGGGGGACCCAATTCAATATTTGAATAAAGCCCTTGCAACTATTCAACCTCCTACTTTTACTAAAGCGCAAAAACATTTCGCGACTTTCTTGCATGAGAAGCTCCGACCAAATAGCAAATTTACATCTTGCCACTGGTGAGTTGTATACCCGTAGATTAAGAGCCTTGAATGCTCCGTTTCTGCTGTGGTGTTTTGTGCCTCAGAAAGATTCTTTTCCAAAAGAAATATTCCGCTGCAGTAAAACCCGGTTGGAGTCCTTGACCATTCAGAGCTTACACAACACGAATGGCGCTGAACAAACAGGCGCTCAAAGGAACCTTGCCAACAGAAGTGGAAACTCCCCCACGCTCCCATTCATGTGAGGATGTACAGCCCTCGCCGCTTCCTCACAATACCATTTATACTGCCAGTACAGCACACAGAGCGCCGGGGTCCGGCCAGAGCCCAGCCATCGCTAGGCAACAGGATGGAAGGGAATCCGCAGCACAGATGCCGCCGCCGCCGCCGCTGCAGCTACACCGCGCTGTGTGGGCTCATGACAGATAACCGTCCGGATGTAATTGACCCTGGCGGGGCGTGAAAAATACACGGGGTCAAATTCAGATTCGCCTTCTGTGAGGCGCTTTACAGAAAACATGAAAGGAAGCTAAAACTCCTCTGGAAACGCAGGCTTGGATAAAAACAATGATTCTCAGAGGAAGGCGGGGTTATTCTCAGGTGAAGGGTGTGAAATCTGGCGGCACCTAGCGGCCAGGAGTAAGACTGCAACCTGCGGACGCTCGTACAGCCATTTGTAAATGACAAACGGGTCCACACTCTTGTTCATGTACTAAAGTTCTTACTTTACACCAAACTTTTGTTATTAATGGGTAATTGACGCAGCGCTAATGTGCACGTTTTAAACATTACGTTGCTCGTCAGGTTCCTGTCGCATGTTTCCCTCCCGTTGTGCTTAAAATTATTCCGGCCTGGATGTTCTTAACCAAATAATTTGCTTTATTGAACATATAAGATGCCTTCACACAGGTAACAAAAACAGACGACTGATATGCTTGAAATGGAAAAAAAAAAAAAAGAAAAACCCACATTTTTATTGCACTTAAGTTATAAGAAAATAAAATTCTAAGTGAATCAAACAAATACACAATCCCTTTAAGTTCTTTTTTTTCCGTCTGTTTTCTTTTTGCCAGGCAGTTTACATGAACTGGAAAAGAAAACAAAAACACCTGCAACAAATCTGATTTCTCAAACCAGATCATAAATTAAAACGGAGGGAGAGAAACAACAAGAGGAGATGTCGGGAGATTGTTTTTTTTTCTTTACTTTTTTTTAATATACAGTGTTATACCACTTTCACAGTTCAGCTCGAGTTGTGACTCCTGGAGATTGAGACGATTTGTATTTGGCTACAATGTTCCTGTTCGTCGCCCTTCCGCGGGTTTTTGCAGTTTTCCCCGCCGGCGGTCCCACGTGTCCGCGGCTGTCGTGCGCGTTAACACGAAAGGCTCCCGGCTGCTCCACCTGTCGGCTGATTCGTGTGAAGGTCTCCTCTGTTGCTTCGGGACAGCATTGAACGCAACGACAATCGCGCACGTACAGACGGCTCTTCCATTCATGCGTTCAAACCGACTCATCTGCCCGTTTCTCCTTCCCCGCCAGCCCCGCGCGGCGTTTGTACATTTCCCAAAAGAACAGGCTGACAGAGCTTTGTCCCGAGGAATGTGTTTACAAGTTTGCCCGTTAACGCGCTAACACACGCACTCATGCACGCAAAACACACACGCACGCCGGCAGCGTACATCCCCCTGGCTTCCGCTCTGCTGGCGATGCCGTCGGCTCCCGTCGGACGCGCTTCCTCCTCTCAGCCTCGTAGAGGCACGTTTGGCTCAAGTTTCAGTGGCAAAAACAAAGAAAAATAAAGCAAAAACGTCGGATGTTTTTCTTTTTTCGTCATCTTCTGCTTCGTTAAAAGCTCGATTTTGGAGATTTGCCTGGGACTAAAACGTCGCAGCATGTAAAAGTTCCCTCTCGCATTTTTTTTTTCCATTCGTCTAGCAGCATAAATACAGTTTGGCCACTGGGGGGGGGGGGGCAGAAGAGATAGGGGGGGGGGGGGGGGGGTCAGAGGCATTGATCCACAGCGCTTTAACTTCCTGTCATCGCAGCACCAGCGCCGAGGAAACCGCATTAGCAACATTGTGGAAAAAAATTCTGGACAGCATCGGTGTTTACGTGGAGACGGAGTTCGGAATCGCAGAAACGTGGGAGAAAAAAAGTGAGGAAGAACAAACAACTGGGGGGGGGGGGGACCTTTGTGACAGCAAACCTGAACAGAGCAGCGTTTTAATACTGGGATTTGTTGCTGTTGGCAACTGAGGAGGGAAAAAAAAATCCCCTTTTATGATGAACCAAAGACAACTTGAAATTCACAGTTGTGTTTGTGTGAAAGGAAGAAAGAAAAGAGGAGAAGTGAGCAGAGAACAACAAAAACTGAAATGATCGATGGAAAAAAGATCCCTCCGTCCACTTCAGGTGTAAATGTGGAGATTTAAGCCTCGACCAACCTTCCTCAATGGTCCAGTTCTGAGTGTGACTGTGGCAACTTAAGGGGGGGGGGGGTCAAAGGGTGGCTGTGTGTGCGTGTGGTTGTGTGTGTGTGTCTGTAGGGGGGGCGTCTTTTAAAAAATAATATATCTCTGTACATCTGAAGAATCTGCCAGGCTTGAGCAGAACTAGGTCTCTGTGTGCGGCCGACCCGGGCTGAGCCGCCTCTCAACAGTTCAGTCCTCTCAGCTAAACAGGGGACAGGATGGACACGTCCCCCCCCATGGGAGGGGGGAGCTGAACATTTGAGGGTCTGTGGTAACATTTCCTCAGAGGTGGGGGGGCTGGGGGAGATGATGTTTGAGGGCAGGACAGGTGGATTCTTTTTTCTTTTTTTTTGGGATCTTCGACGCCACCGAGTGCCTGGTCTCCCGCTCTCGTCTGTGGTTCCTTCTCTCCATCCCTCCCCGTCACGTTCCCCATCACTTCATGTCCACGTCAAAGTCCAGCACCAGCAGCTTGGTCTCCTCTGTGCCGTTGCGGCTGCCCACCGCGCACACCAGCTTGGTGTTGGAGGCCCGGATGCGCCACACCACGCCGCCGCTGCCCCCGCTCTCCAGCGTCACCAGGTTCCGGATGAATTCGCCCGTCTTCAGGTCCCACAGCTTCACGGTGCCGTCGTCCGAACTGGTGATGACGAAGTTTTTGTTGAACTGGAGGCAAGTCACGGCGCTCTGGTGCTTGTGGGGCCCTGCGAGCAGACGGAGAGGCGGTCGTGAGACAAAAGGAGCCCGAGGCCGAGCTGGAAGCTCACAAACTAAAAGCCCGTTAAACATCTGTGCGCTCCTAAATTTAATTAGACTTGGGCACCAACAGGAAACAGGAGGTGCCACCAGCTTATACAGACAGCCACAATAAAACGTGAATGACTCTCTGCTTCTTGCTGACAGCACAAACAACATCGCAAAAGGAAAATATCTTCCAATACCAACTTCATTGCCACAGTATCCTTTAAACAGCCTGTTCTGGGCCTCGACATCACCGCAGCATTTCTGGTATTTATTTATATTTTTTATTTAAAAAGGCAGATTGAGTCTAAGGTTCCATCAGAAGGTGTCTGTTGTGCTGCCGGAGGGTGTCGGGGAGGGGCTGCGGCGCACATGCCAGGACTCGGGCCCGTCACCGCGCGACGCTTCCCCTGCCTTCGCTGTCTGTTTGTGACTGTTCCCCAGTGCGGATTTCCCGGAGGGTTTGAAAACGATATCTTAATTAAATCAATTAAGGCCATGCGAAACACAACCAAGAGCGGGATCGAGTTTTCCGCCAGAGCGGCTGTGGCAGACATTTCATTCATCTTTCGCTTCCATCTGCGGAAGAAACGTCTTCAAATCAAGCAGCTCTTTGGATCTTTAACTGCTCTGTGATCAGATCAAAGGCAGTTTCTCCCCCAGCGCGGCCCTGCCCCCCCACCAGCACACCTCCCTGTCAGCCACGTTCCTGCCTCCATTATCAGGGAGAAGCCACCATCTGCATCGTTACCTATAGCAGACAGTAACGACCTTGTTGTTGGGCTATCATCAGAAAACACTAATGAACGGTAGAAACTGCCCTCCGACCTGATTATGTGACCTACAAAGTTCCCCTGGTCTACACGGCAGCTTCAGCCTGCCCCCGATTCTCTCTTCAGACCCACATTGGGCCATCCTTTTGTTTGTTGGAGCGGCATGGAAGAATGTGGTTTGCTAATGAGGGCATTTAGGGGCGTGGCTTAACTATTCATGAAGAGATTTCCAACTTCCTGTGAGGCACCGGCGTCGCTAATGGAGTTCGAGCTGCACACACAAAGGGAGCGGGAGGGCGAGGCGCCGCCTCGCACAGACATACAGGTCACGTAGTCTGGGATTAACTGGACTCTCAGGACCCAAACCTGTGATCCATGTTTGTATTTCTATGTTTTCTGATCTAAAAAAGATGTACAATTAAGCTGGTGGATGTGTGTTCCAAGTGTGGCTCACCTTGAAGCGTTTGGAGACATTGGCCTGTCTTGATGTCCCAGATCTTTACAGTGGAGTCTGCGTTGCCCGAGACCAGGATGTTGTCCTTGAGCTCCATGCCGCTGGTGAGGGACTGGTGTCCTGTTAGCGTGTGGATGCAGTTCCCCGTCTCCACGTCCCAGACTCGTATGGACGTGTCCAAAGAGCCGCTCACCACATGAATCCCATCGAACTAGAAGCGAGGGAGGATTAAAAAATGAAAGTTTGGCCTCCAAACTTATCTCAAATAACAGCGGACACCACTTTGGTTCCATTGACAAGACGACACAAATACATTTTATTGATCCCTGAATCTTTTCAGTGTCCAGTGACGCAAAGTGATAAAACTGCCTTCTTTTAGATCTGTTGGTATAGCAACCAAAGCGTGTCGTTACCACACAGAAGACAAACAGATGTAAACACAACTTACACGTACAGAAAATCAGGTTGGAACATGGAAGTCGGGAAGATAAGCTTCCATATCTGAAAAGCTTTTTTCTATGTGAAAGCTCAATATTAGCTGAAGGCGCCTCACCTGTAATGAGTACACTCTGTTGGTGTGGCCCTGCAGCGTGTGGAGGCAGGTCTCCGTCTCGGGGTCCCACACTTTCACCATGAAGTCGTAGGCACCGCTGACCACCCGCCGGCCGTCGTACTGGACGCAGCGCACGGCCGCCACGTGGCCCATGAGGACATGTAAACACTGACCGGTCTCAATATCCCAGACGCGCAGCGTGGCGTCGCGAGAGCCACTGACCACCCTGAGAAGAAAGAACCACTCAGGTTTAGAACTTTCCCACACTCAAGATTAAATTCTATATCCCGCACAACATTTCCCCGCACATCCTGACAGCTTTATTGACAGAATAATGAGACGCAAGTACGCTTGTGTCCTTTCAAATGTCTGAAAAAGTGAAATCTACAGCGCTCATTCATGTTCGTACTCGAATGTACGACAACACCCTTTCAACTTAAACATCCACCCCCGCGGCAGTCTGTTCGCAAGATTGGAAAATGAAAGACGCATAATGGGGGGAGGAAGGAAAATCCCTTCAGGCGAGATAATGAGTCAGGTTTTTCAGGTAAGAACAGTTTGGATGCGAAGCACAACATCTCGCCAACACACAACGGCACAGATTAAGCCGAGTATTCCTCCACACCTGGAACTACCCATCCCAAAAATTCCTCTGCCTAAAAGTGAGAACAGTGAATCAGGCATTGTTTGTTCCTCACAGGGCAATGTGATAGAAATCAGCGACCCGATATTTACTGTATGCTAGCAGTTGCTCATAATGCCTGCGGTCCCCGAGGCAAAAGGAGCACTCTGGGTCCGGAGCTTAATGCCGAGTGGAAGGGCGAGCCGTTCGGTGTAGATGGCTCGCAGGGTCTATTTATCATCGGGGTGGCTACATGCTCACTTTCACGGATTTAACGGCATCTTATTGTGCCGCCGAGTTGCTCTTTTCCTCGGTGGGAATCGCTTGTGAGTTGAACAGGACCAGACATGGGGCGTCAAAGCTGTTCAACATTCTACCCTTTGATAAGAACTGAGATAACGATTCCTTGTGTAGTATTTGTACAGTTTATATATCTTAAATAGCCCCACATTTAGGTAAAAACCAGGATTCTACTGAAAACAGCACATCATCTATAAAAAAAATTTTTTTTTAAATCACAAAAGTAACTCATTAACGTCGTTCAGCCGGCCATTACCAAGGGAGTGAGCGTTGGGATTGGCTCCTACCTTTTCTCGTGTAGGTGCATGCAGCGCACTGTTGAGGTATGCCCGTAGAGGGTGTGGATACATTCTCCCGTCTCTGCGTTCCAGACCTTGAGTGTGCGATCGGTGGAGCCGCTGATGATGATGTTGTCTCTCATCTGAGATGACCAGACGCCGCCCGTGTGGCCCACCAACGTGCGCAGACACTGAAGAGACCACAGAAGAAGAACATTCTTGATCAGTGGTTTCTTGAGAAGAGCTGATCCGTCATTTCAAATCTGCTGCCGCTGCGTTTGTTCCGCGGGCCTCTCGCAGGAAGGCCCGACGTACAGAATACACCGATTCATCTTCATCACCAGCGGTAGATTACTTATTGATCACCACAGTTATAGAAATTGTTCTGATCAATTGAATTTGCAGCTCCGCGACGTCTCGTTTGTCCCCAAATGCGACTAAGCAAACTTTAATTGAAAACATTCGGGGACAGGAAGACTGGCACGCGGCGGGCAGGAGGTGGATGGGGGGCCGCCGCGGTTGGTCCCGTCTGTGTGACAGCGGAGCGCGGCGTTAAGGTGTACAACATGTGACCTCCCCCTGACGGCGGCTGATAAGAGCGGTGAATTGTGGCGTGAGGGGAGGACGAGGCTGCAGCCCGCCGTCCCGCTCCGAGCTGTGATAAAGGGAATCACTTCATTAACCGTGGGCCAATGTGGCATGATCGTACAATCGACCTCGCCGCGATGGTTTATTACCCTCGCTCCCTTTTTCACAGCTGGGAAGAGAATAATGGTGCAGCTGGACGAACATTTAACTGAATTACTCTTAGTTCTCGATTAAATTCGGAAGAAACGTGAGATTTCATGCATTTTTTTGGCAGTCGATGTCGGCGATACCTGTTTTTCTTCTGTAATACCAGCTTTATTGTGATTCCTGCTTTGAGAATGCAAGGGCTTCCTGCTCAATTGTGGGTGAGGTTTTAAGAACAAACACCACACTGTGTGATTGACTCACGCACTGCGTAGGAACAGAAAACACCTGAAATGAAAGGCGGGAGCTCCTTTAGCTCTGAAATCAAGGCCATCCCGGAGAGTGATAACGATCCACTGAGCGACCTTTTCTGAAAAACATTTTCAAACTATTTCATGCTCAGTTAATGAAAAATGCTATTTAAAAAAAGACTCTACTCCGACCCTCCCAAAAAAAATCACTTGGCTTCGGCAAGAATTACGAGAGTCATCTTGGTTTAAAGCACAAAACACCTCCACCACAATAAGAAGACATTTAGATTTTCCACTTCCCCAAGCTGCTGATTTAAGGAGCGTCCGCGTTTATTACCTGCAGAGGAACCCACCCTCAAACAGAACCCCAGCCTCTGCTGTTCGATACAGAATGGGAGGACAAATATCCAGACAGGCCGCGCAGCTGCTGCTGGACACTTCCTCCTCGTTCTGCCATCTCAGATCTGCCTGACAGCTGTGACTGATGCTGACAGGCACCGCCAAGGACACGTTCTGCTCTATAAAGCACCAGGGAGCCACCTTTGCTGCAATGAGATGTGTGCAGCTCTACGCGTGACCAAGACGGACGTCTTTCACCGAGGCTGGAGGACATGCAAAGACAAAGGTCCGCTGGAGCCAAATCTCACTACAATTTGAACAAAATATTTCATTTTGTACCACAAAATACACCATCGAATCGCCACTGTTCCACTTGATCACTTTGAATATCCCAGTCTGCCTCATAAAAGGGGTTAAATCCAATCCATCTAAAAAAGATATTTCAAAAACAAGCAAAGACTGGATTCTTTAAATGAATGATGTAGTGTTTAGAAATGGCTTTACTGGAATATATGTGGTAAAATGGGAAGACTGTGAAGTGAGAAATGATGTAACACCACTCGAGACACCCTCACGCCATCTCATCACATGGGGGATCTTTCTGATTGCTGGGAAATGAACGCAATTTCTTGGAAATAGAAGCGCTCAGGGGCCTAAAGAGAGGTGTCAGTAGTGTTCCAACTCTGGATCGTCTCATCCTTCCTGTGATTAATTCATTTCTGTTGGGTCAGACCCTCCTCCTAAAGAACACGCTGCAGTCGCTGGACCTCGAAAACTAAGCAGTGATCTGAAGGGCACATCCTCGTTCCTATGCGAGGACATCTTTGTCATGAACCAAAGCTGACCCTATTGATCAGACGCTGCGAGACCCGTGTGACGGTGTTAGTGCCTGAGCTGTGGAAGTGTACCGACAGATTGCTTTGGAGTGGATGGATTTATGAGAGGGATAAAAAGCCACGCAAGGTCAAGGCAAGGTCGGGTGGCGGTGATATTTGCATTGACGAAAGACAAGAGCAGCAGACCAAGAGATGCCACCCAGAGTTCACGTACAGAGATCTAAAGAGACAAACTAGCAGCAAAGAAAATTACTCAAATAGTAAAATAAAGCACAATATTTTGATGGAAGCAGCTGCTTGTGATCTTGTCGTACGTTGGACTTTACAGCCTCGGCAACGACTTGACCCGAAATGGATGACTTGGTTTAATTGCCTATTCTTCTTGGGTGAGGCGCTCTCTCTGGCGTTGGGAGCTAACAGAGATGGAATCCAGGGAGACGCAAAATTCCTGCTCAGCTTCTCTTCAGAACGAACGTAAACAAACAATACGGAGACGGATTAACGCTGTGGAAAGCTCAGACGATATCCCGAGTGTCTGTGATGTAAGCCTGAGAGCGCGGTGGCTTCATGCAAAAACAAAAAAAAAGAAAAAAGATAATGAGCCTGCTGGCGATGTGACTCATCAGCAGCAATATGGAGGCACCGTGGCGGTAACTCAAGCAACTTGTCATCCGGATATTAGTCTTCGGGTGAAGGGGAGCCAAATCTACTCCACGCCTATCAGATGACCTTGGCGAGATTTGTTCAGATCAGCAAATGTGGGGACTGATATGCGTGTAATCTCTGGCGGGCTCCATGCCAATTTTACTATCTGTATGAAAGGAGAGCTCTGCGGTTTATTGTGTCCCACAGAAAGACAACCCGCAGCACCGCCACCATGCTGAATATCAATTTCTCTAAGAACCCTTTGAGTTTTTTTAATTTTGCGAAATCCTGTCATTAATATGCCGAGGACGCACGTAGCGACAAAAGAAGGAGGGTCGTTTTGCGCACAAAAAAGCACTTTTGAAAATGGAGACCAACGCAGAGGCGTGGAAGCTTTGTGATTTGCAACAATCTGAGGCGCTCTCCTCTACGACGACACAACTGCTGCCGCTCTCTGTACCACGCTGCGTAACGCTGCAGCATCAAGGCCTGGGCGCCAGCACCAGCTTCAGCAGTGGATACCAACACTCCTCCAGACATGTGCTGTGTAATAAGTCGGCTAAATGGCTGATATGTGCAGCAGGGATGTGGTTTTTTTGTGAAGGAGCGGATGGTTTTAATTACTCCCACTTCACAGAGGGAGCTGTGCAGACAGAATGGTGGAAAAACTGTCTGTAATGCCATTCAAGTTTATTTAACCGAGGCGCTGACCTGCCCACCCTCGGTTCAGCGACGCCAGACGCCAACGTACCTTTCCTGTAATGGCCGACCAGACTTTCAGCGTGTTGTCGTCAGAGCCGCTGACAATGCGGTTGCCGCAGAACTGGAGGCAGGTGATCACGTGGTCGTCATGACCTTTCAGCACCTTTGAGATGGGACAGATAGAGAGGAGAGGATTCAATAAAACTGGACAGGAAGGACGGGCGGATGCAGCATGACAATGAAACTGGCGAGAACCGAGGGCAGCGGCGACATGTTTCTGCCACTGCTTTATATCAAAGATGAGATAAGAAGGAAATGTCATCAAGTGCTGCAGGGGTACAGTTCTTTACAAAGACCCGTCTGTGTATGTGTGTGGGCGTATGTGTGTGTCGTCTGTTCTGTATAGAACTGGCTTACAAGTCTGCCAGCTCAGCAAACACTGTATATGCAAAGCAGGAAGAGTACAGTAGCCAATTTTACAACCGTAGTGGCCTAAAAAGACCCGAGGCTGTCTGCAAAGTGCAGAACGCTGGCTGTAGTATGCTGGTCATGCATAACTCAAACTTTCAAAGAGGCAAAATACAAGTCGAGGCTTTTTAGTGAACGAGAGACAGCTCCATCTGCTAGCGCAATGCTAAATGGGAGGAAAAGGCTACCTTTGGGGATTTGAGGTCCCCTCTCCTCCAGTTGGTGTCTATTCTGTGCTGCCTGATGTAGGCACATTTCCACGGGCTGTGGGTGAAGCCGGGTTTGACAATTTTCCGCTTCTTGAGGGGCAGAGGCTCATCGATGCCTGCGATGAGAGACAGGAGCAGAGGTGAGTCGCAGGCTCTTCGTTTTAAACAAACAGCTCATTTTAAATAACCAGGTGCTGCCCACTGACGCTTCTCCTTCTCTGCATCTGTAGCAGAGAGCTGAGGCTCACCTTCTTCCCTGCATTTCTCCCTCCACAGCAGGTTGTCCTCTGCTAGAATGCGCCAGTAGCGACACGTCTGGGCTGCCTGGAGGAGGTCCTTGGGTTCCAGGAACGACAGCACGTACAAAGCCAGCTGTTGAAAGACAAAGGAATGTGAGGTGTAAACGGAAAAGGAGACACAAATGGAGCCATTTATTCAGCGCGGCAGAGGTATACAGAATAAACACTACTTGGAAAAGGCCAAGTTTAATGACTCAAGTGTGATAATGGAAGCCGACATCCCAGCAACAGTTGCGCAGTGCAAACCTTACACAATATTAATCTCATAAATCTAACTGACAGGGGCAGACAATGATTATATCACAGAACTAGAATATACACTCTTCAAAAAAAGCCTCAAATATACACAGATACAGCTCAGTATCCAAGTCAAAGCCTGTAAATAGATCCCAAACTGAGGGTAAAACTAGTTTAACTGGAGAAAAACATACATTTGGAGAAAACGCCCAACACACATCTGTCGAATGTGTACTGATGTGGTGGATTAACCAGTAGGAGGGGAAGGATCATGTGTTCATTTAAAAGGATGACACGTAACCTTTGGGTAAATATTGTTCTTTTATTCTGTTACAATATAATATGATAGCGGCAAAGGACACGCAGCAGTTGTCAGGCTCAGAAGGTTTCATATAACCAAGTCGGTCCTAATTCTACACTTTTCTTTTATTTCTCTGATGTTCTCGATCAGTTAATTGATCTCACCCCTGAGGGTCAATGCTCCTGTTGACTGGGAGATTAAAGTGGTTAAATGTGCTCAGAATAACCGAATTAACTGAAAATCAGACAATTCCTTACGATTTCTCTTCAAGCAAATTAAGACTTTCTACAAGCCGTAGAAGTTGGACTGGAGTTGTTTCTTCAGATATGTTTTCAGACTTCAAAATCACCGGAAAATGATTTTATAATCATTCTATATATTATGTGCTAGGTTCCATTTTCCCCAGACGGAACTCAACACCAATCCATCACCTGAAAGCTCATTTAAACCAGGAATCATCAGCAAGCTGGAGGATGCTCTCAAAGTTTCATAAATGGACCTCAAAGATTGCTTTTAAAGCTCAACACTCAGCCCTTCTGCGGTTCCTCTCCATCGTTTCTCTTTCAACTGTATCTATACTGCGGCCATGGGGGATTGTCTGTTAAAATGACTTGACAGCACCACCCAATATAAACCCGGCAGCTTTGCCAGAGTGAAGAGACGGGATTATCAAAAGACGTGGGATGGAACAGGATAGGAAAAAAAGGGGAAGGGAAAATAAAAGGGGCCTCTTGTGCTGAGAGGACACATGCAGCTCTCTTATAGGTTTTGAAGTGAGTGGCAGTGACACCTTGAAATCTTGCATCCAATTGCCTCATGCTTGACACCGTCACAACCCCCCACCCCCCCTGCACATCACTACATGCAAAAGTGGATGCAGTGTGTTGGGTAATGTGGTACAGTATTTTTTAGCAATAACAAAGTTATATAATGTGGTACTCATGCATATTTTGCAACTATTGTTATATCATGTCATTTCTTGATACCCTAAATTGCTGGTTTTTTGTGATTCATCAGTAGATGTGATGCAATGTCACCGTAGACGCAGTAATGTTGTAAAGATGCCACATTTGCAGACGTAGGGACCCACCTCTTTGGGCAGCAGGGAGATGAAGTCTCGCTGAAACTGCGGTTCGATCACCTGCATCATGTGCTTGACTTGCGTGGGCTCGCAGCTGTCGATCAACTCGTCCAACGCCAGCAGCTTCTCCGGGCCGGTCCAACTCTGGAAAAGAGAAGTGATTGGTCAGAGTCACGGGGCACAAACCCAGCAGATATAAAGCTCGGATCTTGGAATACACTAGTGAGGGAGAGAGGTCTCCAACGGGCTCCTCACCTGCACACAAACACATTTCAAACAGTTTATTCTGACACCTTTTCCTTATTTGTTACCAGCTTCGGACAACTTTCTGCCCTGTGGCAACTTTGCTATCAAAGGTGGCAAAACCGAAATATCAGCTCCACATCTGGGCAGATGCACCCAAAACAGCTGTAAATGGGCAGCTAGAGTGGCTGGACGGTGTTGTGACACTTTACTACAGCGGTGCTTCACTGAGGCGTGGCAGCTACACAGACCCGTGTTCAGTGTGTCCAGCACTGACGTTCCCTCATCGAGCTGCTCCAGACACCTGCCCATTTCCAACAAACAGATTAGCAGGAGATGTAAACACCCTGAATCAAATTCCATTAACAACGGGCGCGCTTGTTTCTCCTGCTCGAGCGTTCAGGAAAGCTCCTCCGCACATTGCACCCGAGCGGCCACAGTTGTTTTTCTCAGCGGAGCGCTGAAATCTATCAGTGATTACAGGCTTCGAGGTGGGGTGGGAAAATCTGCCACACGCAAACTACCTGTAATTTGGCAGCTAAAAGCCATCGCCAGGAGTGATGGGTCTGGATGTAATCAGAGGGTGTGGAGACCTTCTGCATACGACTGCGAGGAGCACGGCGGCTACTTGCGCGTCACATCAATTTCCAGCCGCAGATTACTATCATCACAACAGAATTCCTAAACCAAAAACACTAAAGTTTCACAACCTGAAATTGGAATCTGAAATTAGACTTTTAGTTCCATTCATGGCACTTTCAAATAGATGCCTTGTAAATTTTAATGTTCAGTAATTAGAAGTTGTCTTTTTTTCCCCTTAAAATGTTTCAGCCATCTCATCTCTAAACACAAGTCAGTCAGGACGTTTTAAACCTAAAACCGCTTTTGAAGATATCTTAATCCGCTGATTCACTTGTGCAATTAAAAAAAAGACAGCACCACCTCGCCCCAAGGATGACTGCGAGAGCAACTACAAGTGTCAAACATTTGGTATCACGGTGCTGATCCCCAAACACGCAGAGAAAAGGGCTGGGCTCAGTGCTGCGGAACCCTTAATCTTTAGATCGGCTAATCGTCGTGACAGGCAGCTTATAAAAATTCACAGGAAAGTCAGAGTATCAGCTGATAAAACCCCAACTTAATTTCAGGGAGAAATCTTTAGTCTTAAGTAAGGCAGTAAAAAAAAAAACAGATTGAAGGAGATTTGTGAGCTACTAAGAGACTGAAATTTGACTCATCTTTTCATAATAACGCCCCGGCCTTTCTTCCTTATATACATTTGTCTGTATGGTATGTGTTGACGTTACAGTATATTTTGTTTATTCAGGTATAACTGTGACACGAGTGGTATAAAGAACAGAGCCGAAGGCATAATATGCTAACATAAAAGTATTGTTGCGCAGATAAAACCTGATTCATGTTTAATATTCATTTCAAATCATTAAATAGGCTGGAAGCTAAGATCTGAGGTCTTAAGAAAAACCACCATGGTTTAATATTTTTTCCAGGGAAATGAGTTGCTCCCATAATCCAACTTTCTTTACAACAGCGAACAGGCACTTTCCCTAAAAATCTCATGCTCTTCCTTAAAAGCAGCATTTGACTTTGGCATGAGTCTGTGTGTCCTTGTGTTCATCATTTAAGATCTCAAAATAACTCCAACAGTCAGCAGGATTCCGTGGGAAACCGTCTCATTTAGCTACAACAACATGCTGTTTCATCGCGCTGTGAACAGAACGGCAGGCTAAGACTGGACAGGGGAATTTATAGAATGTGCATTTTGGGTTTGGCTGCTTAAGAAAGACAGTAGCGTCACAGCAGCAGGTCAGGCCTGAGGGATAATGTGCAGAAAACAAACAAGGGTGTGACGCGCTTGCCCAGTTACTCTAGTATAAGGAAACAAAGCACCAAATATTGAAATGATGTGCAGTTTTCTTCAATTTGGAAATTCTTTAATTCAAACCCTTCATGACAGCAGGCTATGATTATGTATTAAAGTCAATCTGAAAGGGATAATTTTCTTCTTGATCAAAATTATGTCTTCTATTGTAATTTTTAAAAAGAAATTGCACAGCATTAAAAAAATTGTTAGCAATAGCAATTAAAAATGACATAATAACTACAGTGGCACACAGAGGGCAGGGGCTATTTTTAACGCACATGATCAAAGAAGCACACGGCGACCTCATACTCGCGTTTTTAGTCTGAACAGGTACGGCTAATTCCAATTCCACGCTACAGTGCTTATGGTAATGTGGTGGGCCAGAACAACAAGGCTCCAATTATCTGCTAGACTAAGTGAACATTGATTGGGCGCAACATCTGCTTTTGGATGTGGTTTTGTTTGAGGTTTCGAGGGAGACGACCCCCCTCCTCCCGGGACAGGAGAAGTAAGAGCTCCCTGTGCTTACCTGAAATGTTCGGAGCCATTCTTGGAGACCTGTGGGTGGCTGGATTGAGGTGATGCGTCGTCTCTGTTGCCCCTGACCGTTGGCTGTTCTGATGTGGCCAAATGTGGTGGGTGTGGCTGGACATGGGACAATTCCTGTTGGGCTGTAATTGAAGGGAAATCGTTCAAAACACTTTTCAGACAAGACAATTGAGATCCCGAGAGCATCATCAGTGCTCCAAATTCCGCTCACTGATGGCAAAAGGTAATGCTGAGAGTCCATTTCATGATTGATTCATTTTTAATGGCAGAGGAAAGTGAGAGGGAGTGGGTTACATGGCAACGTTTACAGTTAAGTGCTTGTTTTGGTCTGGAGTTTAAAGTGGCTACACACGAACGTGGGCATTAAATATTCAAGGTGGGAGAAACATCTGGAAATGCTGGTGGAGCGCAGCGGATGTGATGTGACCTGAAGCACCACTCTCTGTCTAGACAGACGACACGTGTCTGAGCGTCCAACTTAAGCTGTTTACCTGGAATACTCCGGGCCTTTGCAGGGCTTTTTTCCTGAAGGGAAAGATCGGACCTCGGGGCCATGGTCCAACTTTCTCTTCATCTGAAACGAGAAACAATGAGGGTGACAATGTTTTTCCACGTCCCTTCTCTTTCAAGGCAAAAGCCACATTTCAGTTTTCAGACACAAGCTTAAAATTGTTGTTAACAGGCTTGACCGGGATCTTAAATTCTGTTTTATAACTGCTCTATGCAAATAGGGTATTAAACTTTAATAACTAGGCCTAATAATCAATTTATGAACATGTTCTGCGAGAAAGAAAAGCTCTACCTGAAGATGCGGCTCTAAATTATGAGATAGTAGGATACAGGGAAGAGGCAGCCTCATAATCATAATCTTGATTTTCCATGCACACGAGTAGTGATAACAGTGATCCCTCTGCAGGCACACACGCCATAATATCCGTAGGCAATCAAACGTTCACACCTAAATCTCTGAAGCATGCAGAATGTTCGTGGACACAAAGCTCACTGTTCCATTTGGAGAGGGCACGTTGCGAATTCTCTGGCACCGAGTTTTGATTCACACCGACAGTGCGGAAAGGAAAGCAAAAAAACGTCAGTTCTTTATCACTCTTCATCACCTGAGTGAGCACACACCATCCTGTCTCCTTTAGCACATACGCTGCGGCTGACACAAAGGACCCTGTGTTAGTCTGGGCACGCCGGTTCTCTTCACCCCATGCCTGCCACTCTGTAGTCAAGGCCCCCCTCTATACTCAGAAGCGATGCCCATCTCATCGTCAGTCTGTCAAGAGCAACAAACCGAATACTAAATCATCTGGCCAAAATAAAATATTCATCGTGAACCGCTCCCTTTTGTTTCTTTTTATTATTTCGGATTTGCATCAAAGTTTAGGGAGGGTGGATCACATTCACTCAGACTCAAAGTCCAAAGATCGAATTTTGCGTGAAAAACATACACGAATTTCTTAAAAGCTCGTCTGTGGAAGGGTCGGATCTTTGGCGCGGAGAGACACGACCTGTACTGGGCAATTCTCTCCTGCTGCTGGGGACTGATAATCGAGAGGCTTTGAAACATTCGCCCACATTTGGGACAAACAGTTCTGTTGTGATCCATGTAATTGGCCTGTAACCGTGGTGTACCTTCCACAGGAAAGCACACAAGTGGACGTTTGACTCCGCGCTGTCTGGCTTCAACCTGGCATGATTATACGTCTGCCTGGTAATTTAAGAGCAAAATAAACAAGTTGACGAGCGCGAGCCGGTCTTCTGGGTATTTCAGCCTGAGGCAGATGCTTATGTACGTATTATTATCTATCAAAACAATACTGACTGAAAAGGGAAAAAACAAATTAGAAAAGCTGAATGGCAAGTAGGATATTACCAACTGCACACGGGAGCCTGACCTTTGTTTGGACTACAGACTAAACCGCTGAACCCAAACAATGGACACAATCAGGGTGGGTTTCTACAGGCGTGTGCACATGACTGGCATGCCAATGTGTGCCATGCTTGGAGAAAAGACTGTTGTTGTTTTTTTTCCCCAATTTCCAGAACCGGTGGATCAATAGAAGAGTTTTTCTGATGTTTTTTTTTAATCTTTTCTTATTAATAATATATGTTAAACACTGCTAACTTTGGAGTGGCAAAACAAAACAAATCCTTACAGGTACACAACATGCTTTCAACCATTTTGTATTGTGTATTTCACAGCCTGTTAGCTCGCCAATTAAAATTTCAAAAAAGGCCTTGTAAGACTTTCCAGGTCTTAGACTCGAGTGCCTTGTTTTCAAAGCAGTGATCTCACTGCAATGGCAGTTCAGTAGCCAGGGAGCGCCCGTGTGTGTGTGTGTGTGTTGGATGTGTGCGAGGAAGAAGGCAAAGGGGTGGGGGTGGGGGGTGGCTGGCTTTAAGTGTGTCCACTAGTAGGAAAAACCTCAAGGAAAAAAACAAAAACGTGTAACCGGGCATCTTCTTGTGTTTCAGCCTGGGAAAAAGTAACCAGAGAAAATTGCTAATCACTACACTTGTAATCAGTCCTTCCCTCCTTCCTCTTGGCTTCCGCCTTCCTATCAGCCCAAAAGAATGACAGATGGATGAGACGGGGAGTTAATGCTATTTTAAGGACAGCCACAACTCTTGCAGCATGGGATTCTCCCCCCAAACACACTAAATCCTTCAGCCTCCTCACTTTATAACAATCGCATTTTTCAAACCATTTGGAGCAGCAACAGGAACTGTGCATCAATCAGCGACACCCAGCTCCTCTGTTTTAACTGCTGCAGGATGGGGAAGGAGCAGAAATTACACCCAGCTAACCCACAAGTGCGTGTTTCAATAATTCAGGCTCTGTTTCTGTTTCTGTCAGCGGCGTTAATGAAGAGACTCAAGGGGCTGGCGTCAAAATCCCCATAATTTAGTAGGAGCACATCCGCAAAATGGATGGAGAATACAAATGAGTTGCAGTTCCTTTCAATCAACATCCACCCAGAGACGTTTCCAGCTAATGACTAGAGGTACCCGAGTAAACGCTTCAACACTGTAAAAAGTGGTCAGAATCTGATTTTTTTTTTTTTTTTTTTGCCGGATTTTTTCTACTCTCCATATTCAAATGAGGCAGCGTGATCTTATGGCTGCCGGTCGGCATGATACAATGAACATCCTTAAGGATATTCGACCTCCTGCAGTCTGACACAGTGACCCATTATTTGAGGCTGGAGCCTGGGGCCAGAGAACAGTGTCAGGGGACAGGCTCCTTCAACAGGCAACGGCAGCCTGATCACACGCAAGCATGCCGTGCAGCTCCTCTGGTCAGTAACCACTGCTGCATAACGTCGAATCATAATAAACCTGCACAAGAGGGAGGATCAAAGGGGGGGCACGGCTGCTTTTTAACCCTGGACAGAGCAGATCTTTAGAAAAGTGGAAATGTGCACGTTCCTAACACAGACTGGCCAAATTGGTAGAAAGACAGAGCATGTAAAAGGATGGGAGGACTGGAGCTACACAGGTGCAAGGAGCGTGAAGCCGACAGAGAAGCATAATAAGGTCCCCAGCCAGCCCTTTGAATGCGCAAAGCATGAGAAATATAAACAGATTTTTATCCAGCGTTGCGGAATTAAATTGCCATATGTGCCACAGCAGTAACCTCGTTCGCAAATCGCGCAGCGACGGCGGCTCTTTAAACAGATGAAGTTGCAATAAAGGGATCGTGCGTCAAATCACGACGTTTCATCCTAACGCAGCGCCGTTGTACGGCGGCGGAGCGCCATATATGCACGGGCAA
The DNA here is from genome assembly GCF_003711565.1 of Takifugu flavidus. Taxonomy (NCBI): domain Eukaryota; kingdom Metazoa; phylum Chordata; class Actinopteri; order Tetraodontiformes; family Tetraodontidae; genus Takifugu; species Takifugu flavidus. Next base: position 4,242,741 of record NC_079525.1, read on the forward strand.
TTAAAGCGGCGTCTCCGGGGGGCTGTTCCACCGCTCCGCATCCTCCGCAGTCGCGGCAAAATCTGCCGTAAGCGGCGCGTCAAAGATAAGCAGGGCGACCCGAAGCGAAGACGGATAAAACGAGACGGGAGATGTGTTAGAGGTGACACGGGCGGATCATCGCCGGCGATGATCCTACTTACTTTGTAGAAAATCATCTTTAAAGTGCCGTAGAACCCCATCCTTGAACTTCGGTGTTTTCCCTTTTCCTCTTCGGTGACAATCGGTAAAGTCCAACTAGGAGTGCGCGCTGGGGAGACCGCGGTGACGATGTGAGGGCAGCGTACTCGCAGGTAAATCCGTCCCTAATGTGAACATGCTCGGGCACGTCACCGCTCTGGTGTGCATGCGGTAGATTTCTCCGGCAAAGGCATTCGTTGGGTGGAAACCGACACCGAGAATTCTAACAAACTCAGCCGCGTAGAGGCGACCCAACGGGGGCTCGGTCGACGGGTGAACAATGCGATACGACGGTCCCGGAGGCGTGTGCGCCACCGAGAAGCCTCACCGAGCGGGGAATGAAACAGATGAGGGAGGAAAGAGAGAGGCGAGGGGAGAGAAAGGGGCGGAGTGGATGAGAGCGCGTCAGCGCGCAGAGCAGTGCCCTCTTCCTCTTCACAGGCGCTTCTAAACGGGATCAGATTACAGCCTCCCTGGTGGAGGCGGCAGGAATGGTGCAGTCCGGCGCACGGCGCCGTGCGCGGCGTCTCCTCGGTGAGCCGGACGGCGGGGAACAGGACAGGACGCGTACCCGAAGAGGCAGCAGGGAAGTGGGGGCGTACTTGGGGCGAGGAGGGGTCCGTCACTTGTTACAGAACCATAAGGGCTCCCCCCTTAATATTCAGTGTATGCGTAATCCTCGCTCGTGAAACCCTCTGGAATTAAACTTCACTGGAGATGCAGCCTTAAAGAACTAGAGCCAAAATATTCGCATCTTCTTTTGCATTATTTCGCATGCCCCGCAACTAGTGTTGAGTAATAAAGAAAAATGGAATTGTGGAATTTCTGGTAGACAATTAACTCGGAATCCTTCAATTATATTCTCTCGGCTGTGCTGCATTTAAAGCTTGAAATCCCCGTGAATAGACCAGGGGAGGAAAAGGGAGTCGGCCATTACGATCTATACAGCAGCAGAGTGAATGCATCTGCTGCACCTGCCCCTTTGTGCGCAGAGAACATGCCAATATTTGCATTTCAGTACAGCAGGTAAATGGAGGTTGCACCTGTAGCTTCTTAAAAACAACAATATAATTCACCACCTGAAGATGGCAGCTGAGGCTTAAAATGTGGACAATAACTGCTGTTACAGGGGATGTGCACTATTGTAAACAACTTATTCATTAGCCGACTGTGACAAAGAGGTGCCTGTTTAGGTAATTTGGTCAAAATGAGAGCAGAGTGCTAAAAACAAAACCGCATTTCTGACCAAATATTTTTGAATTGTTGTGCATGGGAACAAATAGAGACATAAAACTGCATAAAAATATGAGCACTTTGAATTTAACTCTGGGTTCCCAGCGTCTGCGCGTGCCACAACATGACATTGTCCTCCTTTTAAAGTTTATTATATATTTAACTCTGAACAATTTAGGTAATACCTGACTTTCATTTGTGCGTTGACCCTTTTGACCCCACAAGACACTGGCATTAGATCACAGACCCAGGAGAGGTAATGAAAGGTCGTGGGAAGGGTGTTATTCACAGGTAATGGAGGAAGGAAATCTGGAAGCTTTCCACACACTCCCAGCTTACACCTGTAATTACAGAGTGACCTGGCACCGGGAGGAATTTTGGAGCTTGTAACTGAAAGCACATCTTGGCAGTAGGACGCCGCTAAAACCTGCCACAATGCGCGAGCCATGCAGCGAGTAACATTAGACATAAACTCAGACGTGGCGCGACACTTTCTCCGCGATCCTAAAATCCTAATAGGTTTTCGCACAGTAATCCTACACAATAAATCCCGGGACTTTGGGCTAAAATGAGGTTAGAGAAGACGTTGAGGGACTTGACACCCGCGGTGCAATTCAAACACCGCGTGGCAGATCAGAGGGAGCGGTCCCAGCTCCGTCTCTGTGTGTTTAAGGCGGCCCACATGGGAGAGGTCTGCGGCCGGATCAACCTTTACACGGCGCGCTGGAATGCTTGGCATGCGGGACGAGCTGCACTGTGTCCTTTGAATAGGTTGTGGTCTCCTTTGTCGTTCTCCTTCTGCCAGTTTGTAAAGTATTAACCACAAACCCCACCCCCACGCCGGCGCTCCCGCTTATCAAAACCAAAGTACTTTTGCGGTGGAATACGCTTTATTTCAAACCAACTTCAGTTTAAAGGCATCTTTGGCCAGACAAACATGCTTCTTTTGCTGTTTTGTCGTACCCATGAGGCAAAATAATGCAATCGTTTGGCACAAATAATACGTCAGGTCAAAGCCGCAGCAGCTAAGCCGGATATTCTTGGATATATATAAAGGCTAACCATAGCAGATAACTGAATAATGTCGGTCATGTGTCAAGAGGAAAATGTCTCTTCAAACCCGGCTCAATTGAGCAAATGTTTAATGCGAGGTGGTGAACTTGGAGTCGACAAATACCTCTTGGGCAGTGACGCATTGCTAAGGAGATCTGCGTTATTGTGCGGCCGTCCCCTCAATAGTTTTTTCCTCCTTTTTCTTCCTCCCCTTGAAACGGTAGAGCGCGAGCCCCATCCCTGGCCCGGGCAGATGCGAGGCGTGAGGAGGAGGTTTGATGAATAAGGTAACCATGGATCGTGGCATTTTAGTAAAGGATAATAATGGCATTATCTGCCTGGTGTTGAATTAACATATCCTGCAGCCACCCACGCGACTGAATCATTTCAAGTTTGAAGGGGTCAGGTCAAAAAAGAAATTAAAGCGAGGGCCACTGGTATCTCCCCTGTGACATCAATGGGCTTCTTGGAAAATAAATGAAGAGAAGAGGTCAGCATTTGCAAGTATTGGCCATTACTTACAAAACTGTGTTTTAAGCCACTCAAGAAGCCAAAGCTTTTTTTATAAAAGGGGAAAAAAGGGAGCAGTGAGAAAACTCTGAAGTGATAGTAATAAATGGGGTGAAATGAAAAGGACAAATGACAAATGCTCAGTGAAAAAGCAGCTATGACTTGTCGCTGTTGTCCCACACAGACACCAATGTATGGGAAGGAAGGCTGGTGCTATGTACACATCACAACACCCGAGCACAATAATACCAGACACACAACCTGGCAGACTGCAGTCCCCTCGGAGGAAATACAATTTCAGACACAAAGCCTGAAAAACAAAAGCAACGGTACTACTTTGTCCTTGAATTTGTTAAACTTGTCGTGCTAATGAAGGAGCAATTAAGGGCCGCAACAATTCCCCATCAAGAGGAGCTCGGAATTTTCTAAGTCAGGTTCCTCCACATCACACCCTCTTAATCAAGGGTTAAAAATCAAAGAGAATAAAACTGCAGCTTTGGAGGAGTGCGACGTGCTTCCTTTGCCTTTTAAGGAGAACAGTGCTGTGAAACAGGACGGCTTCCATCTTAAAATGCAGAGGAATCCACCTTCATTGGTGTCACACTTCTGCAGAGCCATAATTTTATTTTCTTTGATATTCAACTTTTGGGTTGCGCAGGTAGCTGTCTGTGGGGCTCATTAGCATATTGCAGAAATGAGTGAGACAAAAAGTGGAAGAGGTTTGGCGGACAGAATATATATGAGGCTCTAGAATCTAAAGTCTGCGCCACCTTTTCTCACAGCAGACGTCATCGGCATGACGTAACAGGAGGAAAAACTGCATGAAAAAAGTCAACAGAGCTATTAAGGTTTTCCTTTACCTCTAATCCTTCTCCATTCTGAGCTGCGGTGTTTAATTCCCAAACGAGACCGATATGAAAATGTGTGTGATGAGCCAGGTGAAATTTGGCTGGGGCTGGCGTCAACATTTACACAGAAACAAATAAACCACTTTAATCACGCAGAATTATTGTTGTGCCTCCCAGATGAAGCAGAGCAAGCCAAACCGACCTGGACGAGTGCTGCCTGAGCCCTTCCAAAACCACCTTTAGGCGTTGTGGGTCGCACAGCTTCAAGTTATTGGACAAAACTGTCATGGCTGCACATGAAAATGGCCGAGAACCCTTTAAACCCGTGGCAGATGATGAAACAATTACCATTCCTCCATAGTTTAGCCACAATCCTCAGGTTTTATTAGCAGGGTGAACAACTCGGTTTGATGTCAACATCAGTGCACAGAACGCAATTATACACCCACAGTTATCGTAAAGTCTGGAAGGAGAGGTGTGAATTTTCCAGGTCTCAGGCAATGAGAGCGGAAAGCCTGGCCCGTTGGAGTTTGGAAGGGAAAAAAAACACGTTTCAATTATTACTGGAGGGAGCTCAACGGGCTGCTGGGCTGTTCAGACTCCCCTCAGAGTGTGTTTAAGTGACTTTTACCAGCTCATTTTTCATAGAGGTTTTTTATATCAGGTTACAAATGTATTTTTCAAGTGCCCCCATGTCTGATCAAATACTAACAACATTTTTATGAGTTGCAGTTAATGTTTTCTTGTTTTGTTTTTAATACCATCAACCAGGACATCTCCAGAATTGATAACTCAATAGAACATCTGAAAAATAGGACGGCTTGTTTTTTTCCAGGAACAACGGCTCGACTTATGTTATGGGGGATAGGATATTTGCTTCGATATGTTCTTGTGTGAAGAAAAGGCCAAATTGAAGGGGTGAGTGAGAAAACACCAGGAGGGCTCTTATGATTAATGATGATCTTATTAACTGGAGACGGAGCAGTGACAAAAAGGGATCTGTCGAACATAAAGTTGACATATAACGTCCGATGTCAAACCATGTGATCGTTGCTGGTGACACGTCAAAAGTGGAGGCTCTTGTGTGAAGTGTTGTTGGATTACAGGCAGAGTGGGGGCCAGCAACCTCATTTGACTGGTATCGCAAATTGATTAATAACCACAAAGTCTGCGAGTGCACGTGCACAAATCTGAAAAACGAGCACAGTTTGCTCTCGCTCTCACCACTTTTGTCAGTGGTGCGTGTGGAACGATTGTCGTGTCGCATGTCAAGCTGTCCACATTCACAGTGTCCAAACATGCACAGCTACACAGCCGGAGGCGACTCCAAACACCACGGAGAGGAACAAGACTTGAGCACTTGTACATGAGAACCACCCAAGCAGAAGTTCTTGGGCCCCATGTTGCGGTTAGATGACAATTTAGAGCAAAAGAGGCCGTTCAGATGGACAATATCTGGGCTGAGAGAGCCGTTGCCGCAAAGATTTAAAAGGTTACATGGAGCCGCGCGGATCAAGAGCCATAAATGTTTCATATCATGAAGGGCAGAAGGGGCAGGGAACCTTGGATAGGTCTGACAAGCACAGTTATTCCTCCTTGTACACACACCCACACACAAATATTGGATATGGATACTGCTGCTTTTATAGACAAACAGACACACTGTGGATATATTGCTGATGTCGCTCTTCTCTCTTTATAGGAGCAAATAGGAGGGAAGGGAAAGGGGGGTGGAATCAGCCGAGTCACAAAATAAACCAAAAGAAACTTTTTAGATCAAACATCCAAACTGTAGTAAAACAGAATTATCATCGACCTGATTCTAAAAGCAATACGTAACCACGGCTCTGTAGTCGTAATTGGCAGGGGCTGATACAGTAGGTGGTTGCCATGTCTGCTGAATCTAGGTGAAATCTGTCAGGCTGTTACAGGACGGGGGCTTTGTTGGAAACCTGTCACCTGCTGCGAAACAGGGGCCACGCTCAGCGACCGCAAAACCCAAACCGCTTCTCAAAAAGATGAGAACCCTGTCAAAGCTCCCCACTCCTGTTCCGTGTTGGTGCGCAGCTCCAAACAGACTCATCTGGTGGGAAGTTTATAGGAAATCGCTTTTTCTAATTCACATTACGGGTTCTCTGAGCTTCAGCGAGTGGTTTAAAGGATGTTGGTGTGCTGAACCCTGTGAAGGTGTTAGAAGCTGATTCAGTTCAGACTTTGCTGCAGTCTGCTTCTCCCACGTTCACGCTGCCTCAGACCCTCCTACACACAAATACACACCGCTCAAACATGGATTGTGAAGTCAATGACGTCCTGCGATCCAAAGATACATCTGCATGGTTGTATGGGTTTGCAAACACTCAATCAGTCCACGTTAAAGGGAGTTAATGTAAACCTTATTTAGGAGGTTAAGTGTTAGAACATGGAAATGTTCACCTTGTAACAGCGAGCCTATTGCGATTTCCAAGCTGTCAGCCGCCTTCTTTTATTCTCTTAAACCTGTCAGTCACCTAGATGAGCTCACCACCCTGAAGGATCTGCCAGCGGGTGATGCATCCAGCAGAAAACGGAAAGCGTGCCTTTTAATTTGAAGGCACTGAGGGGTAAAGGGGTGAGCGTGAATAAAGTCTGAAGTTTAAATTATGCTGTACGCACCAGAACTTTTCAAAAATCAACATGATGTCTCATGAGATTACAGCTGCCTGCAAAATATCACAAGTGGACACGCTTGAGGGAGGTATACAAACGCATCTTTTAAAGAGCCAAGCACACAATTATTGTAACGTTTTTTTGTAACGACGCAGGTTTTTTCCCCGAAACAAATTCTTTTTGGAAACCGAGGCGTCGCCGCGCTGGGGCGCGGACGCTCATCGGTAATTTGTAACTCAATACATCACACAACGTCAAAAAGTGACCTGTGCAACCAACTGGAAATTCAATGGAATGAGTGCAGCAGTGGAAAATCAAACTGGGGTCCGCGCTTTGCCCAAAAACCCGACTCCCCCCAGGACGCGCTGTCGACGTACAGCTTCACTGCCTCAAACTAACAAACCACAAAGTCGTCTTCGGGGGGGCTTGTTCTGCATTTCAAACAAAAGTGGATGCAATTTAAATGAATCCAGCCCAGGCGAGAAGGTTCAGCGAGCCACGTGCGTACTTTCAGTATTTAGGACGACATGCAAAGGAAAAGGCGATGAGGCTTTCAGTCAAACTGCATTTCCTGTTCTTCATGTGTCATGACCTTTAAACAAAATGCAACCTCAAATATCAGCTCAGTCAAAAGAATGCAACTGTGCCTGCCGAGCGCTTGACAGGTCAGGTGGTTCGTTTTAATGTGGAAGGCGCCTTGTTTCCTTTTCCACAAGAAAGGTTTTAGCTACATTACATGTAATGTTGCTGCAGAGCTCCCCTAGCTGAATCTCATCTCTCCATCCAGGACAAACCCTGCAACATTTTCTCATTTGTCCGTCTACATTTCATTTAACGGCAGCACATCAGATTCCATTTTGTCTGCCTCCGCTTTCCAGCAAGGTCACCTCGGAAATTACACGCCTTTTTTTTTGAGTCCCTTACTCTGAGAGAAGAAAATGTATCTGATGCAACAAGTTCTAAAACGGATTTTTGAAACCCACCACCTTTTGACCTTCCCAGCCCCATCAACGAACCCATAACAGCCCGTTTTGTCCTGTGACTACTCATCACAAACAAAAGCGAAGGAATACCTAAAACTCCAATTAAAGGCTAAACAACTGCCAAGGAAGAGCTAGTATGATGCCAGAGGAAACACACATTTGCTCCTGTGTAGTTGTTTAAAAATAGGGTTTTAAAAGGGGCGGGGAATCACAGATGGTACGCCCGCAAAACGGGTGCCCAGGTCCAACTGGTAATGTGCAGTGGATAAACTAATAAAATCAAAAAAATAAGTTTAATTGTAAGGTGAAGCACCTCCTTTAGCCGAGGCTGATGTTTTGCCGTAACTATCATAACTATCAATATCCCTGACAAAAGCTGTCGTTAAGAAAAAAGCAGTTAACGTAAAGAGGGCGGGGCTCGCCACACCGATTCAGCCTCGACCCTATATATGACCTTTAAATTTCACAATAGGTGGCCCACAATAGCTGCCGTGTGCCGAGCGGTTTAATCTCCATAGCCCATCTGCTGCGGCTGCTCCCAGCGAGCTGGATCTGGGAGGGAGGAGAGGGAGTGCCCGGTTTCCCTCTGAAGCTCGTGGATGTCAGTCTGTCTCGGCGCATCCTGTGGGACAGCTGTATGGTAATGTGCACGAGGGGCCGGGGACACGCAGCAGTTGCTGGGATTGCCAGGCAGACACAGAACAAGGAAGCCCTTCTCAGTGGGTAGCCGAAGGCACGGACTTGGCAGATTACACATTCAGGAAACAAATGAGGCTCCATCAAAGAGATCCATCAGAGATCAACAACAACCAAATGTGCAGTAATGCCCAAAGCCCGTAGACAGAATACAGGGGAACCTAATATTCTTTAACCATTTAAGGATTAAAAACTCTCTGGACCTTTGGGATGTTGCTTCTTTAGATAATGAGACATATGATGGACAACAAGAAGCAGGAAAAAAAGCCATTTTATTCTAATCAGGAGTCTGAAGTAAAACTGCCCCTTCACAGTGTAACGGCTCAGCCGGCACACCCGACAACTGGAAGGATGGTTCGGACCAGCGCGGAAAACTGGTGATGCTCGGGAAAATCAAATCAATAATTCAAGGCCGGGCAGATTTAATCTTGACGCGATGATGACGAAGGACCGTCAGGGGTGTGGGCAGCAGCGGAAGCTCCCCCCTGCCGTTACAGCCCCCCCACCCCCACCCCCAGGTCTGTAAACTGTTGCCTGGCAACAAGATTCACTCTCACTGGCCTCCAGGCTGCAGTGTGCTGCCTCTGGACACATCCAGGGATCCGACACTTGTTTGTCATTCGAGTCTAACCGGTCCTGGCAGCGGTAGCCAGGGTTCCTCTAATGACCACCTAATTGTCACCAAAGCAACACCCAGAAAGCATCTCTTTAGATTTTTTAGACAGTTTTTTTGGTTTGTTTTTTAACAAACTCACAGTGGCATCAACATCAGGCCACAGCCTCCTAGGAGGAACCTTTAAAGTATTTCCACCTCGGGAGGGTTTTTGCTCAGTATTGGCCCTGCCATCTGTCTGATGCACTCACTTTTGATGTCATGCAATTGTTATGCAGGAGAGAAGCTTATGACAAATGAAATGTGATTCTCCTGTTCGCTGCCCACACAGGCAGCACACTGAACCCAGTCAGATACTCGCTAATGTTTCAGGGACTTCTTGAACAATTATCACAAACACAGGAGGGGAAAAGGCACAGCGAGAGGACATCCTCCTCACTGTTGCTAGGAGTGACGTGGACAGAGATCCAGGCTTTCAGGCTTTGCTAACAACCCATAGATCCAATATCTCCCAAGTCTCAGGCTCTCCTTCAGGTACAAGCAGAGTTAGCCGTTAGGGTGGCAGATGTGTTTGGAGACATAACTGAGTAAATGATAAGAACTGCAGAAAGACCAGAGTTAAGCACAAATGCAAATCCCCTTGACAATAAATAAAACATCAAAAAATTCATTTTTCCTGTCACAATGATGAGAAGAAATGTTTGCTTTTTTGTTGAGATGACAGGAAGTGGTTCTTTTTTAATTAAGTAAGCACTTTTCGAGAGTGGATGTCACTTTTTTCTTTCTTTTTTTTTTTAAATCAGAATTGCAAATTAAACATGTCTGAGTTTGAAGTGTTTGACAAGGCTGTTGCAGAAGGGGACCCTCACTGTCAGTTCCTGGTTAAATCATTCATGCATTCAACAGCTTTCTGAAGTTCACCTGTCTCTTAAATCACCACTTCATATATTATTCACACATACCAGGTGGTTTACAGCCACACTCTTTGTCCGACTGGGGGAAAAAAATCAGTAATCTCCGCATTACTGCCAAAAAAACTCCGTGGTGCTTTTTAAAATGCACTGAAATGTTCATTTTCTTGACCACAATGAAGAGATCTTTAGAAAAATAACATCTGTGTAGGCATACGAAATCAGAAATCCCTTCAGCCCAGAGGAGAAAAGAAGAAAATGGCCGAGCGGTAACGATTTTTATTTATTTTAAACGATTTTTGGGATGTTTTCAGCGGCTGTTGTCTGCCTTCTACGCGGGACTCAAAGGCGCTCAGTTCTCTGCAGCTCCTGCCAAGACCGATTTGTCTTCATCGGGTATGCAGAAAACAGGAGAGACTTTCATTTTCAAACTGTAGATCGTCAATGAATCATTTCCGAGGACGCTTTTGCGATTTGAGTCATTCTTGATTTAAAATCTTTGCAGGCTTTTAATTTTCGGCTATTTTCAATGAAAGAACGTGGTGGAATTTTGATGCAATATGATCATTCTGAAAGACCGGCACCTTAAAATGTTGAATGATTTGCGATCTGAGGGTGTTAATAGTAGCTGGAATGTCCTGGCAGCTCGCATTAACAGAACAGACAGCACAGTCTTCGGGCCACAAGCTCCTCGGCTGACTTTCCTTCACAAGTGCACGAGGCTATTCGTACCAACGCGCCCCTCCTTGCACACCGAAGTTGTTGGAGGTGTAACGCATGCCTTGAGAAGATCAGGGGAGATCAACCATGAAGTGCACTTGAGAGTGTAATGAGCCTTGAGCATCTCCACTATAGCCAGAACAACTTGATCTCTAAATCCACCGACTCTTTGTTCTGCTATTAAACCTTGAATGAAGTTAAAGAAGCCGATAATCAATCGATAGATAACCTGATCCACAATAACTCATTTTACATGAAAAGTATATTTGAAGTAGAGCAAGTAAGATTTTTTTTTAAAAATTGAGACTATTGATGCTCCGCTAATTAAATCAGCATTCAGTTTAAAAGAGAGGCTTTTGATGCTGCTGCATCAGCGGGACAGATAGTTGGAAAATCAAACATAATCAGGCAATTCCTTTGGAATTCCAATGTCATGTTTGACAGTAACGTAGAAACACTGCAGTGAAGACAGGACGTGCTCAGGGTGTGTGTGTACAGGTGAGGAACCAATCAATGACTTTCCATTTTGTGTCAGTAAATGAATCCCGACAACAGTCCCAACACTCATCTGAGAGGATATTGATGACTCTGTTGTGCTGCCTTAAGCAGGTCCTGGAAGGCTGACCAAAATCCAAATGCTGCACCGAACATCTGGGTAAATATTCAATTCCTGGCCACACAAAAACAAACTAAACTGCTGGGGGAAATCACAAGCTACGGCGGTTTATTTTCATTCTTATGGTAAAGGTGTGTCAGGTCCAAACTTCAAATCGAATCCAACTACAACTACAAGTCAGTTAATCACCATTATTAGACTCTTAAGTACTAAAAACCGTCCATCAGAAGCCAAAGCTTTTCAAACAGTAACTAATATTTCCAATAGAAAATATTGACCCCCGTCAGGGCACATTGTAATATCAATGTATACAATATAAATCAATATATACATATGTAATATGTAATATAATAATTTAGCTGTCCGATGATGCAACATATAAAAATGTTCCTATTATAAACTTCATTTCATACATTGACACTTATAGCCATCCATTCTAACCTCTGACTACACTGACATGTTAACATGTATTTGATATACCTTGTTCCAATCACACCTTGTTCAATCACAAATCACTTCCAATGACTATTACTGACACTCTGGCGGCAGAATAATTCTCCCTCATGCTGAGATGAGGTTTGATTACTTTGACATCCGCACTCAGGCAGCCGGCTGAATCAATAAGAAGCTAAATTCTTCCAATTTGTTCCCTTTTATGGAGATATTCTAATTCTCTGCATGCTCAAAACAATCCCGAGCAGTTCCCTAGTGGACATTAATGCACAATGAGGATGGGAGGTCACCAGGGAAATCTCTGATTTATGCCGCGTTCCATGTCGTCTGATGTGACCTTCACATGAATACAAATACGCCGCCTGGCAACTTGACTCTTTATGCTGTTTCCTGCGTGAAAGCACTGGGCCGTGGCGACAAAAAGCAAGGCAAAATCATCCGTCTTGGCCCATGGTGGGAAAAAGGGTGACGCTTTATCAGTACGGATGATCGGCTTTAAGAAACTTATCTGGTAAAGAGGTGACAGGTTCAGCTTTTGACAGTTGACCATAGAGAAAGTCAGCGTGTCCTGGTGTCGTACCAGGCCTTTGATTAGCCTCAAGCCATTTGATGCTCTGCCCAGTTGTGATACTGGGAGCTACTTTGCACCTGGTGATTTGGAGCCCTGTCAAAAAAATAAATAAAAAACCCCCAATGCAGACAACTGATTTACCCCTCTGCGATTTCACCCTCATCACAAGAATCCCATTAGACAACTTAACGGGATAATTAAATAGCCTCCTGGCATTTTAATTCTTAGATTGCCCCTTCAAATAGAAGTCGTTCTCAAACTCCAACAAAGGCTATTGATCTTTTAGCACAGAGCGCTGCTTTAATTGTTTTCCAAGGATTGCCTGCATAATTACCATTGCATTAAAGCTGTGGAGATGTGCAACAGTGCAAGAGCTGCTTCAGATCCTAATGTAGCATTCAGCGCCGCACTCATAGTTGTCATAACAACCTGAACATTGAATGAAGCTCTTAGCCTGAGAGTGCATGCATGTGGAAAGCGAGTGGAGCCGGTGCTCCAAAGACAGCAGATGTGTGGCTGAGGATTGAGAGAAGTGTGTGGAAGCGGAAATCTCTCCAAAAGACGTGTTGACACAATCCGCGGGGAAAAGACGGCATTGGAGAAACACTGCGAATTGATCATAACTCAATAACGCCAGAATGGGCCACAGCATAAACATAAAGACTGAAGAACACACAGTTAAAGATCCCTGCCGAGCCACAATAAACATCTGGCTGGTAAAACCACCATTAAATGACAGAGTGATGCTCAAATCTTCTCCATGCTCACATGTTCCTGGGTGACATGCAGCTCCATGTTAAAACCTTTAGCTCATGCTGCCCTCTAGAGGTAAGGCCAGCACTCCAATTTCAGTTAAATTGATACATACAAGCTGGAGATAAAGATAGACATGGAAATTCTTCTTACCTGTGTGTGCACATGGTTTCAGGCATATCATGGAGCAGGACATAGGAGGAAGAAAATAATGGTACATTAGTTCAATTGGAGAAATTAGCAAAAAATTTAAATAAAATGTTTGCGACAACAGGACCACGGATGTACGTCTGGTTTGTTTTCCTTTGGAAAATTATCATGGTTTGAGAGAGTGCTTATTGCAAGTCTAACTAAAAAGAAAGGCTTGTGGGCGGCTGAACTGCTTGTGTAGGTGAGGATGATGAAGCAATTTTCTTCTTGTCCACAGAAATTGATTTTCGCCCCATAGAAAGTAACCAAGTGCACAAGGCAGCATGAGCTGAAAGAGGACCAGCAACAGGTTGAAAAGTGAACAGCTTCTGTGTTTGAAAAACAAATCGGAGCTGAAGTCCTAATGTGTGAAAAGAAAAACTACAACACCCACACACCCAACAAAGCTGTGTCAACTGTGAGTCACAGGAACCAAAATGCTCTTGTTCATTCCACATTCACCGATGTATGTTGGGTTTGTTTCTTTTCCTTTATCTGTTGTTGTATTTGCACTTCCTGACACACGACTAGCTGCTGCCTTGGGGGTCAGAGGTCACTTTAAAAGGAACCTGGGAGTCAAAAGTGAAGGACAGACACATCACTCAAGGATGAAACTCATCCAAGTATTTTCCTCTTACCCCCTCAAGATTCATAGACACGCATCACTAATCAGTGACATGTAGCAAGGGACCGTTTTACAAACGCATTTTACAAATACAGAAAATTCAAGCACTTTTTTATATTGTGAAAAATGATTGAATATTTTTAGAGCACTAAAGAGCTCATCCAGTCAGGAGAGGGAACAAATGATTTATGAGTAGCACAGAGGATAGTTAAATGCCAAAAATTATTCAAAAAGGTTGGTGAATTTGGCCTTAAAGTACGAACAGTGAGTCATTAGTCTGGCTAGAACGCAGCTACGCGCCGGCAGCTCCAAGTCTTCGGAGGGCACCTGAAAGAAAAGCAATCATTTTGTTCTTGTTGTTAATGGAACAGAGCACAAGTGAGTCTTTGAAAGACAAAAAGTCCATTCGTATAGATGGTGAGCAGCATTTGTTCCACTCAGAGGTGGAACAAATATAAAGTTTGGGTGGAAGAAAACCTGAGAAAACTAAGACAACGAAGAAAGAAAATTCAATTCTGAAAAGGACTAAATGCACGAACAGACGTCCGAGTCACAGTCTTTACAATAACAGTGGCATAATAACAATAAATTAATCTAAGTCCGTCTTGCATCAATGAATGTCTGAGAGGCAGGAGAGTCCAGAAAGAGTCTAATGATCCAGAGAAACCCTGGTGAAGCCTGCATGTTTAAATAAAGAATAGAAGTTTGAGTCTGTGGATTTAACCTATTGCATCCATGCAGGGAACTCTGCAATAACCCTCCGCAGATGAAATATTCTGCTTCACAGTACTGCAATCCCCGTTTGATGTCCTGGCAAGTGATAAACCTTCAAAGTGGAAGAGGCACCCCCCTCCATCGACACCACGTCCCCCCACCTGCGAGGTCACTCCCGCACTATGGATGTGAGTGTCTTCACCTGGCATACAGCCGTCATCTCACATTCTGCCTATCGATGTCAGATGATGATCACGCACGTATAGATGCCACTTTGCCCTGACAGTCAGCGGCTTTCTTGTGGTGTTATTATGTTGACAGTCACATGACTACAATCCAGCAGCCTATATAATAAATGAAATAATAAATAATAAGCAAGGGTGCATCCATAAGTCCTCCCATTCCTTGTTCTGTCTCGACACGTGTTAAGCTCTGGGATCACCTTTCCCCCCGAATCCTTTCATCCTACACAAAGTGTAATCCTCTTGTTGCTCAGCAAGCGTTTGTTTTTCTGATTAACCTCTGAACACAACACAACATGCACGGTGTGTTGTGTTCAGATCCCGTCTTCCTGGGGCTCCAGTATTAAGGAGGCACCTAACACTCATTAACACCGAAAGGAGATGCTGTAAGTTCAAGGTTTCAGGTCAATTTAGACAAAGCTGCCTAAAAAGCATTGAGTTTTTAAATGCACGTGACAATAATCCTCTTCATCAAAAGAATATGTGGATATTGTTCCACTGAGGAGTAAGAATACTCGTTTCCTGTATTTTCCCTTTCAAATTTGAATTCACTGTGTTCACACATTAGAATGTAAAATATGAGACTATAGTTGTCATAGCATTCCAACCATGACGTTATGACACCATGGCGACACTAGGACCAACAGAACGACAGCGGGCAATCCCGACCCACCCTAAACCCACATTAACTCCGCCGCCTGTTGTCTTATTAATCTTTACTTTGACCCAAGGTTTGCGGTGCTGTGATGGAGTCAGGGTCCAGACAATACGGCAGGCATCCCATGTACGTGTAAAATGCTGCGAGACCACCCACCATCAGTCAGACAGGGTTCATGCGCAGATTAGGCAAAATATGCAGACAGGCGCTTCACTTTTAGCCAGTCAGCTATGCCTTCACTGACCGTCATTGATGAGCAGATTATAGCGAACTAGGCCCTGTCAAAGGCACAAGTGCGTCATTGAAGGTCAGCACTGACAAATGTGAAGCCCCCCCCCCCGTGCTGGACACACAACCATACTGGATGCGCGGCGCCCACACGTCCATCTCCCTCTTTGTCGTGAACATGTTTTAACCAATCTATTTCTTAAAGAATACAAAGTCAATTGTGTTGCGCTTTAGCCTTAGCAATTAACTGCTGTTGCATTATTTAGCCACTAGACGTCGCTGTTCGCAATTTCAATGCTTTAACATCCTGTCACATGCGTTCAGTTATAAATAGGAAAATGTAGGCGCAAGGTGGGAGTTGACAGATAAAAGGTTTGAAAAGATCCCCTTTAGCTTTGTGAAGTCTTTTATCAATGACAAAAGTTTAGGAGCTGTGAAACCTGCCCATAGAGGCGTCGTCTCTCATGCGGCTCACGCTGCATCTGGAAGTAAAAGGAAATGTCAGAGCTTTCAAGCAGCTCCGAGGCAGGTGGGGGGGCTTATCGCTATCTGGTGCCATCTATCCTGCAGGCAAATACGCGTGCTAGGCTATACAGCAAACCCGGAGGTTGAACTTTGAGAGGCATTTCGATCAGGTTCAAGTTCATAGCTCACATGCATCAAAATGTAAAGAAACACCCTCCATAAAGGTAACACACAGTACTAGCTCAGTGAAAGCAGCATAGTGAAAATAATGAAGTGTTTACTACCGCCGATGGGGTGTGTGAGCAGTAAAGCACGTCTCAAACTGCTTGTAGACAGAGCTGGATGATCATCTATAATTCAGTAATTTTCTTAGTGGGGGCTGCACACTCTCTAATGAAATCACGGGTAAACATACACTATATTTCTGCAGCCGAATGGAGGTGTTGTTTAGCTTACTGGCTGAATCCATGTGCTCCCTGGAATGGGACCGCTTCTCAGAATAGCCAATGGCAGATACCTTCCTTCCCTCCGTGTTATTTGGAGCTCAAGGGCAACGGAATCTAACCCCCGGCAGTGTATCGCAGAGCGGCCATTACTTTAGGGCGAAGAGAGAGGGGTGCGATCAAACGGGGTCATTAAAGGTAAAGCCAAGAGCAGCATCACAGAGAACTTGTCAGCAATATAAGGTTCTAAACTAAAACAGCATCATTGACATGGGGTCCAACGTTTGTGCCCATGGCCAAAAGCTGCAGAAATTAGCATCGCTTCTGCTTGTTTAAACCCGAGGTGGCTAATATGTGGTTTATGTGGACCACTGGCCCCTCGCTGTTAGCATAGCTGTTGTGTTGACTGGTCTGGACTGGACGAACTGACGGCTTCCGAACAAGATGGGGCCTAAAACGAAATGCAAAGGTTTACATCCCTCTGATAATCCCGCCCAACTGTCCCACCTGCTCACACAGCAGATGCATCTTTCCGTTAGCTGTTCATAGCTGCGATGGGCACGTCCAGATCACCTTACCCGAGGCCCGCCGCCCCCGCAAACCAATACGGCCCACTGTTAATGTACGATGTATAACATGATCTGTCATTTCCTGCGGGAGAAGGATGCCCTTTCTAGCTCCAGGGAATACGGAGGCCTCTCCTGGGCACGTTTTTAGTTGGAATTTAACCCGGCTCTATTTTAATTAGCATGGCTTGAACACTATAGGTCACACATTAAGAAACAGAAGTGTCTTCTATACAGTTCTGTTTATATCCAAACAATGGTGGAATCCAACAGGGAGAGAGGAGAGAAAAGGGGACAGTTAAGCGATATAAGCATCAACAGGAAAGAGGAAGCATACAAATTATTTTACAATACGTCTTCCTACAGAGATGCGGCTCCAGGCAACTGAGGTTGCCCAGAGAGCCCCGGAAATCCCAGCTATGCTATTCAGTGAAGACAGCTGAATCTACATGACATCCTGCTCTGGATGGACCACCAGCCATAACCAGACCCCACAGAGCTCTCCAGTCAAACTTACCCTACAAAAACATGACAAACAACCGCAAGTGGCCAAATGATCAAATCGCTTCAATACCTTAAACTCAAAAGAGCTGCATTTCCTCAAAATGGTGTTCCCGTTCTGGGGTGGTGCATTTATAACCAAGTAGATAAAATGAGTCAGAGTCTCTGAACATGTGGTGTGCACAGTCATGCAGAGGGGGGTTGCACTTTAAAAGTAAGGATATAATTAAGGATGATGCATGACATTATTTTCAACTGAGGCGAAACCCAACAGCTTTTAAAAATCGGCGCGGCCTCGCCCTCAGGCAAATATTTCGCTGGATATTTTTAAACTCGTGGGTGGGTGAACTAATGAAACCCTCCGCTGTGCTCCCACCTCAAATCAATGCCTCTTATGAAAGTAGTGCATAAGTGGCAGTAATTAAAACAAAACTACCCCTGGGGTCACGAGGCAGGGTCCCGTAGTGGGAGGCTTTTACGTGGGGAAGGAGTAAAAGCCCATTTGGCTTCTTTTTTTGATGTTTGAATTTAAATTAATTTATTATCCTTCATGTTTTTGTTTGTTTTCAGAAATGTGGGTGAGCGAGTGTAGGAAACACACCATCCAGAAGCGTACTTAAACACACCGTCAACATAATAAGGGCCTTCAAATGGAATGAGTGTAGCGTTGCACCTCCTGTGGCGTCGCCCTGTTGAGTTGGATGTAAGTATATTTATTAGAAACAAGCAAATGCATGGAAGGCAGCACGACGGCGAGGTGACAGTTTCTGCCGTGATGAGGCCGAACCCGAATGAGAAGAGAGAGAAAAAAGCGCAAATTAAGATACTGAAGATGATATTTCCCACGGGAATAGCTTGATCGTACGACAGCGCTAAACCTACCCGCGTCTGCAGGATGACCTTTGACATTTGCCCACTTCTGCGGGGAAACGCTGGGGGAAAGGCAACGGCCCGACAGGGCGCGGTACTCACCCGCCTGCGGCAGAACGGCAGACCCTGCGCGATGATGTTGATGCTAAAAATCTTGAGAACCTTTTGAGGAGGTAGCGGTTCCTTGGCGACACCCTTGGCGTCGGCCGGCGGGTTCTCCGGCGGAACCTGCGGCGTCTCCTTCCCGCAGACGGCAGTTGGCATCTTTCTCCGAGCGCCAGATGAGGAAAAACGCGTGATGGGGCAATGCCGCAGCATCGCAGAGCTGCCCCTCTACTGTATCATTACCCGGGGTAAATGTCAGGCGACGGTTGCCGTGAGCCGATACCGTTTCTTCCTTCAGCGGATGTATCGACGCTCTCCTCGCTGCGCCTCCTCGCCCATCTACTCATGAGTCGCCTCCCTGCTGAGTATCACCCTTTAAAATATCTTCAGAGTGTGACATCAGCGTTGCGCCACAGCCAGGCGGAGCAGCTGTTATTTAGGCCCTGGGAGCAGGTTAGACCAAATCAGTCGGTGCTTCCCTCAGACGGCCACTGTGGAATCTGCTCCCCACTCTGCGCCCCCCACGAGGTGGAATGCCAACCAGCAGCCGTCCAACGTGGCGCACATGTCTGTGGAGCGTCCTCGCTGCGGTCAGACTCTGACCCTCTTCTGTCGGTCCCAACTTGCTGAGTAAAGTTTTGGTTTATCCCGTCGTAACGGCGGCGGAGCCGCTGACCTTCTGAGTCTTCGGTGAACCGAAGGTGTTTGGCAATGTCAGACACCCTGTGTCAGCGAAGAGGCCGGGGATATTTCAAGAGACGACACTGCAGCAGCTCAGTATGCGTGACGCATGCGTTTTAAACCGGGATTCACCCGACGCAAGGACCAACGAGGTCAGTTTAAGGGCCAGCTAGCATGAAACAGCAGCAGCCGTACGGTGATACTGTAGGACAGGCCGAGGATGCCGCATGAATGCCACACAAAGCAAAATTATGCACATTTATGCAGAGTTCTAAATGAGCCAACAATCATACGCAGACCAAGAGGCCGTGTCTGATCACATGGCTTAGCCTCTCTTCTGTTCTCACGTCCGCTATTGTTTGAGGAGGATTACAGTGCCGGTACATCTGTCGGCGTAGACCGAGGGCCCCAACACAAGAGGCAGACAGTCGGCTGGCAGATGATATTGACATACACAAGCTGTGGCGCAGTCACACCATCCTTCAGTTTCACATGTGAAGCACGCATGCACACGCTTAATTGTCCACTGTGGTGACTTAAAAAAAGAGTCTAAATAGGTACCTTTTTGGCATGTGTAGCTACAAAGGAAGGTGACCACCAGAAGGAGCTGCCTCATGCCTCTCAGAGCGGTGGATTTTCTTTTCTTTTCTTTTTTTTTTTAAAAGGTGGGGAAAAAATAAAAACTGGTTGTTATGCAGTAGGTATAGTCTGTAATGCAGTGTGAGCACGTTGGCCAGAAGCTCTCCACAACCTGTGGCTGAGCTCGAGCATTCTTGACTTGTGCTTCCACCTGGTGGCAGAGACTGGAACAACAACCTAATGATTGGCTATTTAATCTTTCTAAGATTCTTTCTAATCTAAGGAGAAAAATACAGTCAACCTGTATAATAGGACAGGCCAAGCACGGATTGCATGTGGATATCACATGTGTCCCGTTGCATTGCTTAAGAGAAATACATTTAAGAAATAGAGTCCTTTTTCTTAGGAATAACATAAGATTTTACTTTAGAAATCAATTAATCCGGCCGGTGGACGGGTGTGGGAAGATGAGAACACGAGTCTTTTGTGGCTCGTCTCTGCCTGTGTGACACAGTGTGTGGGAGAAGCCACCTACAATAAACAAGCTGCATTTTCTTTGCTAAAAAAATAAATAAATAACTGTAGGAATGGTAAAACAAAACAAGAATTGATGCATCAAATTGTCAAATACTGGATAAATTAATCATTTCTCACCCCCTTCCAACATGGACTGGGGGGGGGCAGTTCTGTGGGTTTCAGAAAAAGTGAAATCCCCACAATCAGTATTATCTTTACCTTACACGTTTTTAAGGTTATACTCTGGGAATCAGCTCATCGGACCGGGATCAGAAAGTTACGCTAACGTAAGATGAGCAGATGAAGCTAAGCTAATTCCTGTGATCCGAGCCTGGGCACCTGGAAAGCGGGAACACAATCTCCTCAGTGGAATGCGGTACAAGGCGCATCGAAGGCTGGATGACACGTAATGAGTCTTCAGCTCGTTGCTGCCACACAAGCCCCTCACACGTGTAGCTATTTGTGTTCGTGCTTCTGCCTCGCATATGGTTCAGGAACAATATCGGCTAACAGCACATGTTCTGACACATTCTTGGCCCAAATGAGGAGGCCGACGCTCTGCTACAACCCTCATCTGACCCACGCATGCTGAAGCTGTCAAAATGCAGATGGCATAGAGGCAAAGACAGTAATCATAAGACCTGGGAGAGCATGAATAGGACTCCTGATCTTGGATGATTGCAAAGCGAACCTGGAAGCCACCTTTAATTACAGAGCAGTGGAACAAAGATGATGTAGAAAAGCCTTAAAGAGTCTTCAGAGTCTCCTTCGAAGACTAAACCTGAACGACAATAGTTCCGACTGCAATGATTCATCCGAGGAAATCTGGGTTATGTGTAAGACTGGATGATCAAGTAAACTGTTGAATTATTCATTTTCATTGCGCCTTTGCTCTGACGGCGTTGCCGCTTCCTCTACACCGAGATCCGCTCTAAATGTGACATACTTGCGGGTCGACTTCCGAAAAGCACGATTCGTCGTTAGGTTTTACACGTCTCGCTTTCACTCTCTCCTGCTGTAGCTGCAGCTAAATCCATGGCGGAATGACATGTGCACAGTGGACACGGAGGCCAGCTGGCCCCCTGCTGACAGCTGTCCGACATGGCGACAGACAGGAGAGAGCAAATTCAGACCTATATTTAGGTCGATATAGGATGATGTGGAAGGAGATGATGCCCTCGTTCCTGCGGAGCCACATCGGGTCCGCGAGACAGGAAACAGCTGTGCCGGTTAATGGAGACGGAGACGAACTGTCTTCCTCAGCAGTAATTAAACCTAATCGCTGCCGAGATGCCGACTGTTTGGATACATGTGGAGAGGCAGAACGGTGGCGAGCGACCGCCCTGCTGATGGGTGGATCACGTCTGAGGTCCTGGGTCGTGTCTGTTAGACCCTGGCACTGTTGACCAACTAAACACATTTTAGACGTATTCTTGCTGACAGCTCGTCTTCTCTTGGCTTCATTTATTGGCAAACATGATATTGAAAGTTGCTGACAGGAGCCTGAAAAAGGTTCTACTTCTAGATACGTTTTTATGACCGCAGAAGAGAATTTCAGCCCCGATATCTGCTGACAGACTTTTGTTCAATCGGCTGCAAAAAATATGACAGTGAAAATATCAATACTTATAAAGTGAAGTGATGGAAACTTTCCTAGTAGCTTTTGCCATCGTCAACACTGTTCTGAGAACATCTCGACGGGCATTAATTCCCCACCAACCTGACGGACGCACAACTGTCAGTGCTGCGCTACATTATTCTTTTGAACCACACGCAACACTGACGAGGAAAGAGCCGATAAACGAAGCACTTCTGTCTCTCACAGCAGAAACCACACCGAGCGGCGAGAATGTGGGAATCATAATGTAATCATAAAGCACATAATCCTGCTAAAATAGTATAATGACAGTACTTGCTGTGAGCACACACTGGGATGGATGTGTGGCACAAAGGCAACAATCCTGCTCCTTCAGCGAAAGCCATCACTAAGAATTAAACTAATTTTAGAGAGAAGCAATCACTCTGACATTTTAAATGAAGACATGGGAATGAGGCTGTCATGCATTTAAGTCATTAGAGGCTTCTCTGATCATCTCATTTGCTGTATTGGAAATGTAAAAAATGTAAATCAGTTGGGCAGGTTTGATTCGACTGTTGAAGCTGCAGTAGCTGGTTTTCGCCAGAAGAGGGGGCTGTTGTTTCGTGTATGCCGTAGGTTGGCATTAGTCGCCCTTTGAGCTAATTCTAGCAGCATCCAGGTGAGCACATGCGCTTTTATTTGCTCGTGTTATCCTCACAAGAGCACCTGAGCTGCAAAAATGATCTCTGCCACCTGTGACCTGATGGTGAACTGTTGGTCTGTGGATTATCCGCTTAAAAATGGAGCCATTCCAATAAAAAACTATTATGCAAACACCAGCTGTGCTTACCTTCTTGTTTGAAGAGCTTTGGTGTGTAGAACTGGAGTCCAGGTTGTTGTTGGGTGTAGAGACATTGTTCCTGAGAGAGGGAGACCGCAGCCCTTCCTCCCCTTCTCCTTCCTCGTCTTCCTCCTCCCTCCCACTCTCAGCTGAGTGTTCAAACTCATCACTGTCTTGGTCCATCTCCTCCTCGTCATCGTCCCCTTCTTCTTCCTCCTCTCCCTCTCCCTCATCCTCTCTTCCCCGCTCATCCCCGCCCTCAGTCCTCTCCTCCGTCTCGTCGTCCTCTTGATGGCTGCTGCTGTTGTTGTTCTCTTCCCCCTCCTCCTCCTCCTCCTCCTCTTCCTCAGCCAGGGACTGTCCCCGCAGCCGCCTCTGTCCTGTCCCCCACATCCACCGGGCACCTTTTTCACACCCGTTCACTTCATTTTGAGGGCCTTCCTCCTCTCCTTCGCCTTCATCACCTCCCCGACCGCTCTCTGCCCATGGTGCTTCTCCTTGGCTCTCCACCTGTGAGGCCTCCGGCTGCAAAAACCCAGGATCAGAAACACAAGAGCTCAGAGGAGCATGTTAAACCACAGCTAGCTAAAACTGCTAGTTTGCAGCCTTCCTGCACATATCAACGCTAGTTTCACTGCGGGACGCTCTCACCCTCTGCTGCAGCTGCTCTTCCTCCTCCACCACCCGGTTCATGTGCTCATCCTCATCGCCCTCGTCTGCCGCCTGCTGAGGCGCCCGGGCTGTGGACGAGGCGTTACCTCGCACGGCCGGACCCCCCGGTGCCCGACTCCGCCTGCTGCTGCTGCCCCCCGACAGCAGATCCTGGTTCATTTCCAAAAGCCAGCTTGCTACCTCCTGGACCTTCGCTAGGCTGTCTGATGATGAGAAGGGCTTGGCATTCTGTGAGAAGACAACAGAACAGAAGAAACCAGTGAGCAATCATGAACAAAACCTATAGAAAAGGTAAATAACAGAATACGTTAACATATACGCTACACTTATTTTCTTTAATTAAAGCCGGGATGAGCCGTCCTTTGGTGAATAAGCTCAAACATTTGCTCTTGGACCGCATTTATTAGCGCTCAGCAGCACACGAGGAAAAGGGTAGGAGTGATTGTGTTTGGCTTCAGATCACACAGCGTCGGACGGCCAGAAAGGCCTTGAGAGCGACTCGTGTTCCAGCCTCCAACAAAGCCAATGAATAAAGTCCAATCTGTCAAACTGGAAACCAAGCAGGGCTTAAATGTAATAGAAGCAGGAGCAATTATCTAAACTTGTGTACTCCGCAGTGATGATGATCTGGATGAGTCAATGCAGGAGTCTGTTCCAAAGCACTGCACGTTTCAAGCCTTTAATGGCAGCTACAGGCACATTTTATCAACACATTTTTGCTTTCTTTAAAACTCAACTATGATGTTTCAGACACTGTGATACACAGAGAATCTCACTGAATACATAATCGAGCACAGGCTCAGAAATACAAGAAACAAAACAGAGTTTTCATGCTCAGATCGCCCTTGTTCTCCAGAGCAGGTATGAAAGGTTTACTGGCAGGCACTGGGGGGGTCACGTCAATATGATGGTCATTAAGTAAACTGCATAAATTCATTCAAAATTGATTTATTTACTTTGGTTTTCTCAATTTCTGCAATAACACAAGAGGGATGGGCCTCTTGTATAACCGTGGAGAATTGTTTTTCTGTCTGTTGAAAATAATCTGGGTTAATTTAGCTTTTAAAAGATGCCAATGGGCTTTTAAAATACCCGCATGAGGTTTCATGCTAATCTTAACTGTGACAAATTATGGATCAGCTATGCAGGCTGCTGTTCCATATCTCCTCGACGCGCCGCGTGCAAGATGAGAAAATATTTTCGGAAGGCTCACATCGTTTATCTGTCTCAGGGAAAACCATTTGCTTTGACCTTGAAGGAAAAGTCACCGTCCCTTTTGTGAGGCTTCTCTCCGTCTCTGCTGCACAGTCCCGGTGTGGTGGTGGGAAGCATTAGACCTATCTCGGATTGCACAGCCCCTCTCGGGACCGTCGGTTCATTGCTACCAGCTCAGAAGAGGAAGGCTATGAATAGCAGGAGTTGTCTCAGCCTTTTACCAGAACCGGCCGGCGTTCTGTGCCGTATTTCCCAAACGCAGCATGAAAAGTGTTTGTTGCTTCAACACTCGGGAGCACTGATGAAGCAGTGCAAATTCAACCCAGCTTTGATGAATGCCCACCATTTCCTGACTGAAACCCTTAGAAACAGACAGAAAAGGATTTCTGCACGTCGGCTGGTACATGCATGAGAATTGAAGCTTTTAATTGGCGTTTCCTGAGAACTCAGACGTGAGGAAATGGAATCTCGAGGTGAATAAAACGTTGGGAGATATCACGTCTGTCAGTTAGAAATCCTTATTCTCAGTCCTGGAAGAGATAAGGGAGCAAAAATAGCCTGTTTGGGTTTCGCCAGGTGTGAATTGGTGTAACTGGGTGGTGCAGAAACAGAAACTCAGATATTCTCTTGTAATTTAGAGGGTTATTACACACGAATCTGGTTTAATAATCACTGCAGCTTCCCTCTTTACTCTGCTCTTATGAAAATTGCTTAAAAGGCGACATGACGACAGTCTGAGGACAGGCACCAACAATATCCATTGGAAGATGTGCAGCATTAAACCTGATCAAGACACGTACGTCACATTAAACAATGTACATTAAACAATCCCATGGCAACGCTACAACATAGATACGCCACAAAGACTGGGTTATGGTTAAACTGGGTGATCCAACATTTACCATTTCATGAGAATAGTTGTTCATGGCTAAAGTCTGAGAGACGAGTGGTTTTAAAGTAACGATTCCCATGGATGTGAGAAAGAGCGACGCCAATGATGAGAGCGGCCATAGAAGTGGCTCCATCATATTAGGCTACAGGAAACAGATAGCACATAAACCCTGCTGAGAATACGGGTATAAAAATACAGGACCGAGCCGCACAACCTCAAATAGCAACGATAAATCACACCGATGTGGCCTTTAATAGAACAGCGCCAGAGTGCGTAGAAACACTGGAGAAATGTCTGTCGGCACAACGTGGCAGCGGATCCTCATTCAGCACATCAATTCTACAGGATTTCTACCCAATCTGCAAATTTTATGAATGCACTGTAGTTGCGCAAACCTCCGTTTCTTCAGTTCAATGCGGAAGCTGTGAATCGACCTATTCTGGGGTGCCCTGAGATAACACAGCGAAAACCCAAAGGTCATTGGGTTCTATACTGCAAACAAAGAGTAACAAGAAAAAAAAACACTTTGAAAGCTGCTAGTTCAACAGAAATGGCCTAAACTCAATGGCAGGGCTGCTATGAAAGCCATGTACATGAGAGAGAAACAGGGACCCCTGGAGCCATGACAGTGACACCGGTGTTACGGCAAAAAAGCCCGCTGATTCTTAAAAAGTCCTAAACAACGTCGTCACCGATTCCCCTGGGCTTTTCTCCAGTTAGACTGGCTACTGCTAATTAGCTTATCTCAATCACTGGTAATATAATGTGACAGCCTTCAAAAGTTATCAGATATAGTTTTAGCTTTAAATGCGCCATTTATTTACAAAGCCACGAAGTCATTTTACACACAGGGAGAGGGTGTGATTTGATGTCAACTGTACTGTTGCAGAGTAAAGATTATAAATAAAACTGGGTTCTGCATGTGGCCAAATACTTCCTGCACGGCACATGTCCCGAGGGTTCCTGGAATAATCTCACAAAACCCATTTAACAGAGGGCACAGATGGGACCGTGGCGGCGTTACCTTTGGCTGAGGAGGGCAGCCGGCGGCCAGCCGCTGCAGCTGCTCTGAAGTGTGGCTGGAGAAAAGATCTGAGCAGCACACGGCGCAGCCCAGTCTCTTCATCAGAGAGGAGATGATGCTGCAGCCACAGCCGCACATCGACTTGCTCATTAATGTACCGAGACGGGTTAGAAGACGCGGGGACGGGCAGGGGGAAAAAAACCCAGACTGGTCTGCAAGCTGAAGCCACTTCCTGGTCTTTGCTGCGATTCCCCGAGTCCTCACAGCTGATTCCTCTTCTGTGATGTATTCCACATGGTGCTGAGCCACAGGTACTCCATCAACGAGAGCAGACCGACTTCACCTGCTGTTAACGCAACACAAATACTGATCCTCACCTCGATCCACGCAAACATGCACCACTGAGCACATTTTTCAGGTCCACTTCACTCTTGATTGCTTCCCACTTATTCCCCTCCCTATGCTGTACTTTCTCTGAACAGCACACACCTCCCCTTGTGAAAACACTCCCATCCACAAAACACTTTCCTCTGATGCTGAAAATAATACCCAGGATGCATCACATGCCACCAAGACTATCAATTTCCACCCATTTTTCTCTCCACTCCTTCGGCTGCTGTGCAACGAGGATGCTATCCCCGCTAATGCTGCTGCCACAACTATACACCACCCTACACACACGCGCGCATGCACAGACACACACACCACCTCCAGCCACCCCGGGAGTAAACCACTCAGACCGGGTTCCTCCAACTTGCCGATAAAAAGTGCGTCCCTCATATGACACTGAACTTCCTGGTTATTGAGGAAGCAGAGGAGAGATTATTATAAGAAATCCAAGCCACTCTGCATGCACCAGAGGAACCGTGTAGCAGAACACAGGGTGGAGGCGGTGGGGGAGGGGCCCATTGTAGGCATTTAGGAGATAAGAGCGGAGCAGACAGGAGTGTCATGGTGATCATCAGTCAGTGCCGTGAAGACGCATTATGAAAATTGGTGAAACTTGGAAGTTTCTGAAGGATGAAGATACAGATATTTATTAAACCCAATAACAACAGAATAGGATGATAGACGCAGCTATGGAGCTCCTACGATGAGTGATATCTGCAGGTCTGTGGTTGATACTGGGTAAAGCCTCTGGAATTAAAGTGCAGGTTGTTTCATTGCCAGGCTGAGATTACACATCAACTCATCTCAAATGCTGCACAGCGCCGAGCCACACGACCGTTATCGAGCACAGAAGCTAATAGTTACCAGCGCCGATGAAACCTCGAGGCCTTGAGGAGAGAGTAACGACGGCAAATCAAAGACAGGTTGACTGTGAACTCTATATTAGTGTCTTCCTCTTAAAGGAACAGCAGCAGTTTGTTACTTATTGCTCAGAAATAATGGCAGTTATTGTTCCTGGATAATAGACTTTACAGAACTGGATTTCTCCACACCTGCTTCTTTCGAGCGCATTGACTTAATAAAGATTAACAACCGATCAGGTTGCATCATTAAGAGCAACTATGTGGAGGAAAAACAAAACATTTTTGAATTCAGACTGCATCACATGCACTTTCATCTACAGCAAAGTAGGAAAAAACAACCCATTATTAGATGCGCTTCCTAAATAAATGGACGGAAGTCCTTGAATATGAGCCGACTTTATTTTGAACAGCGTCTCCTTCATTTATTGCAGCAGAGAATGGAAACGAAGCGGTGAAGAAGCAATAATTCGTGACAGAAAGTTGCGTTGTTCAATGAACAATGTTGATGTGCAGATACCGGCGGTGCTAAAGGTGACACCTGCTTGAGATTCACTGCACCACAGATTTTCTAAAACATTGAGCTGCCAACTACGTGGAAAATGAGCACATCTGCAGAAAAACACAGAGGACGGTAGCACCGAAGGACAAAGTGTTGCACTAACACAAACACCCTTTGTCACGGCAAATGAAGCACAAACATTATAGAGATGACTCGACATTTACATATCTATTATTTTCCACACAGGTTCGAAAAGAGAAGGAAGGAAGAAAGGATATCTCGGTCATTAATTATGAATTTTGCTTTTTGCAAAGTGTCGGCTTACAGCTTCGGTATCGATCCTAAAGCAGATTCAGTGCACAGCGGCGGGGATTCGGGGCCGAATGACACGGCTTACGTAGGATAAAATAAATAGGTGGCATCAAATCCCAGTAGGTCTGTTAGATGAGATAACACTATTAGTATTGATAAAGGCATTCGAAATTCTGGACAAACAGTTTTGAGGGTAGGACGGCACGACATTGACCATCTTCATGGCAATTTTAGAGCCAAACGGCCATCTTTATTATCTCTAAAACAAATAAATAAACGATCGAAGGCAGCAACCGAAGCAGAGGTCAAAGCAGCTTATTGGAACCGTACCTTCACAGCATCGGTGCATCTCCAATATATGCTAAACCATTATATACTAAAGAATAAGTGTGTAATTAAAATATATATATATAGAACATATAAGGCTTACTACTTTGTAGTAGTTTGTCACTCAGCAATTCCTCCGACTGCGCACTTTTGAAATAAAAATCACCAGTGTCAGCTTGTATCCTTCTGTATAAAGCCTAAAAAAACACGCCTTTCAATAACTTCACTGATATTTATTCTATATAATAAAAGACATTTGAAATCATAGATGTAGACAGGGCAGATCCACTGACTGCGCTGCCCTCTAGCGGCCAAAGACTGAAAACTCAGAGCCGGCTGCAACAACCACGGAATTTAGCATTGCTTCAGACATTTCATATGTATATCTATTTAATGTGTAAGGTTAAGAGAAGCAGAGTCAAATATATATTGGAAGAAGTTTATGTTGCCCTGACACAAAGCCATTCCCTGTTTTCAACAAGATCTCTGAGGTGTGAGCAACCACATATTAACCACACCCTGCATACGCACGTCCACACCCATGTTATGGTTCAAAAAACCACCCAAACACAATAACTGATTTCCTCAGGTCATAATGCAATATTACATAACACAGCATTGACCTCTTAACCTCATAAATGATCATATCCTTTTCTCATGTTTATTTGGAGTTGAAACTAATCATTATCATTTTAAACTAGGACCTTAAACTTCCTGATTATTGGCCACATTCCTATGTGCTTTTTTACCTTTCAGGATGTGAACTGTCTGATATTCTCTTGGGCAGAAGGTGTTCTGAATTATTTACAGGTGAGTGGTGATGACGTGGTGACACGGGCAATTATTAAATCCTTAGTCTCCTCTGAAAGTGTGTTTAAGAAGCAGGTGGAGCGCTGAAAGGATCTGTGAACAGAGCCAGGTTACGCCTGCGGGTATTACTTCAAAACATAGGAATTACATTTCATACCTGGAATAGTGATGGTGATCCATATTTGTTTTCCAAATCATGCATCAATCACCATCATTGCCAATTATTCAACCCTCATGTCGATATCGAGACTCATTTAACAGTTTACAGGAGACAATGTTAACATTTTGACACTCGAGCCAGCGCCTTAAAAATGCAGCAGCGGCGCTGCTACGTGCTATCGCTTTACCTTTAATTCACCTGCACGTGCCAACATGATGAAATATTCAAGACCGTCTCGTTGACGGCTTTAGAGACAAATTCCCAGTGTCGAGGAGCATTAAAGGCATCATAGAAAACATCAACTCTAAGGATATAGATAAGCAAGTTGAAGCTTTTCCTCACGTCCCTCCCATTGGGATATCTTTTCCATTTCCCTTGCTGAACTTTAGCTTAGATATCCCCTTTAAACGACACTGAATATTTGGGAGGATGTTTTCGCTTTGTCATGAAACAGTGGTAATCGAGAAGGCGAACAAAAGGTTACATGAACCCCAGCGAAGGAAAGAACAGTAACACTGAGGTGACATTAATATCATGGGTATCGCGCCTGAAATAACACAAGCTACAATAAGCAAAGATGGCACAGCGATGTCTTAAATATTTGACAGGGTTCACTGCAGGATTAAGGGGATTAGCGAAACATGCTAGTTGTGCTACCATGTTAAAGATTTGCAAAGAACCTGATAAATGAAACATTACACCAAAGAATTTTCTTTTATCCCTGACATACATGTCTGCTTCCAAGACAAGAAACCCTACTGATCTAACCAGTGCGTAGGCCTACAAAAGCTGAATCAAGAGAAATAATACATAGCCAAGCCCACATGGTTGCAGTGTTTACTCACAGTTCTATCTGTCCGTCTTTGTTGAGGCCACAATCGGTCTTCTCAGCTCCCGGTGCCACTCTAAGGGCCGAATCTTTCTGCAAACAAAGAGAGAAAAGCCTGTCAGTGCATCTACCTCACAGGTCTTCCAAGGGTTAACAGGCCAACGAGCCATATGGATCGCGAGAGGAGACGGCGGAAAAGCCATGGCAGCTTGGTGAGGTCGCTGGGAATTTACCACGTGGCCTCAGGAACTAGACAGGACACTCATCTGCTCTTCATGGGTCTGCCAAAAAACAACCTTCATCTTACAAACCTGGCTGGGGATGCAACACCTGCATCAGTGAGTCACCACCTCTGGTGCGTCAGCCCTTCCTGTGTTGTCTGACAGGAAGTTAACTGGAGGCTGCTGCCAAGCCGGGCCAGAGAGGGGCACCTTTTAAATAATGAGGCCTTTGACAGCTTATCACTTTATCTCAAACGGTATTGCAACAGCAAAAACTTGTTTTCTAACTCTCTCCACAAAGAAACGTATTCTGCCCTTGCAGTGCAGTAGAACCCGGATTTACTGCCCTTTGGTGTCAAAGCAATTATTTTATCTTTTTGTGCTCACAATATTGGGGTTCCAGCTATGCCGCTTTCCTTAATCCTCATCTAAATTGCACTGTCAGCCCATTCGACGTATTACTGCGGTGAAAATGCTGATCGTGTATCCGATGCATTAAAAAATGGCTTTCACAGGCTTCGCGTTCTTATTATTATGTTCAGGGAGGACAGGAGAAATCCAAGTCTCACAGCAGCTATAATCCTCCTAAACCAATCCATATGTTCAACTGTTAAAACTCTCAACATTCAATCAGGACTGCAGAGAACACCACAAAGAGGATGGCTTATTTTGTACCCAAGGGTATCATTTGTCAATGAAGAGGTTAATATACAGAAAAGTGTATTCAGACATGGGAGACGGGATTATTGGTTGGAGAAGCAGCCTGGAACCGTGATTTGCCTCACCAGACTGGACCATTCCGCTGCATTAAGAGGCTGGCGGTGGAGAAAATGGGATTCCAGAGTTTTGACGCAAACAAAACTGGATACGGACCTTAACTTCTGGGAAACGAGCAGATGCCCAGACGGGCCGTCCAGCTGTTTGACATCCGATAACCGTGAGACAAACGCAAAGGCCGAACAATCGAGCATTCTTACGGGCTTTATCGGCAGGAGGGCTGCGAAAATCAAGCCTCTTCGTTGTGTAATGATGTGGTACGGAGAGACCTTTGCAAAGCTCCAGATGTAGTGGAGGGGGGGGGAAGGGTGTAGCAGATCATCTGTGACAAGATCGTTTTTAGATAAAGAGGAGCATGCCACAACATGAGGACAATTGAATATTGTCCTGCTCTGTTTCATCTTCCACCACTTGTGTTATGAAACAAGACAACATCAAACTGCCATCTTTCGACTGCGGCGAGGCCGATATCCAAATATGTATCTGAGCTGCGGATCCAAACAGGAGAAGACGGGGCGCAGGTAGCGTAAACGCACCGTCTGACTGCGCCCGGAGGAATGCGAGTGCTGCGTGTCCTGGCCCCCGTTTAGCTGGACTCCTTTCTGGCCCAAATATGAGACAACCACTGGGTTACGCAACCGCGTTCAATGAACAAAATCACAGATGTTATCCTGATTTGATGTCCTCTCTAACCCAGAGCAGGAGTCTGAGGCAACTTGAGGGTAGTTTAAACACAACCATAAAGCAGAGTAGCACACGTTGGAATGGAATTTGGCTGCAGCATGCCCGATGAGTTCCAATGATTTACATCTTTACGTGACAATTTGTTGCATAAAAGGGCAACATTTGCAATCTATGGCCTCACGAGACTCCGACACTGTCACATAAAAGTGAAAACTATGGACTCACTATGACTCACAACAGTCCGTTGTCCATGGCTGTAACGCCCAGCTTTGCATGTGCAAAATAACACGCAGCCACTTCTGCAGCGGCATAAAATAAATTAGAAATGAGTCTACTTCCCTGGTATGCATGCTGCTACTCTCTAGAGCTTCTGTGAGTACGTGTACGCAGAGATTGCTACAGTGACGTGACTTGAGCGCGCTTTTGTCAAAGGAATACATTCACTTTCCAGAAAAATGTTGCATAAACACGGCCCAAATCTCAGAAGATTGCCTTTAATTCCTGCTACAGGTGGGAACGCTGAGTTTAGCTGTGTTCTCACACGCTGCTGACGCTGATTACAGCAGGTACTGTTTTATAACAGTGACCCGTGTAGAAACTACTGCAACAACATATTTTCAAAAGGCTTCTTGGCCAGAGGAATCTCTGCCACTTTCCAGCCTTCTGCACATGTGCTGTTTTAGTTATTAAGTTGAGGATCTGTCCGAAAGCAGCTGCAACCTGGCCGACGGTGCAGACAGAATGAAAGGCGGTTCATAAATCACCGCTGGAATGCAGCCTCATTTCCTCCTCCAACCCCACCTTTTCAAGCGTCTTCTTCCACAGATTCCGTCTGCATCACACTAGCGAGGCTTAACGGCGATGATCGCGGCGCTCTCCGGAACCCAGCCCGTGTTGTACAGGACAGAACGCGTGTGGACTCTGGCTCAGGCTTCAGCCGTGCTGAAGGAAGTAGGAAAATATAGAGAACTAAAATAGCAGCAAAATCAATTTATCATCCTTGTTCTTCCTCAGGCTGATGATTCAGGTGCGTTCAAATTTGGCCTGCATGAGAACTATATGAAGGGCGGGTGTACGGTGGGAATCATAAACCACCCCGAACTGGCAGAACATCAACAGTCTTGACACCACGTTGCCAGGAGTTCAAAGGCAGCGATATTTTTACCCCCGTGCCACCATGCTGTCGGCCTGCTAAGTGTTGTGGCCAGCATGTTGGAACGTGCCGTCCGGGGGGGGCAGCCCCTTCTGTCGAGAGGCTGTGCAGCAACTTAAGGAAAGCCTGCTGGTGCTCAGGGATGCGCAGCGTTATCTGCAGCTCTGCAGACCGCACTTTGAAGTGAGCCTGAGCCAATAACTCAGCTGGGAAGGCATAAGCGGGCGTAGAGCGGGCAACAAATGTTTATGATTACAGCGACAGCAGAGGAAGTCAGACGAGAGGGTGTTCGGCCTCTTTTTCCTCCAAATCTCTTATTATTTTTATTTGAAAGTCTCGTCTGGTCCTTCAGGAGGTGATGAAGGACCCATCTGGCAGCCACGTGCTGGACTCCACTGGACTGAAGGATTGTCCGAGAGAAATTAAAGAAAGTGAATCGACAGGCTGGTTCGCCGGCTCCTTCTGTTGAACTCTACCTTGAAGATTATCCCCTCTAATAGATTTAAAGGCACTTTAGCTAAGCTGCCAGCTGCCTGCGTCCCCGGCGGAAAGCCACGCAGGTCAATTCACAGAGAGGATATCCTACCATGACAATGTAACACATTCCAATAATGCCTCTAATTCTTTATCACACCCAAACAATTCATTACTAAACAGACACTGTAGGATATATTTATTATGTCAAAAATGCTTTTTCAGGGCGCTTGAATTTGTCGATAGAATCGGATTCAATTACATTTTGAGCCAAAGCGCGAGTCAACCCACTTTAATTTGGATAAACAGTAAATAATTTATCCAAAAGTCAGAATGTGGGCCAGCGAGCTGGGCTCGACGCGACTCGACGCGCACGAGCGCCGCGCTCTCCTCCTCCTCCTCCCAATTCAGGTTTGATAGCATCTGTCGTGTACCGAGATCGATTAGAAAGGATATAGCGCCGCTAAATTAAACTGAACGCCAAATAAAAACAAGTCACTGAGCTTTGATTAATATTTATCCCATAAGAAATCCACGTGCAAATAAACAGATGGAGTCTATAATTTCCTGCTGATTGAATTCAAGTTTTAAAAAAACTAAATAGAAAAGCCAGTAACAACCAAGCCATCGAGGGAAACGTCTGGTCTATTATTAACCTTAGCCGAGCCAAAGTATTTAGCTTTGAAAGCTCTAAGAGGAAATGTATCATGCACTATCTTTCTGTTCGGTAACATCACTTGACATCCACTTATGGCACATTTCCCACAAGCCCACAGGCTCCAGGCGCTTCCAGTGGAACACGGTTAAAACAAGAGATAGCGCTGACATTGTTCCGCTCCCCCATCCTCACGAGCCCTTTAATCGCCCACCCAAAGCAGGGCTTTTTCTGATACTCAACTTAATTTCAATCGACGTTTCCTCGATATTTTGCGTGAATTCCCGACTGTTTGAGGGGGCACTGATCCAAAATAAACATCGAACACTCAGTGGGGTCATATCTGAGAAAGAATGAGGATGCACAACCACAAAGTACTGAATAAAATCACAATGGAAACCCAAGCCTGGCGAATTTCTAAAGTCTGCTCAGGCCTTCTCGGACCACAGGACAGTGGGAAACCTCCGAAGCACACAAGAGAAGCCCCCGCGCACAAAGACGGTCGTTTCCATGCCAACGAGACCTCTGCTAGGAGATTCCTCCTTTCAAGCGGTCTTCATCCAACACCTCCGCTGCAGTCTCAGAGACTGGTGGGTTCTCAGAGGCGATGAGTTGTGGGTGGCGGCGAAGAGACGCAATTGTGTTAAAGCGAGACGAGAAAAGGTCTGAGCCAAAGGCTCAAGAGCCTCTGTGGACGCGGGGTCTCTCCTCGCCGACGCTGTAATACGCTGAAAAATGTGTCAGACGCCAGCGTGGACGCGAGTTCCATTCCCCGACGGGTGAGGAGGGACGTTAAAATAATGATAAGAACCACGACAGGACAGGCAGGCCTTCCTCGAGAGCCCGCACCATCATTCACCCCTAATTCTTAAAACATCCATTATTAACTTGTTGCGACACAAACTGTGACTTTCTCGCGACGCGCGCTGCATCAAAGCGTCGTGCCTGGAAGATTACTCCTCCTCGTCATTACCAAACTCACAGCCACGGAGCCGAGCACTGAATTATTAACATGCTGCCTGTGCCTCACAGAAGCAGAGAGGAGGACGATTCACCACAGAACGCGGCGCATTCGGCTGTAAACATGCATTAAACGTTCATTAGGACGTATCAAAGGAGAATGCCGAGAGGCGGCACAATTAATTCATAAATCCAAAGCATTAAAAATGAAGGAGCTAAACATGGAGGGGTGAGTCAACTCACAGCTAAAAGTGGAGTTTAATTCAAGGACCTTGGCTGTCAGTGGAGATGCGATCAGAACTCTGGATGAAAATATGCATTTGTTGTCCTAATCCTGCCAAAAGGGACATATTAAAGTGATTGGACGCCATATAGGCTCCACTACTTCCTGTCAGCAGGCTAGTAGTGCAATGCTATTATTACCAAATAAGTATCTCTCCGTTTCATGACTTTCAATAGACAAACCGGAACTCTCTAGGGAAGTCCACATCATGTTCCTGCAGCAGGATCTGCAGAGTTTCTCGTTCCGCAGCCACCTTGGTATTTAAGATGAACAAGATTTGAGCAACACGGAGATTTGAGCAACTTCAGGTCCGTTTGCTGCTGCTTGGATTTTTAAAAGGGTGGGTCGAGTTTAGGAAAAGAGACTCTTGGACACCGATGCAGAGAAGAAGCTTTAATATCCCTCTTTCATTGATCTCACATGCATCCCACACACGGTGCTGATGGCAGCAGGCTAGACACTCTGAATCTGCTTTCCTAATCTCACTGCATCTCCTTTTTGTGTCTTGTAACGTTGAACAAGTCCTCATATTCCACTCATTCCTGTCCTCTTTCACCAGTATCTACTTTTAAGACGGCCTCTCAACTAGATCAACCAGGAAAAACGCCAAACAGCCAAGAAATGGAACCGCGCCCCCCAGTTTGGCTGCACTTTTATGTCTACATTTTCCATTTTAAGAACAAAGCGAAACAGACTGGTGGCTTCTCTATTTGACCCGACTCCCCTTTGGCAAAACGAAAAAAAACAAAATCACAGGTCATGTCATGAATCACTCATTAGCCAAATGCCTCTTTATTTTTCACTACATAGTGGTTTGGGCACCGACAGGCCTGGACGGGGGCCCATTCAAATCAGAGCGCACTCGCTGCATCACCAAAGCACTCCACTTTAACACAGACGCCTCTCTCTTGGTTTCTAATGTTTCTGGGCCCAGCAACTGCCTCCAAGTGCATCAGCCAGCTGCACCCTGACACCCTTGTTGACTTTTGGCGTTCGAAAAGCCGCCCAAACGCAGATGTTCGCATTTCTGACGTGCGTCACTGTGGTTGGGGGGCGGGGGGGGGCTGCACCGTGTGTGAACCTGAGTTCCCCCGTGGTGGCTACCGTGCCGCTAGTCCCATTTCTGCTTTTTATTTATGACGTTTCCGGGTTACAAATCACATCTGTCCCCATCACCACATCCAGTCATAACAAGTATCTTTAAAATGTGAAAGAACTCCCGTGGAAATTGAGCAACCACCCCTTACGTGCACGCCCCCGTGCAGCTATAAAGTTGTATTAGACCCCTGCTTCGAGTGAGTGTGGTTGATTCGAGTATCTGGCCCACCCACTTGGTACAGTTTCCACCACAGTGTAAGACGCCGGACGCCCGGTTCCACTCGTACCTACGCCCGACCCCTTCGCGTCTGTCAATACGGGCTTCAGTGGCAGGACGGAGGAAATCTAAAGTGTCCATGAGAATGGTTGGGAGAAGGCCCTGGGGTCACGCACGCACTGTGGGAATATGAAACGTTCTGTAAACAAGCCCAAAGATACCCCCCACCGACCAGACACTGCTGCAGTAAAACACACATTTCCATATTACAATTCATTGTTGACATCTGCTGAAGCCCTTTTCTACGAGAACTTGTTGAATGCGTCCGAATCGTGAAGAGTACCAAAGGAAAGATAACAAAATGATGAAATATTCATTATACCCGCTGCCCGCATTAGTTTAACACTTTCAAAGCGTCCCCTCGGTGCATCTATACAGGAAAGGCTTTTATGATGTTGTGGGTATAATTAGAAAAGTAAACAATAAAGTCTCTGTCCACTGACTGCATGTAAATATGTCATGTGTTATATCATGTGGTCAGAGCTTCGCAGAAGCTGAAGCCACTTCAAGCTGCTCCTGGACGGGAGCAATCCTGAGGTGGTGTCTCCTTAAGCACATCCAACCCGTGACGAGTCCCGTTCTTTCCCCGGCGAACAAGCGTTTGCTGTGAAAAGCGACTCGCATTGATGTTAAAACAAAAACAGTAGTGTTCATATTTCACCAACGCTTCTTCTCTAAAGTAAGAAAAAGCATCCAAACAAGGAAGCGCCACTGAAATTTGAGTTGTTTGCCTCATCAGAAGTCAATAAGCATGGATTTCCCCCCGTAGTTACTGTGTTTCACTTAATCTGGTCCGGTAAATCCGATCCTCGGATGCATGAATCCACCCAGGCGCTAACAAAAGCGCTGGCATCACACCGTACTTTAAAACTCTGGTGTTGCAATATTTTCAGACAATCTGTTGCAAGAAAAGTGCAGCCTTTCTGAAAGTAAGCAACAAAAGAGGCTCCACGTTATAGAGCTCACAAACTAAACTCCCACAAACGCTACCAATCGATTCCAGCTATATATTCTGTTGCTAACTAAGGGGCATTAGCATCAGAGCGACTGCAGAAATTCCCTCACATACAACTAAACTCGACAGGGACCCTTATGTCGTGAAAGCCGTCACAAACGCCCTGTGTGATCATTGCTGGGAGTGACAAGACCTCCGCTGACTCTCTGAAGGTTTCGTCTGTCACACAAAATAAGTAAATGAAACGCTCTTATCCAGGGTTTTACAGGAAGTCTTTGATGCAAAGCTCAGGCATGAAACAACAAGTGTGTTATCGGTTAAGGTATATCCGTGTGGGTAACCCTTTTCTACACAAATACCACATTCCTGTCATGCTGGGTCAAAATGAACAAAGCCAGATCCAGTCAGACAGGGAAGTATTTGGGATTTTTCTGGGGGGAAAAAATCTAAAACAGAGGTTGTGCTAAGACTCGGGTTTGTTTCATGTAGGCAAACAAGGAGCAAAAGACCTTAAGTGTTTAAGGGAAGGGAACGGGCATCACACAATACTGTTTTCAGCCCAAAAGGGTGTTAACTCTGCGACTCAATAAGTCGATGTGTGTCAACATGACAGCCTGGTTATTGATCATTTAGGGGTAAGACCCATTCTCACCCTTCTTCTGCAATGCAACACCTGCAGTCATCGCATCTGCATCGATTAAAACGACTAAAATGACCCCATGACAACAACCTGGCATCGTATGGGTATTATTTAAATAAGACAGACATTACCCAACAAATTCTTAACTCATGAAACAGATCAATTCCAAAACAAATGAAACACTCGGTGAATGCAATAACAAAAAGCTCGGAAAAGTTGCTAAAACATGTTTATATTAGCATGTAGTCTCAGTCAAATAGAAACCTCTTATAAAACTATAAACCTGCACTTTATAGGGGAAAAACTTAAGATTCTGTACTCAGGCAAACATAATAAATGTGGTCTGCAGCAAAAAAGCAACTAGTTCGTTCAACCCAAAACCTATATACACAGTTTCTTAGTAAAACGTCGAGACCGAGCGAGTTATATGAAAAAAAAATAAGGTTTATCCTGACTGAACTTGCACGTTGTCGCACTAAACTATCGGTGCAGTCTCTGGGAAATAACCGAATTCTTAAAAAGTGTGTTCAATCGGGTACTAAACCAGATCAGATCACAGAGAAACGGGTCACTGTGTTCATTAGCATTAAAACGAATGTGAATCTGTTGATCTCATATAAATCTTTTATACATTGATACTACTGTAGTTGGCTACGATTGTCATTGCTAACAGTTCAGCGAGCTACTAGCTGGCTAATGCTAGGCCCGGTTCGCTTCGATATTCTCATGTAAGGATCTTGCACCTTGTTTACTGTTTACAATCACTTACCCCAGAAATGTTGGGAGGAACAAAGACAACGGAGGTCTCCGGAGATCCTATCCGGTTGCTTATCTTAAACAAGTTGTCCGCTGAGGTTTGCTAAGGCTAACAATCACAGGGTCCAACGAGGTTAAAGGGTCCTTCTACGATTCTTGGTTTCCCACCAGGGGTAGTTGGTGTCTGACTCTAACTCGCATGAGCTATCGCAGCTAGCATGAGCTGCTAACTAGCCGCCGTAGGGCGATCTAGCTTCAACCAAGTTGATGTAAGGTTAGCATGCTAGTAGTAAAACACCGCTAACAGTGGGCACTCAGTCAAATTCAGGAGAGTATTATGGTCGAACCCCTGCCTCGGTTACTTAACTAAAAGATATACGATAGCCTGCCACTACTACAGGAGAGGCAACGCATCCAGTGAGTCCAAACAGCGTGCCACCAGAGGAGAAATCCGCCGTTTACAACCCCTTCTGCAACCACCAGGTTTGTTCGTCTCCCGACTCTTCACCGACTGGAGAGAATGGATGTCGCAAAATGATGATGACACGGTTTTGTTTGCGACTGGGCGCTTGATTATGACGTTTTAAGAGGCTCCTGATCGCGTCATAAAATTATTGTGGGATACAGTAAGTTTTATTTTTTTTAAAAAAAGCTTTAATTCTGGCATGGTTTATTAATTGGGGTTTTTATCTCCTGAAACTGTTCAAAATGTTCAATTTTTAGTCCTTAAAAGCAGGATAATGAGCCTCTTATGTTTAATAAAACTAAAAGTGCATCGGCTAATCTGCATTTTTGTAGACAACATTTATGGCTTGATTTCCATATCAGTATTGCATGACTCTACATCATGATTCTCCTGAGCAATTAGAAAGGGGGGGAAAGCTCTAAAATGGCCTTTTGTAAAGAGGAGTAAAGCTGCAAAGGAGGACCTCAAATTTTAGTTTTTCATTTCAGAAATCATACTGGATGGACTTTTCGTGTTCCTTGCAAATGCGATTAATTTCCTCATCGGCAACAATAAAACAAGAGGGTGAGTTGTTGTGGATAAGGCCGCTGCTGCTGCTGCATCTGCTGCCCAAATTCGCCATGTGTGCAGTGCCAAGCATGGTTAGCTTTGGCTCACGGTCATTTTCATGGCCTATATCAGGATCCTCCAGGGACAGTCTGGAGCCCTGAGATATCACTAAGCATTTGGTGCATGCGATCCTGAAGGCAGCGTCTGGTCAAGACAGGCTGAAAAGCAGAACCTGGAAACAAAGGACGGGCATTGACAAGATCTGCATTTCTTTGCTGAATACTGTCTGTAACTGTGGGCTTTTATGGAAATCGACATGTCTCTAGAGCCTCCGAGCAGCAGAAGTCTGCAGCATTTCATCTGTGTTTGGGTGATTTTATCAGTGAAGCCAAGCACAACGATAACAGTGGATCCTGG
Organism: Takifugu flavidus; assembly: GCF_003711565.1. Lineage (NCBI taxonomy): Eukaryota > Metazoa > Chordata > Actinopteri > Tetraodontiformes > Tetraodontidae > Takifugu > Takifugu flavidus. The sequence continues at coordinate 4,283,726 of NC_079525.1, forward strand.
AAATAATGCCTGAATTCTTCCCCTATAAGCGGAACACGTCACATGCTCAGATGTGTTACGTTGTGTGAGCTGTTTTGTTGACTTGCGAACCAGTTTGGCCAGAGTTTGGCAGCGTGTGAACAACAGCGTGAGAAAACCGCAACACGCTCCTGCACGCCCCTGTAGGAGTATTTTCTCAGTGATCCAAACTTGTGCAATTATAGGTTATAAACCAATAACAGCTACGATCATCTGTCTGAGCAGGAAGAAAAACCTGAGGTGATTGACAGGTGTGGGAGAATAGCGGTGAAATGAAACCCGTCGGTGGCGGTGGTGGGCCTGACCATCCTAGCCTGTCTGACCTGTAGGGGCGGGGCAGCACAAACAAACACGCCACAGGTAAGAACAACAGGCTGGCTTCAAAGAGGGCAGGATGAAAGCTTGCTGAAGAAGGTGTGTCACTAGAGGAACTGAACACAGGAGATCATCCCAGGAGGACAGCTGATGCGTCAGAAGGCTGCGAGTGATAAACATCGGGCCCGTGAGTGGACAAAAGGTTGTTCTGTGGCCTGAATTCGACCAGAATGTCTTCAGAATTTAGACTTCGGACCTCTGAACTGGACGTCAACAAAGTTTTTGCTGCGGTTCACTAATGTTGGACGAAGGGGGTGCTCTGGCACCAGCACATTGTCAAAGACGCAAAGATTTCTATTAGCAAAAGCTAATTAGCATTGTGTAAAATTATATTTTTGCAGTGTTGTGGTTGGAGTTGACCACCTGAGATGGGAACAAGTGTAGAAAAAGACTAAATCGTGGACTCAAGTTAGACTTTCAGAGCAATAATTGAAGAGAAGTTTGTTTCTGAATCCTGCTTCAACGTGCACGCGCGGAACAAATTAAACACTCTGCTGAAGAACTATGACAACTGGCTTTATTGGCAAGAAAATATATTCAAAGCATCAACAGCAAAACAACAATAACACAACCTTAAAGGAAATATTCACAAAAGATGAAACAAACAGAAATCCGTGTGTTTTCTATGTACAGTGCAAGAATTAGCAAAATACTGACTGACTGCCCTCACATTTGGACCCGTGTGATGACTGTTTGGACAGGAAGCTCCACAGTCAGAGGAAACTCTGATCAGGAGCAGCTTTTAAAAAGCCATTCCAGCAATAATTCAGAGGGGGGGAAATAAAGCTCAGGAATGAAATCCAGCTGATTTCACACTTACAGAGTTCAGTCTCTGAATAAAAAAGTTTCTCTGCAAAACCTCAGAAGCCCCGCGAAGGCGTGAAAACATGCGCATCACCTCAGCTAAGACCTGCAACAGGAACATTTATTTATTAAACTTCTGGGCTTGGTGCAGAACACTGCTCTCTCTAAATGTTTCAAATTCACCATAATACAATTTTTAAGTATCTCAATAAATAATGACATTTGTAATTCATCAAAAAAGGAGCATCTGCAGGTTGAAACTCATTTTTGATCCATTTGGCGGTGAGAAAATACAGAGAGGGGCAGACGGATGCTCAGGGAGAGTTGCAATGATGTTTTGAAGGGTTTCTGTTGGTGATGTTGTTTCCCAGGAATCCAAACAGTTCTAATTGGCACAGTTGCTGCAGGTGCATAATCTGTGTTGAGATCGTCCTCGTGCTTACCTGCGGGGATGATATAAGAGAAAGAGACGATTATATCAGGGCCAGAAGACAGAGGTTGTACTCTCTGAACTGGAAACAATCCAGGGTGCGATCAACACACAGTCACATGGTCACATGTCACACTCCTACACTCTAAAACTCAATATATCTACAACAAACAAAACAAGCCCATGACCTAGAATGTGTTAAAATGTGCATTGCACAGTGCAGAAGAAGCAAATGAGTGTGTATTAGCCTGCGTATTTACCTTAAACAAGGTTGCCAGTTTCTAAAGGTGCAAAATGTGGGGCCAGTTTCATCTGATGACATAAAGTGTCAGTAATGACTCACTGCGGTCATCAGCCTCCACACACACAAAAAGACACCCAGCAAAAGAAAAACACGCTTGCTAATGGAACAAATGAAGTCAGGTCATGAAGCCAAAGAGAACGTCCATTGCTATGGCAACATGGCTGCCAGAAAAATAGCCTGTCCCTCTCTGAACTTTGTGTCCTGGTTTCAGTGACATGAGTTTTGTGCTCAAATAAGAAAAACTGATGAAGCTAAAGTCACAAGTTCCAAGATAATGCTAATATCGGGTTAGAGCTTTGGTTAAGGCTATATTACCTACAAAGTTAAGTGGGCCGATGAAAACATGTTTCCATTTTTAGGAGTCCAAAGGTTTTGCTTCATTTTCACTTCTCTTTTCAACATCGCTTGCAGGCTTTATAGATAACAGAAAATGCATAAACAAATCAATCTGATGTCAGACGGATGAAGGTAACTGAATGCTAAATATGACGTCAACTTTAGCGTTTAGCTGCAGTGTTTCCAGCAGAATCTAACAAGCTGGTACATGTGATGTCAAAATGGAGTCAGTTTTCCTGTGGAACACAACTCCATTTTTTGTCCATTTTTTCCCTATTTTGAACCCGTTTTTCCACCTTTCCACTAAGCAAGAGGCAGCTCTCCAGGCTTGCTTTGTCTTTCTGTCTGTAACTTGACCTGCTATAGTGGAATTTCACAGGTCTGACAAACAGGCCGCAGCTGCTGCAGGAGATGGCATCGTGTTGTGCAACTGCAGCCCCGAGCCTTCTTGTGAAACTTCAGTGTGTACAGAGCCCCTCTGTGCTGAATGAACGCACCATCTAAAACCTTTCACAGCTTTGGAAATAAACCCTGAGTAAAAAGCGACGCGTAAACAGTCAACACTTCGATGAATGGACCTTGACCTCGCCTTCCCAACACTTCCAGTAAGGAGACTGTTCCAGGGTTAAGTCGCACCACGGTCCCATGCTTGCCTGTCTGTAATCACTAACAGATGTTAGCAGAGCTTGTACTTTCAGACAGCGCCGTGTTTGACGAAAGGTCATCGGCGTGAACGGAACCTAGCTGCTGCATCCCAACAATAACAAAGCTTTTCTTACTCACAAATGCTTCAGTGAGCAAGATCTGTCTTTCCTTGAAAAGTATAAAAGCAGGTTCCAGCTTTTAGACATCCTCTCTGCAGTTATCAGGATTAGGATTCACGATGAGATCACAGTGAGTTTGTATTCACACCTGCAGGAATCTGGCTTAATCATTGACCATTCAGTGCCAGAACACACTGCTGTTCTGTTTCACAGAAGTAAATATTCAGAATAAAATTGGTCCTAAATGTAATAAACCTTAGATTTTGACTATCTTAGACATTTTAAATGATGACATTTTCGCTAAACGACTTCCTGTTGGGACTCCTTCCTCCTTGTGGGATTGCTTGAGGCTGGCGTGTTTCCCAGAGTGGTCAAGTCTCAAACTGCCCAGTCCCGGCCTCGGCTCTGAAGCCATGCAGGTTTTCCTTTAGATGCTCTTTCCTGGTACTATTTGACCTGTTCCACACTTGTAATCTTGAAAAAAATTGTTGTTGTTGTATGTGGTAATCCTCGGGGTTGCAGTGATTATCCCAGTTGCCTCACAGAAAGAAGCTTCTGGGTTCAAATTCAGTTCAGGTCGTTGATTGTAGAGTTTGCATGTTCTTCCTGACTAAATGGCATGTGTCCTGTGATGGACTATGGTAAATATTTCTTAAAATCATCTTTCAGTGAAAAAAATACTTACAAAATTATGCTCCTCATCAAATAATTTTATGTCCGCATCGATTCTTTTGCAGCTTCACCTAGAAGAAAACATGAAAAGGCATCCAAATTTAAAACAAAAAAGGCAATTTTCTGTTCTGCCAGTGGTACCGATCAATAGAGAAACAGCTCCATCTGCTGGACATTAGTTGGTAATGGTTTAATATTTTAACTGAATATCATGTTATGTTATAATCAGAGTTTAATTAAAAATAAATTAAAAAGTCCAAAAATAAATCCCTGTCATTAAGCATTTTTTATGGTTTTTTCAGGATTGGCTACAGGGAGACAAGACAGAATTTTAATATCTTTAATTACTATTTCAGGTCCAGGCTTTTGTTAGTATAATGAATATGGTTAAGGTTACAGTTAATATTAAGTACTGACGTGTTGTTAAAGTGTAATAAGGTGAGTAGTGTTGTATTACTACTCAAGTCAGTGTGTCTGTTTTGGGCCACTGTAGAAAAGGGGCGGGGCAAAGCGTTAGTTACCCTGGAGGGGGACCCGCTGCAATAATTGAAATATTTACTTACAGAACCGAAGCAATAAGCAAGTAAAGCTTGTTAAAATACTGCTAAAAGTGGCTTTTCAGATTGGACCTGCCAAAGTGTTATTCTTCATATTTGACTGATACCGACCGTCTTGTTGCATCCACTGATCCAGCTCTTCCATTTCCAGCTCCAGCACAGACGGCACATCTTCTTCAAACATGGGCCTGGGGGGAAAAAAAGATCAGATGTTGCTGTTGTTCTCTACTCTGCTGTGCTAATTTAACCACAAACATCGTGACAGCATGAAGAAGAAAAAAAAAACCTTTACACATATATAGCTTGATTACAAGAGACTCACAGTTCATGCTGAGAATTCAAAGGGAAGAAAGAATGAAAATTCCTCCGAACACACGACTAATACTCACATTGGAACTTTTTCTCCAGGTGAACCGTCTAAATATGGATCCTCTTCTTTCAGCCCTGTCAGGAACAAAAGCTAATGACTAAACAAGCTGAGTTTTTGCCGGTAAAAGCAAATGTTTCAGATATTCAGATTAAATCTCAGTCCTGCCGACCAGCTCTTTGACATCCGGGGGTCTGTTGTGACTGACGTACCTCTCTTTTTTGCTTTTGCGTTGCACCTGCGGCTGATAACAATACCGCCGACTATCGCGGCGATGATCAGCATCCCCAGGCCCACGGCGATCAGGATGATGGTAGGACTTAAACTCTGGTCCTCCTCCGATACTACATCGGGATCCGTTTCACCATCTGTGGATTAAACGAGACAGTTCTGAGTCACCTGTATAATCGACACTGTTCTAATTTGATTTAGTCCACCTCCAGATCCTTCCGTGGGCCCTGACCCCTCAGTACTGTCCACTACAGTGTTATCAACTGGAAGACAGAGGAGGAAATCAGAAAGGAATTTCCTTTGAGGGATTTGGATTTACTTGTGTGTGCGTGTGCGTGGGGGAGGGGGGGGGGGGGGGGTCATCACCTATAGTCTCTTCATCTGTGGGAGGCGGTTCCAGTGCTGCGGTGGTTTCAGAATCGTCTGGGACAGGTTCTACAAGAGACGAGCCTTCACCAGACTGAACTGACAGTTTCACTCAAAAGACCAGAAATACACGACCCCAAAATGACACAGAGTGTGTGTGTGTGTGTGTGTGTAGATGGAGATGAGGGGAGGGAGTATCTCAACGCTCATCCAGAACTCAGAACAGGAGAGTTTGGGTCATTCCTCTCAGCTTCTGTGAGCTCAGGTTTCTGTCTGTTTGCCCCTCTGACCTTTAAACTCACTTGATCAAATGTGATTTTCACATTAAAACTAATTTGACTTCAAAGCTGCTTAAACAAATGACTTGAAATCAAACTGTAAAGGCGGTCGTTGTTGTTGTGAGAATGTGTGCCAGAATTAAACTGAATTATCCATCGTTTGATGGATAATTCAGGGAACACTGGTCTTTCACTGCTCCAAAATCTTAAGCATCTGAAATATTTTCCTCAATATTCAAGTTGATGGTTTTAAATAAACTTAGAAAATAGGACATTGCATATATATTGTACAGAAAAGTAGATAATAGATGCTCATTGATATTTACAATAACAAAATTCATATTCAAACCAATTTGTCCATTCTGGGCTACTGTAGAAACACCCTCAATATGTATATGAACATCTTTATCTTAAATTAATATAAACACATTTATCATAATATGGATAGAGATGCGCTATTAGCGTGTGCTTATCAGTTTGTACATCACGCCAGCGCCTTCTTTCGTCACATCCTGAAAATGTTGGCAAATCTCTCTAACTTAAAAAAAAAGTGGCTTCCTTGAGCGGGTAACCATTTGTGAACCATCAACCGCCCCACCTGTTGATGCATCGCCTTCAGCTGGCTCAACTGCACTGGTGTCCTCATCTGTCCCAGCTTCTGCAGCTTCATCATTCTCTTCATCTTGGCACAACACTGCAATTAATCGGAAGAGTTGGGGGGGGGGGTGAGACTGAGCGGAAGTGCTGACCCCTGCAGCAACCCTGTGTGGCTTTATTATTCAAAGCGAAGCAAGCAGCTAAACTGTTGCTTTTCCTTTAAACACATTTTATTTAAACACCTGCCAATGTGACACAATACAGGAACTAAGGACACGTTCAAAATGCTGTTTTTCAAAATGCAGACGATGGCAGAATCCAGCTGTTAGTCAGAGACACGTATGTGATGTGGGGAACTGAGTGTTTCTACACTACGGTTCACTGTGTGAGGAAATCATTCAGGCCACCGTTAGCTTAATTTAAACAAAAGAGGACTGAACGGCTGTGAAAATCCAACGAACTAAAGCTTGTACAGTGTAAAGTTTTAAAAAGGCAGTTTTAAAGAACACTTTGAAAGGCTAAAAAACATCATTTTACTTTTGAGAGGTAACTATGAATGGTGAGATTTTGCTTCCTTTCAAACACAGAAAGGCGTTTCACAGGCAAAAGCAATGTGTTGTGCTTTTAGGAAAAGGAATCTTTAAAGCTTACCTGTCCCAGCACTCAGCAGGAGCAAAAAGAGCAGAAGAAGTGTGCGCTTCACCCGAGAGCCTCTCATGCTGCCAGGCCACAGGACAGACATAGTGCCATTGTGCATCTGCCTTCTTCTTTACTGTCACAGCATCACACTTCCTGATCTGACTTCATACATTAAATGGAAGGAAAAGAAAAAAAGAGTGACCCATACACACACAAACACAGTCATTCACACACACACCCTCAGACTCTCAGATAACTCATTGGGATGTGACGCAACCAGCTGAGTGCCTGTCGCCACAAGTTTGACGCCTCCTCTGCACCGCCACACGCACATTCCTGCCGGATAGGTATGCAGCCCTGCTCACAGAGGAGGAGGAGGAGGAGGAGGACTACGAGGAAGACAAGGAAAATGTCAAAGAAACATTAAAGCTGTATCTCCTGAGAAAACTGTGACATCAGCGGCTGCTCAGAATGCCTGCGGGGCCTTTTGCCTGATCATAAGTTACCCATTTGTGGTGAAATGATGACCGTGAATGGTTCAGTCATGCTGTTGTGATTATCTATGGACCCAGGGCTTTCTGGATGAGGGCAGGCCATCATTGCTTCAACTACCAGAGAAATAGAGCAGAGCGGCAGATGTTTGAGGTCTCTATCTGTGATGATAATCAATTCATCGCGTTCAGGATTTAAAAAAAAAGTGATATCGCATTTACTGTGAATTCAACCACAAAGTGAGGCACTGAACATCTATGTTAGATGATCAGTGTAGAATGACTATAATTTATGTCAAAAACCTCAGAATTGTATATAATAAACCATTCATTAAGATGTTATAAATGTTGCATATGATCTATAAATGACAAATGAGTGGACAAATCACTTCACTGACACACTTTTCTCTGCGGGTTCTCACCTAACCTGATTGTTTTAACATATAAATGAATGAAAGAATATGACTGGTCTCAACTGGCCCCACCTACACGTTTTAAAGCTGTGCTCATTTGAACCCATTATTATCTCTTTATCAGTTGATAGTTCTTTCATACCTGGAGTCATTTTGACACACCGCTCTGTGTTACACAATCAAACACAGTGAGGCGAATCCCTCACCTGTGTAAAATTTAAACGGATGATTGGGTTTCCATTATTGCATTGCACTGACAAGCACGCACAGACTTGAGTTATCATTAAAATAACATCGATAAGGATAACAAACTACCAGATCTGGTAAAGTGCAGAGAATTATACTTTATGTAAATAAGTCTGGGGAATTCCTGGAGATACCTGGTGGACAGTAAATACCGAAAGTATGCAGAGAGGCCCCTTGAACATTGAAGGGCGGTCGTGAGCAGTACAGCAAAAGAAAATTCCTGTAAAAACTCAATGGTGGCAATTTAATGTCGTAATAAAAAATGTTGTTGGATCTGTTTGATTAGTATTCACACATAATTGTTTATTTCGCCGTGTATATTTAAGGTATGTTCAACGAGGAACCATTGTTTCACGTCATGGTCGCTAACGGACAAAACACGATGACGGAACAGCTCACTTCCGGTTTGGTTTTGCGCGTGTCTCCACACATCAGAAATGGTAATGAAATAAAGTTCATTGATGACAAACTAAATGTTGTAGCTATGTCACGATCGCTCAATTGTGTTTTTCAGCCGAAACTTCAGAAAGGCAAAGCTCCGGAGAAGGTCGTTCATCCGTACAGCAGGAAAGCAGCTTACCTTGCCCGAGAGGAGACCAGACTGAAACGGAAAGAAAGGTGTGTGAATAACAGAAAACGCACCTGGTGTTACTACAGAGACAGAAAACTGTATTTTGCTTAATTCTAAAACGGCTTTTTAAACGTTTATATTCTTGTCAGGTATATATGTATTAACAAGAAGACTGGGGATCATAACAATGAACAAATGTGCAATATTAACTTTAAAAATACATTTAAATGCATTGTTTAAGATTTCAGAGGTGTCCTCCTGATATGTCATGTTTTCAATAGGTGACCTGTAGAAGCAGCCATTTAATATGGGTTTTAAGTATGGCAGATTTATCTCTACCCATAGAGCTTCCACTTCATCCATCGTACACAAAGCTTTTTGGCTAGAATATGATTCTTTATCACTGTAATATTCTGTAAGCCTTTCTTTGATTGCAAGATGTGTTTTCCAATATTCCGCAGGCAGAAGAATGACAAAGCTACTCGTCTGAATGTTATTGGTAAACCCATTTTTCCTCTTTCTTTTCTAAAAACTTGCATAAATCAATCAATTTGGGTCTCTTTCTTTTTTTGTGCATCTCAACTTTAAGGGGAAAAGCTGCTGTGGTTCCAGGGCCAGTTGGATCCAGAAAAGATGAGTTACGCCAGAAAAGATGCCTGTGAAATCATTGAAAGGTCAATAATGTTTTTGTTTTGTTGTTGTTGTCCTTGTCAAATCAAAAGAAATTGCGCAGTTGGTTTATTTCATGCATGATGGTGACAAATGTTTTCTTTTTGTGCAGGTACCTCCACAGGTTTGATTCTGAACTTGAACAAATTGAGCTGATGAATGGGATCAAAGGTCGGCAGGGTCGTCTCCATGGTGCCAGAGAAGCTGTCATCAAGCAGACTATTGAGCGAGAGCGAGCACAGTATGAAGGCATCGGATTTGGTGAGTGGCCCTCACATACAAACACATGTGCCCAGTTATTCAATGACAGTGTTAACTTTGTTTTCATACCATTATCTTTCAGAGATCCCAGATATCCTCAATGGGAAGCACTTGAAAACATTCAGGCAAGTGGTCAATAAAGTCATAAAGTGGTCAAAACTATTGAACAGACAGTTAATTGGTTTTATGCTCATCTTTGGTAAAACAAATGCTTTATTTTGCAGGGAGTGGACCGGCGATCTAAAGAAGCTTCCGAATATTAAACTACGCACAGTGAATAACAAAGGTTTGGATACAAAATCTAAAGGGACTGAGGACAACCAAGAGGCGGAAAACAATAAACAGGATGAAGAAGATGACCTGGGTAATGAGCCTGACGGTGGGACGTCGATGTCAGATTGACACCGAGTTGGCTTTTAAAGAAAAACTCTGCAGTTCCAAAACTGCCCCCAAGATGGAGGTATTTCCCCAGAGTACTGTCAGTCCTCCCGGAACTCATCTTGATGCTCATTCATGTCAGACTAGACTGAGGAGGTTCTACATTCAGATGTTTATTGAACAAACAAATATGCATCACTTGTTACCTGAATATTAAACTTTTTACCGAATTGGAGAAAAATGTCATTACAAAGATGTAATGAATTGTTGGTTTAAAAAAAGAATTAAACCTGTAGAAAAGTGTAAACGGTCACTTTTTCATCGACTGAAACTCTCACAGTGTCGAGTCAAATACCAGATGACAACTTTTAAAAGTCTACTTTTACGAACTGTCCAACCTGAAGGACCTCGCAGAGGCCCACCTGAAGCTGCAAACTGGTTTATCACCAACTGGGAGACTTTTAACACAATATTCCTATCATTTCTAATCAAATGGCTAAATTTCCCTTGTTCAAATAAACTCACCTCAACATACACTTTAAATAATTCCCAACAGCTCTTTGGTGTCTGATTGTCCAAGAGAAGTTTGTTTCCAACAAAAGTGCTTTTGCGTCTGCCACCATCTCAGACCCAGTTTTATGTTACCCCAGATCCTCCACAGAAAACATTTTTTGGACTTCACATGATGCCTTCAGCAGCCTCCACTGAGGATTCACATGTTCACCTTCAAGAAAGTGCATACAGGAGAAAAACTGCAAATATTCCACTTTAAACTGCTTAACCTGGTGGCTTTATCTTATTCTCCTCTCCGAGGACCTTATTTCAATCTGTCAGTTGTCCTTGAGCTCTGAAGACCATAGAATCTAAATTGGGCCACGCCAACGGCAGCCACTGGTTGACTGCATCACTCAGACTGGGTTCTGAACCGGTGCTGCTGTCCCCTCCACCGATGTGTCAGAGTCCACCTGAGTTTCTGGTGCTGGCACAGGGGCCGGACTCACGGGGACCTCCACAGTTTCGTGCCTGCTGATGGTGGTGGCGCTGGTCCGGGCCTGAGAGCTGTGCAGTCCTTTCTCGGGACAGTTCTGCACCGTGATGATGCGGTTGAAGGCCTTGAGGCGGCGCCATAGCTGCAGGTAGACTTTACACTGGATGTACATGAAGATGAGGCCCCCCGTGAAGCCGATGGCCACCACGATCAGCTTGGTCCAGAAGGGCCACTCCAGCACACCTGCGTCAGGGCCCAAACATAAACACCTGTGAGTCAACCTGCAGGAGGAGGAGTGAAGGGCCATGATGGTGGCGTGGACAGAACTGGGCTTACCCTCTGGAGTATGGTACTTCAGCAGAGAAACTCTCCATAATTCCTCTGCAATCAAGAGCGAGCGCAATGCCTCTTTATTTTTACGATCTATGACTAGTTGTGCTCAACGTGGTAAAATACAAATGAGGTTCTGCTTTATTCTCTGCCGCTACGCTTGGTCGATCCAGAATAAGACGCCACGATCACGACACGCCATCGACAACCACAGAGACCACACAAACCACCGGTGGGGGGAAGTCTATTATAAAATATGACCAATTTTATCCAAAAGGGGGATTGAATATTTATTGATGACATTTATTTATTTAATTATTTATAGCCTTTTTTTTTTACTCAATCTCTCTGATGTTGAGATATCTGGGAAACTTCTGGAAAACCCTCCACGAAAGATCGTCAAATCCAAATTGGTCAAATGGAAGGGGTTAAACAGCAAGAGGGATGGAAAATTCTCTAAAATTCATATCCCGGCATGATTATAAATCACCTTAAACGTCTCTTAATTATGTCCTTTGTTGCGGAGTTTTGAGAGGACCAACATGGAGCCCTCCAGAAAAAAACTGCTTTGAAATATCTTTTTACATTTTCTTTTCATCTTACAGGAGAGGCCAACACCGGGGGTTAATTCTACCATAAACACACACATATTTGTACAAAAGTTAAAACAAAACAGAGTCAGACAGGTGGAGACAAGGGGGGCTTCACTACATAAATGTTCATGGACGTCAGCAGTAATAAAGGGGGATGGGGGGGACTGACCGTTCTTCCCGAGTCTGATCTCCTCCGCGGTCCTTTTGACCAGGACGTAGACTGACCACAACATGCACACTATTGCTAGCAGGTGAAACAAGACCGAACAGTAGATCTTCCTCCTCTCACTCTTCGACATGTGGAGCTTCTCCCACTGCAAGGAGGGAGAAAGTGGATGCTGGTTGGTGTAGTTACAGACAGGATGCTACTGTTTATATGCATGTGTGTGTGTGTGGGTGTGTGAGCCCACCGAGCGCAAAGGTTTGAGCTTGGTCTCCATCACGAAGTCGAACTTGCAGAGCTCGCAGCAGCGGGTGTCGGAGGATTTGATCCACTGGTTGAGGCAGCCCTGGTGGACGAAGCTCAGGCTGCCCGTGCAGCGACAAGGCATTATCAACGGACAGTCGTCGTCGCCCTCACAGTGGCAGATCCTGCGCAGGAAATAGTGCACGCACATTTACCCTCCGCCTCACAAAAGTGCTGCAGCCGGCCAACAGCTGGCACCTGTGCGGCCACACTCCTCTGTCGATGCGCACTAACCTGCAGACCTCCATCTCAGAGTCATCAGAATAGTGCATGGGTGCACTTCCGTTCATACCACAGGGTTTCTGAGGGGTGGGCACCGACAAGTCCCCACCTCCTGACCCCTTCTCCTGGTATTTCTTAGTGATGAGCTCCTCGCCGTCCTCAGCCAGCGAGGAGCTGTCTTCGGGGCTGAGGGACTTGCAGCTGTTCTTTGTTCCGCTCTGTGAGCTCCCACCGTCTCTCTTGGCTGAGGCTTGGCTGTTGTGCCTCCTCTTCAGCCCTCCCGTCTCCTCCACCACGCGCCCGTTCTCGTTCCCCTCGTCCGATTCCACCGACTGCAGCGCCATGACCTCTGTTTTCTCGTCCTCTTCTTTAACCTCGTCCGGGCCGTCCCGTTCTCGGCTGCTTCCGCTCCGGCGTCGCACCCTCCGGGCCTTCTCTTTGCTCCAGCTCCGGGACTCGCGCCGGGCCTCTTCCTCTGACGTGGAGTCGCTCTGTGGGGCTCCGCTGCAGCGGAGGCGAGGGGGGAGCTCTCTCCGGTTCCTGGAGGTCCGCTCCCTCTTCTCCCCATGCTCGCTGCGGTCAGAACTGGGGCTTCGGTCGCTGCGGTCAGTCCTGTCAGTCTGCTCCTGTTTAGATTCCACGCACTCAGCGGCAGAGCAGATGCTCCTCTTACGCCGGTGACGCCGTTTCACCTGCTTCTTCTGTGACCCCCGACTGGTGCCGGTGACAGTCACAGCAGAGTGGGCGTGCTTATTTGGTTTTCTTGACTCAGCCTCCTTTTTTAAATGGGCCAGGTGGCCAGAACTGAACACAAACACAGACACACACATACACACAGATGGAAACAAGTAGAAATAAGGAAATGAGATGGACACAACATGACTATAGCAACATAACGTAAACCAGTGCAGTGAAGGTGAGTAGTTCCCCATTTGTGTATTCATCTTAAAACGTCTTTTTGAAGGGAAAAAAAACTTCAAAAGTGACGCTACAACAATAAACACAACCTTGTATGACCATAGAGAGACAAAATGAGATGATGAACAGTGAGCGCTGTAATGGACCCACACCGACTGGCCATTACATCAGATGAAGCATCCTTCTGCATCTTTCCAGAATTTCTTGGTGGTGCCGTTGGATTTCTCGCTCCACTTTAATTTGGACAAAACCCTCGAAGAGCAGCCGCAGGAGATCCTATGAATGTCAAGTCTGTTGAACAGACCTAAAGAGGGGGCCGGCGTACCTGCATATGTCCTGAGTAGACGGGGAGATCGATACTCTTGTGGCTGTGGTCAGTCCTGAGTTGCTGGCCTAAACCAACAAAGCAGACAGTCAATACGTTGTTTTCTTCCATTATTAGTAGGACCATCATGATGAGCGGTTTGAAAGATCTTTTAGCTTCAATTATAACAGATTCTGCTTGGATGACGTGTGGTGTCACACTCAGAACTGTGAACTTAGTATTGACCCTTTACGCTCCGACGGTCGGCCGTTACCTTGGAGATGTTGCTGGATCGACTCCCGGAGCGTCCAGGGGTCTTCCTCCCCTGTGGGGAGGCAGAAAACACGTGAACAGACGCATGCTGTGCTTGTAGAGATTTGCTGTAACCAGTTCTGTGCTGATTGAGAGTGCAGTGCGTGCACATGGCCTTGCTGCTGACCAGAGCTAAAGCCAGACAATCCAATTACCTGATTGTCCCACTAAGTATATGCACTTTGCTGCAATCTGTCTATTTAAAGCCAAGTAACTGCACTTGTTCCAAAACCCCTGACTGTTAAACTCTGAACTCATCCCAGCCGTCGGCTGTCTCATCAGCTGCCTGCAGCGTCTTAAGGACACATGAAGTTGCTGCAGCTGAGATGACGGGCATTAATGGAGAAACACGCCGTTGTGATCAGGCCCGATCAGCATCAAATCCCCAGTCAGGGGAAGGAGTGTCTCAGTGAGCTCCCGTGACTGTTGGAATTGTGGTTGAAAACACACTGGTTTTCTAAAAACAAATGTCTGCTGTGTGGTGAGCTGCAGAGGAAACGCTCAAACAGAATTTCCCTCACTGTCGTGCGAAGGGCTGGAGTTGATTTTCAATGACCCAAAAATGAAAGTCAAGATCGCCCACTGTGCATTTAGTTAATAAAATAATAGAAAACCGAGATAAATCATTATTTCTAAAGACAGAAAATGTGGATCTGTGGATAACAGGATCAAGTTGCAGGGTAACTTGATGGGATCTCCTGATTCTAACATTATTTATTAAATGTTCTATCGTTTCCGTGACATTTGTTTTTATGTGTCAAACCACACTTGTGAGTTGTGGGAGCAGAACAACTGACTAAATAGCACTTACAGCAGGAGACTGCAGCCTCTAAGCTGATCAAAGGATTTGCTGGCTGCAAGATTCAAATCAGTTTTCTCTCTCAGGTCTACATAAAGTGTAGTGAAATGAAGTCAGGGTTGAAGCCAGACTTAAAATTAGAGTCTCAGGCTTTATTAGTGGATTTATATTTTAAATTTTCTCTTGTTATGGGGGGAAAAGTAGTGGATCGTTTCATTAGAATGTGTCTGTAAAACGGGGATTAGTATTTGTATTCAGTGCCTGATCGATAAGTACTTTATTTTTGGCTTCAGTGTTGCCGTGTCAACACCGCTGTTTAAAAGGGGAACGCTCTTGAACTGCAAACATTGAAGTGTTTAGCAAGAAGAGATAGGTTGACCACAAAACCACCAAATGCGAATTAACTCACATCCACAAATGTGCAACCATCCTTGACGGCTCTACTCGTTCTCATGCTTCTGAAGACTACCATCTCACACGCTTTGCTGCGTTTTATCCACCTCGTCCTTGTTCGTCATTGTAAGTCAAGATGTCACCATTCTGTGGTTATAAAGTCTTTCAGCAGAGGTCAAATGGCGTCATTCGCCCCCTCGCCAGCTCACTCTATTCTGCTTCATCTGTGTTGTGCTGTTCAACATCAATGACATCATATACTGGACATATACTGGTATTCATTTTTAATTAAAATTATTTTTAGACTTTTATTTGGCAACATTAAAGTTGGTCATCCGGATACTCAACAGCATTAAATATAAATCAATCGTGTCGTTTTATCAGGAAACATTTGGGACAAACATCAACAGTGAGCTGGATTTATGCCCCGCCCATTTTTCATTAGAGGAAGACAGCTAGAACACCTAAGTGGTCCAGGGCTTGGGTGGGTAGGAGGTAGCTCCACCACGGTGTTTACTACATTCTCCTGTTTCTTCTGAAGGAAATCCTGAGATTCAAGAGCCAACTGTACCGAGGTGACCCCCATCTGTGTATCTCATCATCCCACATCAACTCAGACTACCTCCTCACTAGAGGGGCGACCTTCTGTGGCCCAACAGCCAGTTATAGCAGCTGAGAATTGGATCGTCCCGTCCCCTGCCGCCTTGTGCCGTGTGCGGTAAAGGTCGTGACCTCAGCCGATTATTGAAGCGTGTGCAAACACGTGGACGCGCCGGTCAGAAAACCTCTAATCTCAAGGTTAGCGCCTTCTCCTCTGAAAAACACACGCGTGTTTCCATTGGTCATTTTAAGCACACAAAGTGACTTTTGTTGCCGCTCTGTAGCCCGTCACGCGTCTTAATCTCATGATTTTCTGGAAATATGAGAGCGTCTCAGTGAGAATCAGCTCAATATTATTGTGGTGAAAGATGACGCAACACAATTACAGACCAGGTCATGAGGGCCAAACCCACAGTAAATAGGTCATGGCTAAAAAAGGTAAATGTATTCGTTTCGGTCTTCAGTGAAGAATCGGATTCTTTGCAACCACAGAGACCATTAACGGACGGACTAAACCAAAGTGTGGGAAGCAGTGATGTCATCACCCCATCACTGAGGAAAAAGATGGCTCAGTTCAATTTACAGGTGGCTTAAATCACACAAGCTTAACCAAACCACCACTTCAAGTCACTAAATCAATAATAACCTGTTGGGACATTGAGCATCAGGCTGTGTGAAGGCTGCTTGATTAAACCGGCCTCTATAGATGCTCCGTTACTCTGGTCTCATCTCAAACACAGAGCAAAGCGAGTCTGTTACTCAACACTGGGCTGGAAAACTGCGGGACAAACACTCACCTCAGCGCTGTCTTTGGAATAGGGAGAGCCTTTGCCGTGGCCCGTCGCCTCCCTGGCTGGAACCACGGTTATCTGTTGTACTGGCATGCTGCTGTTTCCAGGCAACACTCCGGTGCTACTCCCACGGGTTTGTCAGCACGCCGGGCCTGCCCATCCTCTGATCCGTGTCCCTGCCAGCGCTCCGCTGTCCCATCTAAGAGCTGCTCCCCGGAAATGCTGCTCCAGAATCGCTCTTTTTGTTCGGTCCGGACCGTTTCATCTAAAAGTGTGGCGATGGAATGGGATTAGATCGCCGTGGCAACACGTCTCTGGAGCTGATGGGATGTGAGGTTGTCATGACGATTGAGAAGCGACTCTGCCTCCTCCTGCTGAGCAAGAGAGAGAGAGAGAAGTGTGGTGGGGGGGGGGGCGTGTGCAAGAATGTGCCCCCCCAACACACACCAGTGGGTGGAGCCAGTATTTTGTCATGCTTGCGATCTATAGAGATTTAGGTTTAGGCTTACCTCAATCTCTTCATCAAACCAGCAGTGCTGCTAACAAGATTACGAAACCTGTGCACATGAGAAGCAGTAACACACAAAGCGGTACTATGACCAGATTCTTCAGAGTGATGACAAATGTTAAGCCTCATTTCTTCAGTCATGCTGAGGCACAAGAGGCAGACAAATCAGCCCAATCCTGCAGAAACCGCAGGTGTGTCCACAGCCCTGGCGATGAAGGTTGGGGTTTAAAACAAAAGGTTCTACTTAAGCACTACTGTATAAGGTTTGTAAAAAAAAAAAAAAAAACAGCGAGCAGGGGCTGCTTAAGGGATCTGTGGGCAACCAAAACCCACAGAAGTGCCTCTCTTTTTGTGCCCTGTGTGCAGGAGGAGTGCACATCACTGTTAGGCTCCTGATAACCAGTGTGGCAACGGAGCCCAACATGGCCGCCATGACGGTGCATCTTCCGTGCTGTGAACACATGCAGATTACTGTGTCAACAGCAGGGTTTTATTTTACATTAATGGTCCCCCGATCGCTTTCTGTTCCTCCAAGACCTGCTAGTGACAAACTATGGTTTTGAGTGTGTGGCTGGAGGTGGTGATGGGGTGGTGAGGGGGTTGGGTGTGTGTGTGTTAAAGTTCCATTGCAACAGGAAAGTTACAAACCACTAATGAGAATGTGTTTGAATCTATGATAGAGACACTGACTCTCAGGCAGCGGCTGTAGATGGCACCCATATTTGCTGAGCTGGAGGCAACCACCATCCTCTTCTCTCTGCTGGTTTTCGCCCTCTTCACCCTCACCGGGATGCTCAACGACACAGGGAGCGAGCTATTAACCAACGTAGCACCATATAAAGGTAAAATCATGTTACTTGGGGATATTAAGAAATGTGAAATGTGCTATTTTCACGCCAACCCGCTGTGTGAAAATAATTGATGCAGCAAGTTGCATTGCTGCATCAAGTTAACAACATGGGCTTTTGCTGCGCTGAGGTTTCGAGATTATTGGGGAAATTTGTGCAGAATTCATGACATCGGTTAAATATCGCTGATAGACAACATCAATCTGTAAAATGTTATCATCATTCCATCGAGGCAGGGCCTGAATCAACTAATCACGTCTCATCTATGTGGCTGTTTTTAGTCTTTTTCTACAGGAATGTTGGAACACAAATTAAAAATGTTGTTTTTTTACCATTTAAGGTTAAAGTAAATTTCCTAAAAATGAAAAATGTAATAAATGGATTTGGTTAAAAGAAAAAGAAAATGAATAAATGGTATGAAAATGCACTCCAGATTACAAATTATCTGATTGAATGACAAGAAGTTTTTATTTCCGTGTAAAAAGGTGAAACCTGCACAAAAATGTGCATAATAGTGATAGTGAATTTAGTGGATTAATGACCGTCAAGAAGGATTTACTGATTTATTCATCCAAATGAAATAAACTAAAGCAAAAAGGTGTTAAAAGGGGTTTTTCATTTTGGGAATCTTATTTTCTGTCTAACAGATTTCAAACAGCAGAGCGAGGAGCTGCTCGTCTGAGTCCAGATAAAGACTGAATCTCTCGCCCAGAACTTCCTGATCAGCACACATCTGCCATAATCTCATGTTGGCGTGTGACAGCATGAGTGTGTGTTATCAGTTACCAGGCCAAAGTCTGACTGTTGACCTGTGTGTGTCTGTGTACTCTGTTATAGGATCCAGTGTTACCTGCTTCCAGGATGAAGCTTGGAGGCGGGGCTTAACCCATGTTAAAATAAATGAATAAACAAATACCTGCTCGAACAAACACAGTGTTTCACACTTGCGTTTTTCCTCCCGTGTGTAAGACAAGACAGAAAAGTTATTTTGTTTGGATCTTTGCATCCCAAAATATCTCCTGGTGAGTCTCCATTTTCTCTTTTTTACCTTTTGATCGACACCCGATGTCGTTGTAAGAAGAGATGTATCCTATCAGCCAAAACAGTCGTTTAAAAAGCTGCACAATGGCGTCAGCTCTCTGAAGGAAGGACAATTTAAAGTTTTAAATAATTCACTATGATCAATACATTCCAGACAAAGTACAGTAAATGTAACCCCTTTCACATCTTTAAAATTTTCGTTTTAATTATGTATTTGTTTTGAGAGTGTTGTCGCAGATTATTTCTGTGTGCAGGTTTAGAGCTAGTTTGAAAATCCTGAATTCCTTGTAATTGGGACATTCAAAGTTTACAACCTGCCGATCCAGTGATCCGCAGTGATCCAGTAACCAGATGTGACTCTACCGCCCCCCGTCGGACTAGACAGTTACTACACCTACATACGGTAGAACGAATCAAAACGAGCCACGATATGAAAATGAGTGACCTCTGCCCAAAAATATGGATTTAAGTTTGACGTCAGGTAAATGTCAGAAAGCCAAGTTTTCTAACCTGTTTTTTTATTTCAGGTTGGGGACCCATATGTGCATGAAACAGGTTAGAAATGTGTAAAATCACCCAGAACATCCCAACTATTCATCTAATTCCTACAGCCGATTGCTTGAGAACATTAAAGTTGATTCATGCTGTAGATGGACCTGCCTTTCTCTGGCTTTGAGTTGACCTTCATCACCATCGCCTTCTTCATCTTCTCACTCTACACGTTGGCTTCAATCTTTATCCAACCATCAGCAACAGAATCAGGTATACATTTCTCATCTCTCTCTCACACACACACACGCACACACACACACACTCAGTGCTGTGAATCTGTCCTCAGATACTGACTTTGAGGTCCTGGACTCAAAAGCGCTCACCAAAAAGCAGCGAGTGATCACCAAAGAGGCTCAATGGAGACGGAGTTGATCCAGCCCGGTCTGCAGTTGAGGGAGAACAAAACCAGCAGGGTTTAGTGAAGAAAATCACAAAACAAGCAGAAATGAGGCGCATGCCCTTCAGTCTTTTGTAGGTTGGTACTGGTATGTGCAGACAGATGCAACGGTGGGAAGAAAAAAAATCACCAGCGTGGAGCTTTCTGAGCTTTGTGCAGGGAAGCCACCGAGTCTGGGTGAGGATTTAACAAACCCGGTGACTTTTGGCCCCTGGAGACCTTTCGGGGTGACATCCCAGGGGGGTTAGAGGCCACTCCCTGTAGAGTTTGCCCCTTAACCCCGGAGCCCTCCGTCACCACTCCACAGCCAGCCGTCTCGCTGCCGACGTGGCGAGGGAGGAGGCGACCGCCGATAAAGAAAAGTAAAGTTCCTCGACTATGGCGAGATTCTATCTTTGTGCCCTCGGAGTGACGGAGGAGGAGAGAACAAGACGCCCATCTCATTTGTGATGTGTCTTGATTGTCTGTACTCTTCGCGTATTGGCCACTGTTCATGTGTATGTGTGTCCACTGTGGATCTGTATTGGGCAATCAGAGATAAAGGGTCTTAAGAGTCATTAAGCTCTGGCTGGCTGCGGCCCTCATTAACACTGACGACCTGATGGCGCCACAACAAATCGACAATTAACGCTCGTACACACACGAGGCCACGCCGGACTTCACCTCCAACAACACAGACACCGCGGCACATAACTCTGCACGGGTCACGTGCACCTTCCTCTCTTATATTCATGATCTGTTTGATTCAGCCAAACAATGATCTGACATGACACTCGTTTAAAAATCCAAATAAATGCCAAAAAAACTCACCTGGTTTCTCTGTGATACACTTTGTTTCCTTTGTGTAGTTTCTCCCCATTTTTTTTTACAATACATTCATGTATAACATGAGGACTTGTGTCACCAATACATGGAAAACACCATGAAAATAGGAAAAAAAAGAGGAATTCATGAGTGAATATAGTGTGAGTCTGCAAAAATAAAACTAACTTGATGTTATTGATTATTTCATTATAAATCTGCTAATTACTGTTTCAGTTAATCCGTTTATAACCTCAGTAAGTGCAGAAAAACCACCAAATGTTGCATTTCACCTGGAAAACATCAGTTTTGTTGACCTGCCTCTCAGTTGAAGCTATAATATTGGCAATAATTGGTCATTTCAGTGACTTCAGCACCAAAAACACCAAAGTATGAAGCAGAGGCACACGGCAGCACGGCTGAGGGGTTTACATTCACGGCAGCTCCGTTTACGCCGTTCACAGTTTGCCTACAGAGAATTAAAATCCGTCTTTTTTTTACGGCGCTCTGTTCCTCCTGAGGAGTTTTATCAGCGAGGAAGTGCTTTATCTGCCGGCGCTGCTCAGGAGATGATGGGAAAGGAAAGAGAAGAAAGCGAAGATTGAAGAGGGGGGCCGAGGCCGAGGCTTCCTCTGTGCTCGTAAAGGCGGCAGTAAACGTGCACGACCCTGGCAGCTGCGACAGGAGCACTTTGACTGCGTCCGACTCTATCACCTGCTGCACAGGTGAGAAAACCTGGCACGGCGGCAAATTCTGTCTAATTCCCCTCAACTGTGCCGTGTCATTCTGTTATTTTCCCATCATGGGCTTGAGCCAGCCACACATTTTTCCAGGCGTTTCATAAGATTGGAAGATTTCTGCGTCACGCTTTGTTAGTGGGCCGAAAACAAGCCCCCCTGCTGCCACGGGTTTGGGGAGAACCCTCAGAGGGGTTGTTGGGTAAACAGTCAGCTCGGCAGAGAGACGGACGCTAATAACCTCCCAGGAAAAAGGGTAAGGGTTCCAGGCCGCACGGCTGTGGTCAGGGGTCGAGGTAGTTTAATGGGCTGTCCCCTGTGTGTGTGTGTGTCCCAGAAGGGAGCGTTTGAGCAGGCCCGGTAATCCCCGTAAAAACGTATAATCCCCAGGAAGAGCAAATATTGCAACACGCTCAACTAGGTGACACAGAAATAACCTGGTGGGATGAATCAGGTCCGTTCCTCTTGTTTATCTCCCTTTAAAGACAAAAAAAAGTGGGAGAAACAAATTTGACAGCGGTTGGCTGATGGAGATACAAGCTGGCTCTGCATGACAATTGGGGAGGGAATTAGCATATTCACACAGGGAAAATAAGAGTTTTTTAAAGACAAAGGCAACTGAAAAGCATAGCTAGAAAACCCCAACTGAATCTCTTCTGCACACACACACACACACACACACACACACAGTAGATACCTGTACTCTGGCCAAATACATGAGGAATCTGTGTCATTTCAAACATTTTTGCAAACACCATAAAACAATAAAGACCACAGTTCCACAGGATGTCCTGCGTGCATACACACACATGCACACGCACGCATCTCTATGAAGACACCAACAGAGGGACATTTTGTCTATTTTTGTCCCTTTTCTCTGTCATCTGGAGTGAAGAAAGAAGCCAGATGCTTGTTCGTAGTCCCTGAGACTATTTTGAGCCCCCGGTCCATTAGTATCCCGCTGCTTCCCTAATCCTCATTCACATGTAATGGCTGACATTTCATCTTAATGTGTTAATTCATTAGCTGGGTGCTGAATGGAGAGACACAGAGACAGCCGTAAGCAGACACGCTAATGAGTCTCCACACGTTACAAAAGCTGCTGGCCACCGCAGGGCTGATGCCTGGCAGACTGGGTTACCTGGTGCAAGAAAATCCCCTGATGCACCATCACCTGACAGGCTGCTTGAACGGGGGGGGGGGGGCATGTTCGGCCAATTCTGGCACCAATTAAAGAGGTTAAGCACAGCACAGTTAAGACAAATGCAAATAGGCCTATCATTTTCAAATTGTCTTACTTTTTTATGCCTGTAAACACACTTTTTACCACAAACTGGCAGCCTAGCAGTGGTAAATGAGAACCCACTGCTGTCTCTCTCTTACTCACACACACACAAACACACACTTAGACATAGACTCACACAAACACACACAAACATTTGACTAAACACAGAAAGTCAGTGACACGTTATTGTTGGAGCGGCATTCAGTCTGGACCACTGCCCCAAAAATGCTCTGTGCAAACACTGACCCCCCCACCCCCCCTACCACCACCAGCACCACCACCAGCACCCAAATGTCCCAGATGTGTGTGTGTGCGTCCCAGAGCGGGGGTAGGGGGACAAGGGACTTTCATCTGCAGTGCCAAATCTTAGCTCTTGTGCATTCAGCAGCAGCATCACGTTCTCCAGCTTCACCGTCTCTCTCTCTCTCTCTCTCACTCACTCAAACATACACAAACACACACACACACACACACACACACACAGCAATTCATACACTCAACACAACATGCAGCAGAGTTTGTGTTGAAGGGGGCTGTTAAAGGGCAGGGAGGGGGCTTCCTGTTACTGGAATTACCCTCTACATGTGGGGTCAATATGTGCAACGTTGGGGACTGTGTGCGTGTGCGTGTGCGTGTCATTTGTAGAGGTGGGGGCTGCTGTTGCGTGATACACCCCACCACACTCCCCCTTCCTCCTTCTGTATAAAAGGGAAGGGGGGAAAGGCACCTTTGTCACTTTGCTTCCAGACGCAGAGACGATCTCACTCTCTGGACACGCACATTCCTCAAGGACAAACTGATTATCCTGACAAAGGAGCGTCCTCGCTGCGTCCTGGAACCTGGGTTCCCCAAGCGGAGGTTCTGAAACGGAGGGCAAAAGCATCACATTTTGGAAGAAAACCCAACCCGACTTGTTCACCAAGTTCCTCACGCAGTCATGAGGATCTTCAACCTGCTCTTCCTCATCCTGCTGGTGATCGCGGTCCTCGCTCCGGCCTCCGCCGCCAAACCGGGTAAGCACGAGCACATCTGCGCATTTCCTGGCAAACCACAGGTGTCTGCTAAAAAAGGTCAGACGGGTCAAATCCACAGTTGCTGGCATTGTTAGATATGTGTCAATAAAGTAGATTAAGTAATGTGTAACTCTAACGCAATGGCAATGGCACAATTCTTGCCATCTTAATCTCAGTTGAGGGGGAAAAAAGAAACGAGCTTAACGTTCTCACCGGTAACACGTTTTTTTTTTTTTAATAAACTCACATAAGCCACTCACCTGTGGGTCAATTGTGGCACCGTGATTTCAATAAGAGTTGGTTTATTTACAGCAAGTACCTTACGTGGTGCGTTCACGGACAGCCCGTCTGGTGCGCATTGAAGCGCACTCCTGATGAAATCCCCGCTATTTTGTCTTTTCTGTAGGACATATATGGGCATACTTAATGGACGCATCTCCCTTTAACAGGGTTAATTGATTTCAGATGTGAAATACCGTGTTTCAATCACTTTACCCACTTGGATGTATAGAAAACTGGAAATGAAATTGAATGATCTAAAAATGATACGTTTCAAAGAGCTTCGTTGCTACAGTCTATGGAGGCATAGGTGTCTGTAAGACAGCCATCCCGCTGGTCCGGCCTGCAGTAGCAGGTGCGTTCGTGCGCAAATCCGCGCAGGATCGCGATTATCCTCACTTGCGGGCGCGGACAGTCGGCGGTTTTAAGCAGATAGGCTTTGTTTTGGCTGGAGGTCGTGATTAGGCTCATGTGACGGGGACGTGACGATGAAGAGTTGGGGGTAGAGAGGGGGGACCACAGCGGAACGCCGCCAGGGATCGCGCAGTGACCCCGGAGAGTCCCTTTGTCCCCGACTGGAAGACACTCCTGCGCGCTTTTGTCAGCCGCGGTGTTAAAGCGCCATGCAAATACCCGCACTTTATTAACATGACATGGAGCAACTGTGTCAAGTGTAAAGATGCATTGCTTCGGGCCTGGGGAGCAGTTTCTTTCACTGGGTAGAGATGGGGGAGGTGGGGGGAGAGAGGGCCATAAAGTCATCTGGCACTTTATCTCTTCCTGGGCTTGGCTGGCAGCTTGTTAACCACGGGAGTCAAAGTGGATTTATTAGCTATGTTTAGTAACAGTGTGGACTGCAGTTTATTAGAAGGGGGTTGCCTGTTGCTGGAAGGCTGACCCCAACAATAAAAACAACAGGGGGGTTACATTCCACCATAACAGGACCCAAATCATCAACTCTCGAAATGAGCTCGCTTTTGCCCAGTTGGAATAAACGGTGGGCAGCATGTAGGTTTCTCTCTGCTCCATTCAGCCAGTTCATGTGGTTGATGCTAACAATCTGAAATGACTCCTGCAGATTTCCTGAAGCTGAGGAGAAAATACCACAGGCTCCACTGCCACCATAGACGCTGTGTGGCCCTCCACTCCAGAGTACCCTTCCCCTAAGGTGAGATCCTTTCATGTTTGCCTGTAAAAAAGGTTACGAGGTAATCATAAATGGAACAAAAAAGGGTGTCAGAGCTGGACGGTGGTCGTTAAGAAGGTGTGTGTGTGTATACGTGCAAACCCGTGCTAATGAGGGACGGGAAGGCTGTACGTCATCAAATCCTGTCAACAGGAAACTAATTTTTTTGTTTTGTGACAGACTGAAACGCAACAAGGGACACGAGGAGAACGAAGTAGGAGGAGACGGATGGTCCCTGAGATGAGGTCAGGGGTCGTCGTGGGGAGCAACGCCATGGCGATGTAATCCAAAGACCGCCGCACGCGCAAGAGACAGATGGCTGAGTTTGAGCTTGAGCTGAAACATGCTGTTACAGTGAAATGTATCAGCGTCCTGGCGACCACGGCTCTGGGTCTGTCCACCTCCACGGGACCCCGACGTGCTGGGAAGGGGGGTGACAGCAGAACCATTGATGGCCGACTGGAAAAGCTAGACCAAAAAGCTGCGGACATTGTAATGACGATGAAAAACAGTCACGTAGTATTCCTGCAAAATGTTTATAATGTATATACGCACTTCAAATGTTTATTGATTTACATTTAAAGCTGTTTAATAAAACTGTCAATGTTGTCTTTGCTTTGCGTCATTGGTGAAAAGAAGCTTTTAAAGTGAGGATTCATCTGGGGACCCAATGGGAGAACCTGCTACCTGAAACAGTTGAGAGGATTCAGGGCTCTTGGGAGGGTTAACATGGGAACGGGGGTCATAAAGAGGAGGGGGGGGGGCGTCCTGTGGAGTTACGGAGACCGGGCATGAACGAATCACAATGGGGAGCAAACACCGGGGACGCACACGGCGACCTCGATATTTCGCTGGGGCGGATTCCCGCGACTGTTAAGATTTAACGGAGAAGAGGTCGACGTCCTCCTCTCAGCCTCGTAAAATGACTCCACGCTGGACGGCGTTCAATACGATGAAACATAAAAACAGGAAACTCAAAAGGTTTAATGTGAATAGCAAACAGATAATGATTGAACAGAAAACCATAAACGCACACTCATTAAAAAAAATCGTTTCTCTTCCTCTTTCTTCGGTCTCTAAAACATTTTCGCCTCATCAGGTGGTCGCGCCGCAGTGCAAACAGCAGCACCCGTCGATAAAAACCCTCCGCCTCTGATCTGTGACCCACGACTCCTCCCCCACTTCGACCCTTCAATAACAGATCCCCTCCTCCCCCCGTTATCTGTCCATCTTGGCTGAGGGCGAACGCTCCCGCTCTGAGTCCGCGTGCACAGGTGCCTGGGTGAAAGGAATGTCCTTACTTTACACTCTTTAAACCAGTGTTTCAATTCATTCGAGCCCGATTTCCTCCTCAAATCTGCCGTCTTAGGAGCGCAGAGGTCGAGCCAGACGGGGAGGAAGAGCCCGGCCGCGGTCAGTGCTGAGCGGTGAGGTCGAGCAGCCTCCTGCTGAGCGAAGTGTTGTGCTGTTTCAGGTACTCTATCAGGTCGGCCTGCTTCTCCACCACCTCCTCCAGATTGGAACCTTCCCTGATATGAATAAAAACACATTTGAGCTCTGCAGTGTCGCTGGATTCGCATAAAATAGAGTATTTAGTGGCACAGACGTGTGGAAAACTGAAATAAAACTATAAAAACAGAACGTATTGTCAAAGCACTGTCGTATTTAGGTCAAGGCTATAATTGTTCAACACAAACCATGTGGGAGACAGAAATGATATTTATTTTGGATAAATCAAATTCAAAACACCGTTAAAACTGCCCCACTCCTGAAATGTGTTGCAGAAGAACAATGTTGTTTATTTAAAATTCTTCTAAGCATTCATTTCAACCAAGAATCCCATTTTAAGTACATTTAACTTTACTGCTTGTACCTGAAGCCAGTTTCAGAAGGAATGTGTGGATTCTCCTCTTGGCTCACATCTGGGGGCGCTCGCTCCCTGTTGAACTGGATCACCTTGACTAAAAACCGCAAACACAAAGGTGCATAGATTGAACCACAGCCTGCGTTTCACATTGGCAGCAGTGCAGACAGACGCACGGACATCACCGCGCAGTGAGAGCCGTCCTCGGAACATTAATCGCTCAGGTGAGAAGCGCCACACATTTCTTTTTTTACTGGTTTCCAGCCCTTTTCCTCTCAGAGACACACACACAAGCTGTTATATCCTGCACTTAGGCCTTACGGGCTGCCATATCCTGCACTCAAACCTCTAATTCTCACACCCTAAACATATACCTTTACACAAGAGGTGGGGTTAGCAGTCAAGTGTGGGTGGGGAGTAGCTGGGAGAAGAGTCAGATGTTGGTGCTGTTTAATTAAGATAAGGCTGAGGTGTGTGAGGCTTCCAGGGCCAGTGAGTGAGGATGAGCAGGCACGAGGATTGATAAGGCCAGAGTGTCATTAGCCAGAGGAAATTGTCAAGAGGGTTCTAAGGAGCGCTATCTTTACTTTGCTAAAGTTCAGCATCTCAGTAGCCACACTCGCAGCCAATCAAAAGAAATGCTGCACATTCCTGCATAATGAGGCCCTAAATCTGTATCTGTGTGTAAATACAGTAATAGAACACAAGTATGTGAGAGACAGAGGCATTCCAGAAAGCCTGGAGAAGTGGAGAGAGAACACAAAGTCGTAAAACGCCACATAGCAGCAGAGGAGAGTGGGTTTAATTTTGGTTTTAAGGTTAGAGCATGTAACAGAAATAAATCAAGGAAAAAATAAGATTTTGTATCACAACTCTTGAAAGGAAAAACATCCTGAGCCAAAAATCAAACCCAGAAGTCGTCTTTTAGGATGGATGGATTGGTATGAAGAAAGGGAAACGGTTCACGCGTCCTTGTAGGATGTTAATCTGCGCTCACACCGATGCACAGACGCAGCTCAGACCTTGTCGGCTCAGACCTGTGAAGCTTCAAGGACGCATCTAAAGGAGTGCACATTCCCAGGCGATAATGGTGAAGCTGCAGAGGTGCTAAGAACTGATGGGACCACATGGAGAGCTCGCAGCTCCGCAGCGCTCCAAGAATGGAAGGGAAATGGATCAGACCGGCCACGGAGGCCGATCGGAACGGGCGGGAGTTTGGTGTGAACAAGCCTGAGCTTTCAAAAAGCAGGAAAAGTGTCCAAAGCATCAGGTTCCGTCAGTTGCTTTCATTTGCCGTCTGTTTTTTGTTTGCAGGGCAGAGTTTCCACTAATTCAACGTTAACTGGGAATATCGACTGGGAGAAAATAACAATGACTCCTGTTTTGGCTCCACATTAAAAGAGTTTTGGTTGATGCTGCAGTTTGTGTGTGTGTGTGTGTGTGTGTGTGTGTGTGTGTGTGTGTGTGTGTGTGTGTGTGTGCGCTAGCTCTGTTCCCCTGTAGGCAGAGAACAGAGAGAAATGTGTTCTAAGTTAACTCTTTGAAGGCCAAGACGTGGCTTTGATGTGAATGTGGGTCTATAGAGGAGCATGCATTCATGTTAAAATGAGAGGCAGAAACATACAGCAAACCTCAAAGACACACACACGCACACACACACACACACACACACACACACACACACACACCACACACACACACACACACAGGCACATGCATTTACAATGAGCATGCACTTCAAAGAGAAGGTGAACGAGGCCTTCCTGGATCAATTTTGTAGCTGTGGGCATTATATATCCGTCCTTCTTTGCCTCTTTAACAAGTACTTTTCCTCCTGTGACCTCAGTTGTGTCACTGCCAGCACTCTGTGGCCGCGTCTACACGTGCAAGCGCGTGTCTGCACCTTAAAAAGACCCGCACGGCGAAGGCATCGCTCAGGTTGCGTAATGCGTGCCTGAATGCACAGATCTGAGCAGGAATGCGGCGGCTGGCCATGAGCAACCCCCTCGCCCGGGATCAACCTCACTGTAAACACCGGGACAATGTGTGTGCGTGCGTGTCTCCCTCTGTTTGGGTGGAGTGGGCCAAGGGTTAGCCTTTGGCTAGCCTAAATCCTAATGCATCTTATCTTTTCTCCTTGCCTCTCTGGTATCTGGGCCCACAATCTGCGCCCTTCAGCTGCCAAACACATTTTCAATATGATTTCCTTTCAATAGAGATTCCACGGTATCAATATCCTCTGACATGCCATCTTTAACAGTAGTTTTCCTTAACGCAGCCAGGGAAGCAGTAAGCTACTGACTGCAGCTCGGTTCTGGGGAATGTTTAAATATTTGCCGATCGCAGAGATGTCTCAGTGTTAAATGAACAGAAAACGTCACACTAGCAGGCTAATCCAGTCACCAATCCATCAACCAATCGCCTTTAAAAAAAATAGTAATTTGGGTTTTATTAAATGGATTTTTTGTTGTGTAAATTCAATTTTCAATGCCACATTAAACCCAGCACAATGTCAAAGCGAGTGAACATTAACCCTTTTAAACTCCAACAAAAAAGTTATTCTGAAACAAGAAACCAGCCAGAATAAAATCAGATGAAGCGAATGAGAGATGAATCTCAGTCCCCTCAACACAACCTGCTGTTTACAGCCTCTGAGGAGCCTTTCTAAAGCCTCACCAGCGAGCTTTACATAATGCTTCCCTGTGTTCCAATATTTGCTTGACTGTCTGACCTCAGAATGCAGATAAAAGAGCTGTGAAAGAATCTTTTATTTAAGCCCCGATATTATAAACTACAAGGTAATTTGTTTTTTGTCAGTTTTATTACACTATTTTCAAGTTTTAACGAATGTGCGCAAAATATATTTTATTTATTAGCAGCAATGGAAAATAAACAGCCAAAAACAGCCCTGAAAGATTAGTGTAAAATTAATAAGCCTATAATTAAGAAAAAGAGTCCTTTCACATTGCTGTGTAGACTTTTATTTATGTTGCAGCCTCTCAAGAATAAATGAGAAGGTTTACTCCTCACTCTGCTCTGGAATGACTTTCTGGATATACAGCATGTTGAGATCAACCTGGAAACTAGTGAGAGCAATTTTGTTATCTAGTCTCAGGCTACAAACTCCACCTGTCGTATGAGATATGGATATATAATGAAATCTGGGTGTCATTCAACAAAGTTTCCATGTTTGGAAGGCAAGCAAACCAGCAGAGGGAGGGAGGATGGAAGGAGAGAGGGAGGACAGAGGGATGAATGGTTGATTGTCATGCTGTTGAGTCTGAAAAGGGCAGGGCAGGTATTGTGATGCGAATGCTCTAAAATAGAGCGGGGGTTGAGTGTGTGCCTGAGTGCATGTAATCTACAGGGTGTGTCATCTTAAAAATTAAAGTGATAATTTTGTAGCATAGGTAACGGTGCATTGCTGTGGGACTCTCAAATAAACAGCACTGGCTATAACAAGAAATACTGCCACATTCCCATTTCTTTTTAATTTAATTTTTGCATAAAGCTCTATTTTTTGAGTGTGTTGTGCATGGGTGTAGATTGGCTGACATGTTATACAAAATATGCAATTTAATCTCAGGCAGCTGCATGAAGACCTATAGTTTAAAAAAATAAAGAGCTAGTTTGTCCTAACTGCGACATCATCTTAATTGTTGTTAAAATATAAGAAATTTCTCCATACCTGTGTAATAAAACAGACATGGCACAGACACCAAGAGTTCCAAACCAAGGATGCTGAGGAGCATGGAGGTGTGCACAGTGGGCGACATTCGCGCAGCTATTACCAGCAGCAACAGCACATTTCCTGGAGACACAGCAAATATTTTTCTTTAGGCGTTATCGCCCCCTGGTGGGGAAACACTATATCTACATATACAGTAAAATCATGCAGTTGTACCTGCAGAGTGTACATGGACTGGCAGGTATTTTAGTCCCTGCATCTTTCTGTAGAACCGTAAGTATCCTCTGCTTCTGGCCCGGCTGTGGTGGCGCTGTGCGCACGCAGTGAACAGCAGGACCAGCACCCATAAAAACACCTTGCCAAACAAAATGGCACTGTCGCCTTCCACGGCACCCAAAATACGTGTACACACCTCCTCCTGGCCAAATTTCAACTCACACAGCAGCCCCACACACAAGGACAGCACTACATATACAACCTGAAACAAAGAAGAGAAAGAGGAGGATGAATGCAACTGTAGATTTAACATATATCATGACATGACTGTTATTGCAGAAAAGTCTTTGCAGATAAACTGTTTACAAATCGTATGTAGGTGAATAAATATTTTACTCATATTTACAGCAGCCATTTAAAAGGAACGTTTGGCGCAGCATCTGCTGAAATGTCTGTAGTATTTCATACATGGAGTA
This sequence comes from Takifugu flavidus, assembly GCF_003711565.1. Taxonomy (NCBI): domain Eukaryota; kingdom Metazoa; phylum Chordata; class Actinopteri; order Tetraodontiformes; family Tetraodontidae; genus Takifugu; species Takifugu flavidus. The sequence goes on from NC_079525.1 coordinate 4,315,100, forward strand.
TTGACAGCAGGCTAGCATGGCAGGGTGTTGGCAAAGGCTGAAACTCTCTCCTGATGGCGGAGTGGAGGGCATCAACAGAGATTAGAGGTCCATCAACCAAAGAGTCTTCATCGATGCTGCGTGACAAATCTACCGATGAGGTCGGCGGCTGAAAGAAATGTCATAATGTTACATTTACATATCCAAGTGTTGTATTTAAAAAGTGTTGTATTTCTACTTTGACAAACTGGTAGGAAGTAATGATCAACATGTTTTTTATCTGGCATCTTTGATATACAATGAAAAAACAATGATCTACAGTGGCCACATGGAAAATGCAAATCTTACGTTGGCGAATGCTGATAGGACAATAGTTGAAGGCATAGACTCATAATATGCTTAACATATCGTTATTTACAAAAGATTAGAAACCGTTTGTGTTGCATAAGACAGACGAGTCATGTGCTCATAACGAAAAAAAGAGGAAATATTCTGGGTGTGGGGGGGACGAAATAAACTATTTTAAGCATTTGCATGTTTGCATTTAGAGCTGTTAAGAATTATTTCATGTCATTAGGGTACATGGCAACTCCTGCTACTACCGTATATGTGTAAAATACAATTGAATATCTTGCTACATTTACAACGAGCTGACAGCCGACCAGAATATTTATTAAAAACACATTTAATAGTGTACGTACTGCATAAATTGAAGGTCCTTTAGACTCCATTTTGTTTTATTGTCCGATGTTTCAACGAATTTACAACAACAAACAATCATTAGCTACATGATCGCTAAAGGGGCGGGCAGAGAAAAAACTTCCGGTTCCCTTGTTTTAAGGCTCCGGTGTCAGAATTACTTTAGTTCCGCGTCGAAACACAGCAAATCCAGCAATTTGATTTAATCAATAATTAAAACTTTATTTGTAATTGTTAGAGCTTTAGAGTTTTTATAACTCTTTTAAAATGCCACGAGAAGAATGATAATGATTCAGGTAAATTATTAGTGTTCAATATTTTGCCACAACCGAACCCTTGGAATTTATTTGCCTAATTTGCACTAAATATTTTAAAGAAATAAATCTGCAAATATATGAAAATCTGATTATTATCACTTTACGTAAGAGAAAATAAAATGTTTAATGTTATAAAGTTTAGAGGAAAGAAATTAGTCTCTTAAGTAGAGGGTTCCTGGATCAAATTCCGTAATGGCCAAACCATCCAACCCCCATCACTCCCCAGGTGTAGCAAAGTGCTGCCAACTCCTACTGTGCTTGGCTTGTGTGTGTTCACTACTGCCATGGAAAGGTTTCATAAAACATGGAATAAAGAAATGTATTGCCTAGTCATTGTAATGCCTAGTCATCTTAAGTCAAGTTAAAATATTTTATTGATAAACATACACTTGCTATAAAAGAATTGAATGTTTTAATCCTCCACATGAAGCAGCTGTCAGGTGACCAGATAGAGGCAACACACACAGAGGACAGGAAAAAAACATTCAGCAGAGATTCCACAGAGGCAACAACTGTGATATAGGCAGGAGAAGAGAGGACATTTTCTTTTGTCATAACTGGAGGAATAATCAATAGGCAAGCAGCAATTAACTGTGTCATTGGTTTATCATATAGGAGAGGGTAAAACAGAACAGACGGCGATAAGGAGAGGCCTATCTATTTAAAGTAGTGTTGCTGGTATGGAACAGATTCAAGTTAAAGTCATATGTTGCATACATACAGTAAATATACATGCATGATTTCAGACATGCATACAGCACACACACACACAGACACAATGTGCCAAGACCCTGAGGTCTGCGTGAATTCCTGCACATATACTAGCCCTCGCACTCATTTCATAAGGCACTGAATCAGATATATCAATCTGTGTGAATAAACAATGACTAAAACATCTTAAAGGGGAAATACAGTAGTTAAAATCCAACAAACAAGTATATGGAAATTAATAACATGCATTCTTATTCCTGCAAAATCAAGAATGAAGCCAGATGGATGCCTAAAAATATGATGATGTACAACATACAAAAGGAAAGATAAAGTTCAACTGTGGAAAAGATAACGACATCAAACTCATACTATTGTCTGAGAAATAGTTATTTTAACTTATATTGTTCTTACTTCATGCAAAAGACTAATCACAAACCGCAAAATGAATGAATATGATGACAGGTAAGGCATTGTAATGGTCAAGCTACTCCAGATGATCCAACCTAAACCAAAAGTCACATGAAGCACTCAATAGGGAGTTTTGAAACTGTGTTGAATTCAGCTGTGTGTTTTAGTGTCCCGACTCTGCAAAGGCTTAAACACACTGATTCCATTTTTACATCGGTGCTTTACATGTTATAAGTGTATAGATGGGTACAGTTAGCACAGACGTTAACCTGTATGTGCATGTGATGTCATTCAGTTGATCCAGTTTTGACATCCAGAACATCCACAAAGCTGTTTGTGTGTTTCAGGAAAATACAATGATTCAAGAGTTCCTCGCAGTTCCCAAAAGTTTTCCAGAATATTCCAGTAATGTGATTCAAGGTTCAAGGTTGAGGAGGGATCCAGTTTAAAATCAGGTCATCATAATGTGGTTGGCTGTCCTCTGCCTGCATAAAAACATGACAATATTGTATTAAAATATGAAATATAAATCAGATTGTACTTAACTACAAATAAAATACATTATAAAATCATCAGACTATTTGTGATGGAAAGTAAATCCATGAAAGTTGGGATCAATTGACTTCAGATTTCAATAATCTGAAGGAGTCAGAATCTACAGACATGTTTTGCTCCTTATTTAGGTAGAATAAAGTTGTCTGTAATTCATTTTTAAACTTGTGTGTGTGTGTGTGTGTGTGTGTGTGTGTGTGTGTGTGTTACAGGATAGTCTCACCTCGAGATGCGATATAGCACTCATAACAGCTCAAAAGTCCATTCCGAATCCGGACATCCGTCCCTTTGGTGGTGTCACCCAGCTGCCCGTTGCACACTCCACACTGAAGAAACGTCACACTCTTAAACAACGACATTAAGAGCGTTTGGGTTTACTCAGGCTCACCAGAACAACTATAATACCTTGAAACACTGCATGTGGAAAAACAGCCCAAGTGTGTCGATTATCATGGCAGCTCCCTTTTCTAGCGGCTGAGAACAACCAGAGCAAAGTCGCTTCCCACTGACACACCTACACATCACCGGGAGGTATGCAAAAATGAAAAATTTACAACAACATAACATTTTCCTTCAGTCCGTACAAGTATTATCAAGAATTGCCGTTTGTTTGCGTTAGCATCATCACCTGCTGGGGGAAGGAGGCTGCGGTGATGGAAGGGGTGACTGCTGTTTCTCTGAGACGGCATCGTGTGATTCGGATCTGTGGTGCCAAAGAATAAATAAACACCATCTTTCAGGTCACAACTGCTCCTATTATGGAACGCTCAGAAATGTCCAGAATGGAGCATTTAAGGCAGATGCTGAATGTCCTTCTTACCTTTTTACCACCTGTGCCTGGTTTAGCTGAGGGTTACGATCCAGGGAAGCTGTCTTCCACAGTTCCTGCTTCTTTAACGGTTTAGCATCAGAGGCAGAATCTTTGAGGATAAAGAAAAAAGCACACTTTTGTTACATTTTCCAGGACTGCATGCTCGGAAAATATCTCTGTTCTTCCTACCAAGAAAGAAATGTAGCTTTGATGCATGCTGGTCTTCATTCCCTGGTGCCATTTTATGGCCATTTTCTTGTAGGGGAGCATTTTCTGTTTGGTTCTCATTGGTTCCAGGAGCTGAAGAAACAATTGTTGTCTGACCTAATTGCTGACCAGCCAAGCCAGTGGGAGTGAGGTGTGTTACAGTCTCCTCGAGGATCCTTCTCTCCTGAAACAGAATATGTGATTCAAGAGGCAGTAGTGCACGATGCTTATACTTTCTCAAATTTGCTAATTTGTAAATATACTTCTTCAATGTGTTTCCTCTCCTCCTCCTCCACCTCCAGTTGTGCTTTTTCCCACTCTTTCTTCAGCTTCTCCTGTTCGCTCCGGTATTGCTCCTGCATAGAAACATTATAACTAAATTCTTCACTTTAAAATGCACATGTTACACATGCAAACACAGTGAGAACAGTTAAATATGCGTCCAGATCACCCTACAACAATGCACGGTGGGAGCCATTCACTTCAACGTCATTCTACCAGTGTACCTGTAGGAGGCGCTCCTGCTCCTGCTGCCAACTTTCCAGGCGTTTACGCTCCTCATTGGGGTCCCAGACCCAGTGATTAACACGTTTAGCCAAGTTCAACATGGGGGTCTCAATCTACCCAGACCCGGCCAACAATCACACACATATTCAGACAAACAGGACAGAGAAAAGGAAAGGTGAGAGGACACGAGAGACTACAGCGACTAATGGAGACGAGGAGTCCGGACAGGATCAAATTTAGGAAAGAAGGGAAAAACAGAACAAAGAAAAACTACAAACTGCGCAGAGATACTTACAGTCACACTGGTCTCCTCAAGTCCCTCTGTGGTAGAGACAGAAAAATGAATTTATAGCGTGAACACAATGTTCACTTTAGGCATCTTTATTTGCTACATTTATTTGTTTTGTTTTGTACCAGTGACAGTGGGAGAATATTCTTGTAAGCTGTTCTTGATCTCTACTGGTCGCTCAGATGGCACTGGGGCTCCGTTGACCTGAAATACAAATATCAAACTACCTGAATGGAACAATGCCTAAATGTAGCTTGATTTTATTCATATTTTGTGACTATATTACGTTTCATTTGACATGATATTACCTGCCCATTGCCTTGGAGAGGTGGGTAATGTGGCTCCACACGAGTCTGAGTGAGTTCCGTGACAATGGTTGTGGTGGTGATGCAGTTTCGCCCTCCGAGCAGAGAGCTGATGGCAGATCCCGAAAACGTGGTCAGGTTTTCTCTCCGTGAAGGTGGCATCTTGTCGTCTGTCTGTGGTGGCGGTGTCCGCTTCCCCGTCTCCTCTTTCGTTGCGGGTTGTGCAGTAGCAAGATCTTCCTTCTCTGCAGGGGGGAGGTCTGTAGTCTCCTGGGGTCCTTCTGGAGAAGAGCTGACTGGAGTAGAAACACTTAAGTCCTCCATCACCTCGCCATTCACTCGCACCAATCCGTCCATCTGAGTGGCAAGGAAAAAGAAGAAATAAGGAAGGAAGACTTGGACTTATGTATATATTTACAATTAGTGAGCAGTTTAAAGAGAATGCTATTAAGTTAAAGAAAGCAAAACTGAGAATAGATGCAAAAATATATCAGGACAAAATAGTAAACAATCTGCATTCTGTGATATATTAATACTCGCCTTGACAGGTTTGTGTCCAGGTTGTGAGTTCCTGGGCTGACAGTAAGGCTTGGCTGCCAGCAGGGGGACGGGCCTGGGTGTTGCAGATGAAGGCGAGGGGAGTGTGTGTGCGGGATGTGTGGCGTCAGGCTGCATTTGTGTGATCTCAGTAGCAGTGCATATGGTGGGAGACCTCTTTTCTTCTGGATTCCCTTGTTTTTGATGCAAGCTTGGGGACTCTGCGGTGCTGGATTGAAGCTGCAGTGACCGAGGTGGAACATTTTCTGACTGTGTGACGGGGCTCGATGACGCCGGCGTGAGCTGCTCCACTGTTGGCTTTATCTTCATTTCTTGCGATTTTGCGGCCTTCGGTTGTACTGGTTTGTGCTGAAGCTCTGATGTTTCAGAATCACGAGCAGCTGCGGTTGTTTTCTCCTCCTTTACCATGTGATTGGTGTCCTGTTTCAGACCTGATGTCGATCTGGGCAGTTTTAGACTGTCCAGCGTTGCATCACTGATGGTAAAGCGAAGAGCATAACGCTGTAAGACCATGGTGGCCTCTTCTGGACTGGCTGCATTCCTGTAGGCTTCACACAGCTCTATCTCTCTGCGCTCCCTACAATAAAGAAGTGAGAGGAGAAACTCAAAGCCTGTTGTCTTAACTTTTGTTACATCACTGTTGGTGGAGACAAAGTCAGCCTTACTTGTCCTCCACAATCTCTTTGTAGGTTTTGATGCTTTTCCTCTTGTTAATGTCACTTCCCTCCTCCTTCATCCTTTTCTCCATCTTCTTCCTCTCTTCCTCTTTCTTGATTAGCTCCTGTGAAGCGCTGCGACGCCGATTCTTCCAGCGAGTCAATTCCTGTCACAGGTTAGTAAAATACTGAGGTGTACACAGAATTCCACATATAAACGGAGGCGACACAATGTTATCCTGTAGTCTCCTTACGCCTTGCCAGTGCTCCTCCTCCTCCACAAAGTTGTTGTACTGTTCGTGCATGCGCTCATGTCGTGACTGGCTGAGGGATGGTGAGTGTCCCATCTCGTCCTCATTGATAATGTCACCCATGCTCACACTCCTGCGGAGGGAAACGTGCAACCATCTCAGACACATTTATACAAACTCAATAATTTCTGTGTAGAATATGCTTGAATGTAAATATTCAAAGGTGCAGTGACCTGAAATGTGTTTCAGCAAAAAAAAGAAGGCAATAAACTGAACCGATTTTAACATGACCAGATGACAAGAAAAGCATAAAAAAAGCAAAGCATGTAAATGACAACATTCTTCAATTTAAAAACAAAGAAGTACATGTTCAGTATATTTTTTTAAATCACGTCTTTGGGGATTTATTTGCATAAGGCTTGCTTGTCTGTGCTGTATATGCAACCACCAAGCATCATTTTCACAGGAAAGAAAACCAACATTCTGCCTTCCTCTAGGTCGCACTGGATCAAATATAACACTTGTAGTAACACTACCTGCAAAATTTAAGGAATTCTGCAAACGGAGCAGGCAAAACGAAAAAGGAGCGATGAAGAAAGGAAGCCAGACAATCTATTTGCCTGTTGAATTGATTGTATTCCCCATTTTTAGCTAGGGTTGGGAGAGTTCAAATAAACACTCTGAATAATAAGATCGGTATGTTGCGTGACTTATTAACACTAAGAGACTAAGAACATTGCTATTTTTGACATCATCCTAACATTAGCCACGTTACCAGGCTGTCTTTGCAAATGTGGTGCCAGTAGATTTAACTCTTCAAAAGAGGACAAAAGATGACTACTTCACTTTAACTTAAAATGCAGTGTATTGCAAGTCACAGATATTACAAAAGTGAAGAAAAAAAATCTAAATTCATACATCAACAAAAATGACACAGCAAATAAAGAAAAAAAAATCATGTTAGCGTGTAAGCCTGTAACATGGAGTTATGCAGCGGCTCATCCAGCATCACACACACTTACTGGGTCTCCTCAGACATAAAAACCACTCGGCGGCTCATCCTAAAACAATAACAGAAAAGAGTGAAAGAGAGAAAAGAGGAGCAAACTGTTGTATTAACGTTACACTTCACACTCCAAATGAGGCGTGTACCTAAAACCCACCGCCATTGCAGTAAAGACCAACAAATACGGAGAATAGTGCTTCTCCCCACTTTCAGATCATTAGTGTAACACATAAAGCGTGTTAATGCGGTAGAACGGGATATTGAAGACATGCAGTGGGTTCAGTCTCACATCATGGGGGGTAGATCATCATCATCCAGCCAGAAGGGTTTCTTTCGGGGTTCCTCCTCCATATTTGTCTTACTCTCCTCCACCATGTCCCCCACTCTTTCCACCACTTTCTCCTCTGGTCTTTGCTTGTCCAACTTTGCCACCACGTTACAAGTGCTGGTGGCAGCAGGGCTGATGGAAGGAGTGTGTGATGGGGGAGAGAGTGGGGGCACATTTGAGACTGAGGTGTTAGAGATCGTCATGTCTCTCTGCTGTCTATCCTCGTCCTGCCTTTTGTTCAGCTCTACACTCACAGGCAGGGTGGGAAGTTTGGAGGATGGGGGCTGAGGTGCTGCTTGCACCGAAGGAATGACGCTAAAATTCAATGACAAGATTAAGAAGATTAAGAACTTCAGCACAATTAGGGACCATGTCACACAAAAACGCCGCACCACAGCTGATTTGCTCTTTAAGGTAAATTCAAAACAAGCCTCAGCCACGAACGCCATGTAAAGTCGATGTTAAATCAGTAGTTTTATCACACTGACAGGAGATAAGCACCCAAAACAGAAGAGTTAAGGTCAAGTTAATTAATAACATTAAATAATACTAATATCAAGAGTGCTTTCTCGAAATGGGAGCAGCAGCAGCCTTGGCCCTTCGGTGATTCAGCTCTGATTTAAATATACACAAATGAGCATCCAGCACCACAAACCAAACCAAGTCACCAAAACGACAAACGGCAAAAAGCACGCCAAAACCTGTGCATAAACAGCATTTAAACCTGTCTATGTAAAATCAAATACTGAAAAAATGGAACTAGTGCCTTCACTCACGGGTGCTGGAACAAAACCAGATCGCCAACAACCACATAGTCCTTAGAGTTGGTATTAGTGAGGCGGACATTTGCTAAGACGGTTCCAGCTTTGTTAGTTGCAGCAACAACACCAGGTCTCCCTTAAACACACTGCATACCTTTCATTATCCACCTTCTCTGTGTATTTAGGTCTGCTGTTTAGCGGCTTCATTGCAGACACTGGGGCGATGCTATATTTAACAGATCCAGGTACTGGCAGGAACTGCTTGATAGACTGGTTGGCTCTGGGTGCTGTGTTTTTTTGGAATAATCCAGTCCTTCGGGCCATCATATCATCTTTCTCCAGGTCAGGCACAGGATCGTTTTCGCCGTACTCGTCCTCCTCATCGTTTTCGTGTTCCCTGTGAGACGTTCCTCTGACCACAGCCAGGTCAGAGTCTGACTGAGGCGTCTCCATGGGAACTTTGGGTTGCTGATGTTCCGCCCTGTGAGAGAAACTACTACAATTGAACTAAACATCAAACCAGAGATTATCTTTGAGGACGCACACCACAGGTTTGTTAGTGTCTCGTTCTTCTGTTAGGGCGTTCCACACAAATCCACACCCCACCTGCTCTTCATCTTGTTCCTGTCTGCCTGCACTTGCTTCTTGCTCCGTGGAGCAGCGTCCGTGGTAGCCTCCCCTTGCGTGCCTCGTACGGAGGTAGGGAGAGGCAGGAAACGGTTGTAAGTCATTGTGCTTTGCCTATGAAAAACTCCCGTCCTCCTGGCCATCATGTCATCCTTTTGAAGATCTGGTGCCCTCTCCTCTTCCTCCTCGTCCTCATCCTCCTCTGCTCTCTGTTCGTACTGTGCCAGGCGCGCGTCCAGCTCGGCCCGGGTCAAAGGGGTTTCAGATGTGCATGATGGGAGGTCAGCCGAGGGAGGGGAAGCATGATTGAGATCATTTCCATCTACCTGTCTGTGAAGGCATTGCATAAAACTCAAACGCAGCAACAGAATCAAAATAAGCGCACGCTGAACCAAAATAGCCTTTTCAAAAGAAATAATGGTTAGAATTAGGTAGGCAGATAAGATTAAAATTCTGTCTGAGCAGAAATGGCTGTGTGCATTCTTTATACAGTCTAAACAAATGCATGAAGCTGCATTGAAACCACTGGAGCCTACATTTTCTCGTATTTGGCCCAGTTCATACCTGCGTTCCCGTTCAGAACGCTGGGAGACCAGGTCAATGGTAGGCATGGCTACAGTTGCCTTGGAAAGGAGTCGTCTTAGCAACTCTGTCTCCTCCCCTTCACTTGAAAGGCTTGTGTCTATTGGCTGTTGGATCTCAGTCACACCCCCAAAGGTCACAACCTTGTTGTGACCCCGTCCAGCCTTTGCTGAGCCGCTGAAAGAACTTCCATAATTTTTCTGCAGACAAGCTTGAGGCATAGTAGTGGAGCTATCCTCACTGTAGATACAATCTCACAACACACACACACAGACACACAATATGAAAGAGAGCAAAAGAGCAGAGGAAAAGGGAAAAGGGTGGAAAAGAAATTATGAACACAGAAGATCAGACTATGGAGACAAAGGAAGGATGAGCTGAATTTGATGAATCAGACAGGAAGAGCAGAGGGATCAACACCGCTAAAGTTGCAACACGCATGTGCATTCAGACAATACACCGGACTTTTTGTCCAATCTGGGTGGAAAAATATTCCTGGTAACTAATGCTCCTGCGACAACACACAGAACCTCTTTCTCCTAAGCAATGGCATCAGCGGAGGGCAGAGAAAACAAAGCCAACACACAGCTCACAGCCAGCAGTCGCCTCTCTTTGGGTCACACACACAAGGAGCCTCACACAGACTGGCCAATTCCCTAATTTGTTTCAGTGCCTGTCAAAGAAGACTGAAGAGGACCGGAGTGCACAATACGGAGTGAATGAACAAGTGAATGAGGATACTAAACTAACTAAAGAGAGAACTAAGGTAGAAAATATATAGCCTACTATAGAGCCAAATACGGGTGAGTAAATGGGTGAGGTAGAGTTTTATGTCCAAGTGCTTAATTACTTTAATTCTGCCTTTATGCAACATATGTGATCCTCATTCTGAATGAAAATAAACACTTTCATTTCATCATCAATAAGTTAGATAACAGATGCACTTTGGTTGGTTTAATGACATTAGCTTCTTAATCCTAAAATTAAGTTGAGCTAATCGTGAAGGAGGATTATTACTGAAATTTCCATTTTCTTGTATAAGTGTCTGTACTGATGAATTGGTTTCTCCCATCAGCAATGATCTGCTCAAATTGAAATCAAAACAACAAACATAGCCACGCCCACACTGGAATACCTCACTAGCTCATCCACTGACAACCCAAACACCCGACGCTACATGGATGCAGAATCAGACAGCGTGTGTTGGGCACCTGAGTTCAGTCATCTTGAGTCTCTCCCACTTCTGCATATCTGCCTGGCTCATGTGGGCAGCAACAAACTTCGTGGGTCCCTCTCTGTGGGGGAGGGGCCTACTCTGCGTGCGCCTTTGAGCCAGGTCGTCCTTCTGCCTGTTAGGTGTAGCACTTCCCGTTTCTGCCTGTTCCTCTTCCCGTTCCTCGTCCTCGCGGTGAGGGGCGGGGTTTAAGAGCGGGTTGTCGCTGCGTGTGATGATGTCACTCATCGCTTCCCTCTCACTGTCCGATCACAGAGCCGTTAGAATGGCATCACGCGGCACACATTTGGCATCAAGGTGGGATGCACGCATCAAATGACGGTGGTCACAACATCCACAGAAATAACAAGTATGATTATGGTTGTTAGAGGGGAAAAAACATTAAGAAAACAGGCGCATCTCCACGAGCTGACCTTATCTCCTTCTCCTGCAGGGTTTTCTGTGAGGAACGCCTGATGCCTTCCCAGCGCTCTCGGTCTTTGTTGCTGCATACAGGCGAGGGAACAAACTGATGCACATTGGGAGCAACCGGGCCACGATGAGCTCGCCGGGATGCCAGATCGTCTCGACGGACATCTGGAACTCTGTGCATCCCGGCATCCTCTTCCTCATCGGAGGCAGGGTCCCACGAAGAGCTCTGAGAGCTCAAGAACTCGTTTTCGCTACGGAGGATGATGTTAGGGGATGGAGACCTGGGTCCCTGGTCTTCCACTGGGGGCGGGCTGAGGTTGGAGATGGGACGTGTGCTGAGATCATTCCAGGTATCATTCAAATCCACTGATGGGTCTTTCTTTGACGTGCAATTTTCAGGCATATCATGCGTACAAACTGCCTCAGCAAGGTCCCACTTAAGTAAATAATCGATTTACGACACACCAACAAGTAGTTCTTTGCCAGTGAAAGCTCAGATGTGAGTTGAATTAATGTCGAAACAGTTAGATTCATCATTAACAACCTCAGAACCACTCACATTAAAATGTTAGCACCACAGCTGCATTAGTGCATGACCTTAAACTGCCCCACCACAGCACGATCTGCTCCCATGCTCCTCTTCTCTGACCTGCTATAGCGAATGGCAGCAGGCAGAACTTTGATCCCTGCTTTTTCCCACTTCTGCAGCCTCTTGTGTTCCAGCACTTCCTCAGTCACCCTCTCCTCTTCCTGTTTTAGGTTTTCCCCATTGTTCTCAGCTGCCCAAGTGACAGTCTTGGGAGCTTTGTGGTGCACTCCTGCACTTTTCCCCTGCTCTGTGGTGGCTTGTGGGTGACTGAGGAATGATGTGATCAACAGGGTAAGATTGGGGGCAGAGGAAGTTTGTGTGTTTGGTGTGAGTTTTCATTTCCGCTGGTTCTTTTTCAATGTTTGCATCATGACGATTTATTGCACTGATGTGTTGGAAATTACCTCCGCTGCTCTCCCTCCTCTGTGTGTGGTCTCCTCCGTGGAGCTGGGATGTAGGAACTGGCGTTGGTTCGATTGGGAAGAAACTGGTTGAAGGGAATGGTGCTTCTGGATTCATTGCTGACGGTCCGTCTTGCCGACATATCATCCTTGCGCACATCTGGCCTCTTTCCCTGGGCATCAATCTCCGAATCACTGCCTCGTCCTGGCAACCACAGTTGAAGGAAGCACGGACATATAAGATTTATGAGCACAGACGTCACAGTTTTAATCTTTTTGATTTCTCTCGGATGACTTTGAGGATTATCTGGGGGCAATGTTGTTTTTGTGTGACCTACGCAGAATGATGGGAAAGACCTCTCATATTTTCAGAGCTCCTAAACAGCCAAGTTAAGATATAAACAGGATGTATGTGATATCACACAGGCACCTACACACAATGAAGGATGTTGACCCTTCACCTGTGTGTCACAGATCTAAAATTCAAAGCAGCAATTGCTAACGCATAGTGGGCACACACAGGTTAAATGGTGACCCAGTGTTTGTTCAGTAAAAACACACATAAAGGTTTCAGTCCACTGTTGAGTGGAACTTGGAAATACAAACTCTTTATACTCAGTCTATTGTGGAAAAGTGGTTTTTTTGTTGTTTTTTTACTTTAATTTTAATGGGAACAAACCATCACCGGTGCCTCTATTCACAACATCAGGAGAAGGACTGTGCTGAGAGCGAGAGCCAAAGGAATCCAAGCTGTCGGAAACAAGAGGAAAAATGCCCCTTAAATGCTGTTTCGCTGTAAATCCGCACATTTTAAAGTCTGAATCTGAAATACCCCTCAGATGTGCTCACTTACTTTAGGTGCATGTGCTGACAGACATCTCTCACCTGTCTAAGGAGTTGTCACGTGTGTGTCGCGGCGGTGAGAGGGACTCGCTCCTCTCTGAGTCCCAGCAGTCATAACCGCTGTCTCGAACGCCACGCTTCTGTGGACCCTCGCCTCCTTCTTCACTCTCCTACCCACAAACGTGACCACAAAATGATACAAAGACCAGAACAAGCTCCATTAAGGGGAAAGAGGTTCCTTATCTTAGACCATAATTAACAAAACATGTCTGTGGAAGCTCAGCTAAGGGATAAATTTTCCATAACTATGCTTCATAAATATTTCAACAAACTTCCAGTAGGATTTTTTTTAAATCTGCAAACTCAATCTTTCTGCCCTGATATCCTGCTGCTCCTTTAGCTGCAGTTGTAAATAGGAGTGGGAGTGTAACCAAAACACAAATGTGTGTTTCTCCTGCGTTCCAGCAGAGACAGGAAACGAAGAAATCCAACCCCCGCACCTCCTCCACGCCACTATCTCCCTCTCTCACTGTCCTCTTCACTGAGCTCACTCACCACTTTCATTTGAGCAAGCAGTCCTTCAAATTCCTTAAGGTTGAGAGCAGGGCCACTGTAGGAGGTGCAGCTACTGGCAGCCTTTCCAAGCCAGAACACTGTGTTAAGTACCTAAGGGACATGAATGTTGGGATTCTGGTGATTCATTCATATTAAACACACAGATGCAGAAAAAATGCAAAAACAGCACAAAGGTTACTCACGTTTTTTAGTTTGCGGTTGCAGTCAGAGTCCCTGATGAGATTTTAAAAAATGCGTTAATATATCTGAATAGACGTGAAGGGGAAAATAAAAGCCTCACGCAGGCAAGCATCTATTTACTTGAGGTTAGCTCGAATGGAGGTGTCCTGTAAGTCTCCAGGGTCAAACAGCTGGGCGCCCTTCAGGCCCAGCTCCTCACAGCCCCGCAGGAAGACGGACAGGTTGTCCTAAAACGGCGCCAGGGAACCGCAAACAATTAACACTTATTATCTTTGATGAGGAGGAAAGTGTTAAACTGGAGTGTTTCCTTACCAGCCCGGCAATGGGGGTGGGCAATCTGTTGATCTTCTTGACCAGACCTGGTTTGATTGCGCTCAGCAGCCTGCGGCAGAAAGAAATTTGCTGAGTATCGGTGTATTTTTGAATGTTAATGTAAATTCAGACATCAGAACTTGAGCGGGAGTGATGTCAGGCACTCACTCGCATAACAGGATACCGTTCTCCAACCCGCTGCGGAAGTCTTTGTCTCCGAAGCTCTTCCCTGTAACAGCCTGGGGACAGAGGACAGGAAGAGACAGATGTAAAGGAAGTGAACTGGGATGACAGCTCCAAATACCAACTGTGGTAATTTCTCATTAACAAGTTGACTTGATTTATTTCACAATATCAATATATAATGATGTTTGCTGTAAACTCCTTTAATTTATTTTTGTACTCTTATCGCTTATTATACAACCCATCTTTCACAGTATATTAATATAAGATAAAGTCTGCACTCATATGGTCACCTTCATTTATAAATAAATCAAAATTCCCCTCAGATTTCACAATGTCCTCCTTTGTGAGAGGGACCTACTGCTGACCGAGTCACCCTTCCCCCAGCAATTTGCACCACCAGAAACCAAATATCCACATCAAACTGGTGGCACGTTGCTCTGTGCCCTCGCGCCACCTCCCTCAAACTTCAACCATATCTTTACAACATTGATTTAAATGCACACAATGGCATCTTGGACGCACGGTAACCTCCATTCTCTCGCACTGCAATTTTCAGTCTGTCCTAAGCAGGCAGGGAGCGGAGGAGGGAGTCAGGAAGCTACCAGAGACATACCATCAGTGCACCAACCCACACACGCTGCCATCTAGAACTGTTGTGTAACCAGGAACCAAAGATGAACTGAAAAGAGGAGAGCTTTGACTATTTGGATGTCTAATCCAGATTAGCTCAGATTACCATGACCGTCCAGCTATTGCGACACACGCTAACCATCTCCACTACTCCCATGCAGTTTGTGCTAAAAAGGACAGTTAATCTGAGAGTGTGTCAGTAAATTACCCGGAAACCACTGTAATGCATTACAATATTATACCCTTCTTTTGATTTTGGGTTAGGATAAGGAGGAGGAGGAGGGGAGACGGAACCAGGAAACACATCATATGTGCAAATAAAAGTATAAACAGCACACAATGTGTGTTTCTTGTGCATCTCTTGCTCCTTGGTGAGGCAATTTTAGCATGAATGCAGAGTTCTTTTATCTGCAGCATATGAGAAATCAGTACAAAAACCCCCACTCATCTGCACCGATAAAAATAGATTCCTGCCCATTGTTCTTGGTTACATAAGTAAAAGCCAGATGTTTACCTTTGGCATCTCTCCTTATCTGTTCTTTTTCACAAACACACACTTGGACAAGCGCACAAAATTGCACATGTGATGTTTAGTCCACAGTAAGTTATACATAATTTACCTCCCTGGGAGAGAGCTGTACTAAAGAGGAGAGCAAAACAACTGTTTTGTGTAGGTAGTGTGTTTGTGAGTAATGAGTGTTAAGGTTTATGACACACACAGTGGGAGGTGGATGAAGGTGGATGTCAACTATCCAAAAAGAAAAGATATAAAAAACAATACAAATAGTGATGAACATCAAGAAACAGTAGTTTCATGTGGTCTACATGAACATTTGTGTCGCCTACAAAGATGAAACCAAAGCCCCTGAAAGTATTTCAGCGGCAGCGGCGGTAACTCGACCCTCCTCCGCACCCTCGTGGCCAGACCGTTCCACTCAGACGGAATGAATGGCAGCGTCAGCTACCATCTAAAGTGTGAGGTGAGACCATGCATGTGGGGCCAGAGGGGAAGCAAAAGAAGGCCAGAGTGGCTTTTACATTTACTTTAACATCTAGACAAAGAAGGTAGGATTGAGAAGCTGGATGGATGGAGAGCAGAGGAGGAAAATATGCAGTGAATTAAGTTACTACTGCAACATTTGGTCTGGCTACAGGGTACTGGGATTGATTAAAGTGACTAAAGCCAGGAGGTTTCAGGCTCAGAAAACCTTTTTCACATTATCCCAACTTAAACCTTGTCCAAAACCAAGAAAATAAAAACTACTGATACCCAGTGCTCTTAGATATTACCTTTGTTTCAAATTAAATCTAAAAAAGATGACTCCAACTTGCCAAAAGACCAAATCTTCTGTCTAATGTTGTTCGGGTGTTATTCAAGGCTTAATGCTTCATGCACACTGACATAAATATGTGAGAACTAAAGGGCACAGCAGGCAGGGTGAGAGACTCCTGTGGGATCCACAGCGAGGATGAGTTTAATCTGGATCAGAGCAACCAGGGGGACCATGATCCATCAGCTGCTGATAACCGATCAGCATGAGACACGAGCAAACCCTCCCACCCGCCCCCACCCTGGTGTAACTCCAGAACGCGCACTGGGCATGCTAAGAATGTGTTGGCGATATTTTATTCTGGCCGTGTAAAATCGTCGGCAGTTTGTCTTCAGACACCGACTGTACAACACTTTCAATATTCCGTTTCACTGTCACTTCACATTGGGTGTTTGATGCCGGCTTGTCCGGGAACCCCCCCGTTCCTCCCCCCGCTCCCACACTCTGTCTCATCCAGACACAGCTGGCCTTCTGGGGACGTCGGAGTTAATCTGAACAGGACAGCTGTGACATCTGGAGCCAACACATGTTCGCATTCCTCCCTCTATTCCACGCGACAGACCCCCCGCCCCAAGTCTCGCCACTCCTGAGGTCACCGTCACCGAGGCGAACTTTGTGTCCTTGAGCCAGATGTCACCTCCGACAGGTTTGGCAGCGTGCATCAGCTCTGAGACTTTCTAATCCCGCCTCGTCTCCCCTATAAACAGAAAGGTCGTGGTTGTGCCAGTCTAATTTCCTCGCCTACTGCTCTACTGCCCCTCGACGGAAACTGTGACACCTGAGAGTCCGCCAGTGTGATGTTCCCATAGCGACCTGTGTCACCCAACCGGGGTGTGTCTTAGGCATGTGTGAGTAGTACCATGCATGCATGTGCATACAGTTTGCATACTCTCTTTGCCACCGCGCTGCACAGCGCACACGTTGGTGCGGCTAGCCCCGAATCATCCCCACCTGTCAGAGGATGTAAATACATCACTGGAAATAGAGCCGGTCTGACCCGTCTGAAAATAACCACAGAATTAGGAGGAGGGAAGACAACAGCCAGTTAAGACTCCACAGACCAGGTTAGCGGTTAGCATCAAACCAAGCTGATGGTGATGCCACGTCTATCAAATACAGAGATCTGTGACACTGTGAGATATAAGGGACACCTGGTGATGCAGAAGGTTATAGGTTTTTATGCCAGCACCTGCAATAAGACTGATAATCCTTCATTTTCTCACTGCTGTAAGTGACAGCCAAACTGTACCCAACAACATGACTGATAGAGGGATATTTATAATCCAATTCCAAAATAAACACCTACATTTGGGACAGTAACGGCTTAAAAATAGGCAATAGCATGAGTGCGGGATGGTCCCAGAACAATCCAGGCAAGAAGAAATAAACACTTGGTTTTATTGTACGGTTAATAATTTATCTGCTGATGATGTTGTGCGTTTCAGCAAACTCTTAGCGATTACAAATTGCACACAGCCTCTCCCCTCTCTTGTACCTGCTTTATTTGCACTGTGCCTTGTTTTCTGAGGAGATTCAGAACAGATTTCCGTGATATAATTTTAAAATCCTCCACAGTGTAGGGACAGATTGTGACAGATTTTTTTTTTTAAAAAAAATACAGAGCCAAAACTTTAATTCTGCTCATCCTATTTTGGTACCTCTAACTGTCCACTTGGCAGGTGTAGCGCGGCTAAACCCGGGGCCGTGAGGAAATCTGGGAAATAGGTCATGAAGCAGCCCCACGGCGGATGCATGGTGATTCACCGCTCGGGCTTACAGACAGAGGCATTTGTGCCGAGCCAGATGAAGATGGGAGCGATGCAGCACATCACAAATGATAATCTGGTCCGATGCGATCAACTGCTGCTCCAGTAGACTGTAGCATCTCATGTACGGTGGCTGGCCCGGTTTCATAACCATGGCAACCAAAAATCCCTCGCGCCTGGAAAAAGGGGGCGTTACTCTGAGCAGCAAATTGAAAATGGGGGCATATTAAACATTAGACAAATAGTCATTTCTCCGTTTAATCCCCCGCTTTGCACACTTCGCGGTGCTGGAGGGGGTGTTGGGTTTCAGAGAGAGCCGCATATGTGCACAAACTTTTGACGCACTTAAGGTCGTTTCACACAGGCCGCAGCGCCGTTGTCCCACACTGTAAACCGACACTGCGTAGCCCCCACAACAGGTGACAACGAACCGGTGATGGCTGCGTATTTATATCCCGACTCGGTCCATTCCAGCTCCCCTTATCCTCTGCCAGTCACTTACCTCTATCCATTTCTGAGCCTCCTGGCAGGCTGGTTCGGGATGTCTCGGCGGCTCCGCGCGTTCAGATTCGGCCCGCGGAGGGGTTTTAGGGACATCATGGCCCTCTGCGGGACTAGCCATCATGCAGGCCGGCCAGAAAGTCTGTGATGATGCGGTGCTGTGTTGATATGCGCTGGCGCTCCCCTCCCCTCCGCTCTATCGCTCCGTTATCCTCCTCCGCCGACAGTCCTCGCTTCTGCCCCGCGACTCCTCGTGCAGCCAGGAGCGTTGAGAAGACGTCTCGTGCTGCCCGCGAGTCTTGCTCAGACTGTGGCAGGGAGGAGAAGGAATCCTCTCGCGACTCGGACGCTGCAACACGAGCCCGGCGATAAAAATAAACGATCCTCGAACGCCACAGGACGGCGCGAGGCTGACGCCGCTGGCGCGCAAATGAGGTGACGTGAACGCGCAGCCAGGAATTCACACGTGGGGGAGGAGGATCAGACCAGACAGGAAAACCAGATATTCTTCTAAATCCTCGCCGATAACAAACACCAAATGTATCATTACAGATCTGGACCCGTTAATGGATGCCATTTAAAATAAACAATCCGATAAAGGCAAAATTACGTATGTTTATCATGTGGGCCAATACAGACAGGTAACTTCTCGATACCTTAACATTAATTGGTGTCTCATTAAAAACACTACAGGAAAGCCAAGTTTTTCTATTGAGAGCAACCTGCAAGCATGTTCGAATTCATTTATCTGGAAATACATTTTTGTATGTTATTTCCGAAAGATGAATCAGTTCTACAGCAAAAGTCGGCTGCAGAAAAGTAATTTGGTCCTTTTTTTAAATGTTTCAACTCATTTACACTGCCCCATTTCTAAATTTAGGGAATCCAAAAAATTACCTGCAATTCGAAACAAAAGTGAGTTTTTAAAGACTTTACTGAAACTTTTTGCATCATGTTAATTTAGCCACAAAGACATCTTTTGGGTTTGCCATTTTTTATTTCCAAAAAGCTGAATATCAGAACTACAGCAACAGTAAAGTGCAGAAAGGTAAACAGTTAATACAGTGAGTAACAACACCCTGCACTACACAACAACCCATCACAGCAAAAGTTGGCCCACCAGCTTGTTTCTTTGGCTTAAGCTTTAAATGCCAAATCCGTGAACACCGGGGACCAACAAAAGTGCAAATCAATTTAATTTTAATTCTCTAAAACTGCTAAAGCATTGCTGAACCTTTTTAATGAGTCTGGTTTAATGGAAATACAGAACACTCAAGTTGTGAGAACAATCTAATTCTTCCTGTGAATGCAGCGCAACCACACACAAGTGTGCAAAATGTTTCATCCAACACATTTTTCCAAACTTCCTCACTTTAAGGGCACAATGTGTATTTAAGCCAACGCAAACATGCCAATGAGAGACAACTTTGGGAACAAATACACAAGTGAATATGATCAGGCTTTGATTGATGAAAGGCAAATGTCAAAAGGTCGACCTCGTATCAGTACAACAAAAAGCTCTAATGGTGTGTGGACATGAGTGAAAGAACATTTTAATTAAAGTGGAGACAATGTGCTTGAACTAGCAGTTTCTGCAGATGTTTACAGGTCATTATGATGCCTGTAGGTTATGTTTTCTATGGGAATGCTATGACATTTTGTTTAACTTTTCCTGTGCATGGCTGATTGTTTAACTCTGGCAAAGAGCCACAGAGGAGAAGCGGACCTCTCCCTGCTCTCTCTCCATGAAACCGTGGCACACTTTGGCAGCGTCCTAAGGAGCAAAAAGAAAAAGCTAAATATTAATATCAAACTAAAGCAAACAGTTCTGACCACAACTTTGTTGAAAAGATACTTCACAATGTTTAACATTAATATTGAAAGCAAGTCTACTTACCATGATAAATGACTCATCACTAGTAGATCCATGCTTCACAGGCCCGTTCACTCTCCCATCTTAAAAACACACAAATGGTCATTTCTGAATCCACAACAGTCATAAAATCTCAGAAAATGATGCCAAATAGTTACCAAATTCATAGAGTTGTCCATTGACATTAACAAAGGTGATGAAGTGGAAGTTGACTTTGTCAGCCGCTGGCTGTGGAGGTCAGAAAAATATCCACTGTTAAGGTAATTATGTCTCCTTCACTGGGCTAAATGTCCAAAACAAACAAGCCTCTAAAGGACAATGTTGTTATCAAATCAGAACAAATATAAGATTGTGCTGCATCAAAGTGCAGAGACATTTTAAAGGTGTGCATCGTGCATCAAGGTCTCATGACTTACCCTACACTGGCCCTGAGATGCAACCTCATTGTGAGCATCAAAAATGGTCTGAAAAAGATTTACAATGTAAGATATGTAAAATGTATCACTAAACAAAAACATGACATTGGAAAACGTCTGTATTTAAGTCCAATAGGTTTTAAGTGACTTTCAAATTATTTTATTTACGCTGGCGCCCCCCAGTGGGGGAAGATGTAAGTGCATCATGGCAGGAGTTTCATTATCAGCTTTCTCTTAATATTTACACGAATACTGTGTATGAGGGTCAAGAGTCTATTAAAACAAGTTCTTTCAAACCAATTGAATTTATATCTTTACATTCTATGATAAACCAGTTTCCAGAGATCACAAAACTCATTTATTTAGCTCATTGGTCCATAAGCTTGTTTATGTCAGCAGGTATATTTTAAAAACCAGCCATAACATCTTTCGAAAACCATTCAAAAATGTAGCAATGTGGTTTTTGTCTGACCTTATTGTTCTCCAGGTGTTTTGCACGGTCTTCAGGAGACATGTTTGCAGTCTCATTAAGAAACTTCTCTAGCACAGAACCACTAGCTGCAAAGTATTTAAAAAAAATAAAATAAAATGAATTGTTGTATCAAAAATCCTCCCATGATAATATTGCCATCAGTTGCCCAGCAATACAAGTTTTTCCCTTGATATTTCAATTATTTTGAACATTGTATTATTTTGAATATTCTACGATGGATATATACACTCACCAAAAGCAAATTTGCCCTTGTTGTTGGCAACAGCATGCAGCAGAGCGATTGTACCACAGGAATTGGATGCTGTCTGCTTCAGGAAATAAACCCCAGAGTCCTCTGCTATCTTGTCTGCCTGCTGCTTTCTGAAAGTCTCGTGCTGAAAAAGACATTTTCATATTCTACTTTGTCACATTGGGCATCTTCTGATCCAGCAGCCATAAACAAAGGCAATTAGAACAAAGGATGGAACCCATGTGTAGATATCCAAAAGTACTGAAACTGTAAAGGTCTGTTTACATCAATTTGATTATGAGACCGAGATAATCTGATTCTGCTGTCTCATCAGATCCTGCCCACGCATTCCGGCTGGCTTCCATCCTCCATCCTACCCCAGACAGCCTCCATCAGCCCCTCACTGTACCTGTGTCACCCCCACCCAGCCCCTTCTACCCCCCCATCATTACCTGTTGTGTCAGGGGGAAAAGCAGCATCAGGGAGCAGCAGGGTTTCGGGACGGCGGACAGTTGCTCACTCTCCAGCCCGACCACGTCAACGAAGCGCCAGCTCTCGTTCACGCCCAATGACTTCATCAACTGGACCAAAACACAAAAGAAACCCCTGAAATAGGCGAGCAGACGGTGCCGACACAGATTTCCCCCCCCCGCTGGTGTTTAAAGATGCTGCGTTGCTGGTCCACACCGACCACACCCTTTAAGCTGCCGAGTCACTGGGAGCAGCATTGGGGATGATGGAAATGAGAACCACGCTTCCCCTCCTTTGCTGTCGCATCCTATTTTCAGGGTTCCCCCTTCATTTTAACCAAAAGAAACTTTACAATACCGATGGAACCTGTCGAGCCGTGTTTTTATGAAGCCACGGGCCTGGTGGCGTTTCAACATCCCTCCAGCAAGCGTCCCATCATCTACTGCAAAACTTACCTCCAAATAGTTACGGAAACGTCGCCATTAATCTGCGTGCTAACGTTTTGGCTACTCACCAGGTTCAGCATCTGAAACGACAGGAAAAACTCATATGAGTTTACTGAAAACGAACCGGTACTGCTAGGATAAGGTAAATATCGACTCACCTCGGGATTGAGCTCCATGGCGGTCCACTCCATTTTGATTGTGTTTAGGCGGAACTTGGAAGTTTAATGATATCACAATGACCCAGATAACGTGGCGGACAGGTACTGGCGAGAAAGTCCAACGAGACGCGACCGTACTTATCACTGCCGGTCATACCATTTACCGGCAGACGAGGGGGGGATTCGGTGGAGGTAACCGCTGATGTAAACATTAAGTCCTCTTTAAAACACATAACAGAGTTATATTAATGGTGAAATGGAATTTTTAAAATCTTTCCACATCAAATTTAGGTATTGGAATGAATCCAGTGGATACATGACTGCATTGAAAAACTAAAATATAATAATTCCCGCCGCTAGTTGTGGGATGCCTCCGTCGTTTCTAGAAGGACAGATGTGACGTATTTTTATTTTTAATCCAACATTGGACCTGGGCTCATGGTTCAAGTATAACAAAATAAGTTTAATGTAACACTTTCTGTCTTATAAATGAATGTGGTGACGTTGCTGAATGTTGTTTGTCTTTAGTTTATATCTGGTTGTATGAAAACGTGCATACAACTTACTGTGTTCATTAAATACATACTTGACAGGTAATTTGAAATGCAGATAAGGAAACATTTCATTGTGTAACAGCAAAGTGCTGTTATCAGCACCCATACTTGCAGTATATTTCAGGATTGTTCCAGCATTTTCTGATAAAGTGTGTGCATATTTAAAAACAAGAATGGACAGTTTCTAAACAGTACCATTGTACAATCTGATAAATTAAACCATTTTTAAACAGCCTCTCAACTAGCTCAGAAAAGCCAAAGAGGCACATGTGCTATAAGCTCAGAAAGGTACCAGCATTTCCAGTTGGAGGACCAAGACAGACTTTTATATTATAAGCATAGTTGGTTCTTGGATCCTGCATCAAAGAAAAGAAAAGAAAAATCACCACATGTCATTGAAGGGCCAGGTAAAGCTAAACAATATTACACACACACACACACAAACACATTAAAGAAACAACACAAAACATGAACACTGCACACAAAAGAGGGAGCGCATGAACAGTGCATGCACAGTTATTGTTTAGTTTACATGCAATTAAAAATGGCAAAACTATGTTGTACTATTTTTTAACCTATAAACATGATATGAGGGAACCCTACAGCCACAGACTACTCTAAATATATATTGAAAAAGTGCTATTATTTCCCCTGTTATTACTTACCGGTACTTTTTGAATTGTACATGTCATTTTGGAGGCAAACAATAATAATAATAACAATAATAATAACAATAATGATAATGATAATGATAATGATAATGTGGCTGTCCCTCCACTTGGGGGCACTGTGGTCTACATTTCCGGTATATGTCGCCAGAAGTCATGTGACATGATAATCATAAGATTGCAGTTTTATCTAATTCTCCTTATGCAAATCGAGTTTTCCTTAAAATTCTAATTCCCATAAACTAGAGGTTCCCTTTTAATTTAACCTCACATCTCTAATCATACTGGTGAGAAAAAGCCATTTTGCTCACATTAGACTTAGCTTCATCCTTTAACTGCCATGTTGTTATCAGGGTGTTTGCTCTATCGTGATCTGTCTGTTTGCAGAGAAACAGAATACCTTTTATCCTTTCTTTTAGTTAAACAGCTCAACACAATAAACCCAGTATCCGGTTCTAGCGTTTAATTATCATCTCTTTAAAGTTGAAAAGGGGCTAAGATGTATCAATTTTCCTCTGACTCCCAGCATGCATGTCAAACACAGTTTGTGAACGCTACTGCTGTACCACCACCACAGCGAGGTAGTAATGGAGCACAGCTGTGTCCAATGGTCTTCAGTTGAGAAAAGCATTTAATTAATCAAATTTTCCAATCCATGGGCGTGCCACGTGATGGCCGCACATGAGAGAAATAGACATAGTATAGTGCCAGGAGACTGACTGGGAAGTCAGGGTGGCTTTAAAATCAGAGTGTATCCTTGTGAGGTTACTGGTGTTTGTGGGCAGGGTAACAGTCTGCCTGCCCTGCAATGCAGAGATGACAAGTGTGAACATGGCTAAAGTGGTAAAGGAAGTGGTCCAAGAGAAGGACAGACTGAGGTCCTGGCTGTACCGTCAGAGGAAAGAAGACAGCTCAGTGTGAGCACTGGCCTCGCAAGGTCCACAACCCAGGTGGAGGCCTGCTTTCGCCTGGGATCCCAGTTTCCTTTGGGCTGGCAGGCTGTCTGTCTGTCTGTCTGGCTGGCTGGCTGGCTGGCTGTTGTCTCTTTGTTAGCATTGATTTGCTCTCATGGGTTAACCTGGTGATCCATTAACATAGCACAAACATGCCAAACATGCCAAAATGCAACAGAACCATTCATAAGAGAAAAAATGCCAATCGAATTTAAGATAAGGTTCTGTCTTCTTCCAGGATAATCTAATTTGGTGTCTATATCCAACATTCCATGCAGTGTGAAACCAACCATCAGATAATTTCAATTTGACGCATTTCAGACAAACTGAATATCCTTAAAAAATGACACAGAAAAACACAAATCAACATTAACAGAAGTCCAGAAGTCCAGATGAGTTCTCTTATGCCAAAATTTCTCTTTGACCTGGATGACTGAGAACATTCATTGATTAATCAATACGTCAAATACCTTAGATGTGTCCATTCAATGGGAATTTGGGAAGAGACAAACTGGAGTCTGATTGGTAATTTTTAACTTTAAGGTGTGAACTCTGTCAGTGTCGGCTCACTGTTGACTGTCCTTAAGAGCTACAGTACTCATTATGCTTTATCAGCAGATCAAATGATAACGTGAAAACCAGGTCAGTGTAGGTGACTGTAAATCAACTTTGAAATTCTGCAATGTTCCAAGGAGATGTAGATGTATCACATTCCATCATTTGAGCTTGATAATTTCGTTAATCATTGTTAAAAGCTTTGCTTTATTGTCACCATTTACCATCTTCTGTATTCAGATGGGTGAACTCTTTTGTCACGTTTACCCAGAGGTGTTGCCAAGCATTGAATCATGGGGAAAACAATTAATAAATGATGGATAACTTACTTTAAAACAATTAATTATGTGGGGCAGATCTGTACATCATTAAAGGAAAATTATAATTTTGTCTTGATTTGTTCAAACACAAGGTCACCAAAATATAAGCTTGAATAAACAAACAAGGATAAACAACTATGAATTAAAGAGCAACAAATAAGGGCAGACTCTGTGCTCATCAGCCTTTTAAAGCGGCGTACAACAATCATTGTGATAAGTTTATATCTGCAGAACAGAGACTAAAACCGATTGTATCCAAATCCAGTATTGGGAAACAGTGTCTTAAGCCACCACTTCAGTATGTAAAGTTCCCGAATATTACGAATTTATAACAGTTAATATTGGTCTCAAAGTACACCAACATGAACATTTAGTTCATACTCTTCGATGAACATCCTTTAAATGATCAAACCAATTCTTTCTCTTCGCGTTCATCTTTTGGAACGACGTTTCCCAGAATGCTTCAGGAAAAGGGCTGAGCTAGAGCTGGGTGGGGTTCGCACGCGCGCACCCGCACGCGCGCGATGTAGGATATTTCCGAGTGGTTCTCCACCGCCCGACCTTCTTCACTTCCCTCTCTGCCTGCCGGTTATCTCTGTCCGCTGACCGAGCTCCAGCCGACCGCTTCAACTTCACCGGTAAGTCCCGAAAACGTCTCGTTTTTCGGTTTAATTTCAAAATACAACGTTTTTGGAAGCACCAGCCAGGTGAGAGGCGGGGGTCTACCTGGAGGCAAAACGAGACACGTCGCTTCTGCTGAAAGTTGACCTCTAATTCTGCGGGATAACACCAGTTTTCTCTAAGAACAAAGCTAAAAAACAAACAACTAAACACTTGTTTCAACTTCAAGATCCTCCCTAATCCCTCTTTTTCCCCCCCAACAGACTTTGTTCTTTCCGAGAAGTCCTTTTCCAAGTCTTTCAAAATGGTAAGTGGTTTTCATTTTAGGGATTTTGAGGAGTGAAAAAACAAGACCAGACTGTCATTTAAAGTGTTTAAGCAGTCCGCCCAAAACCGTTATTTATGCAAATGTGTTGTTTTGTCTTTACCTCTGAACTCCAAGACCACGCCCACTTTCCCCCCATAATTACATAATGCAAAGTTTGATCCAAAGTGTGTTTTGGGAGCGTGATGAATGTGAAGACTTTTCCCCCCGTGGATGAAATATTACACGTCGTCTGAAGTTTACATTAAACTTAAGCCTTTGTGAATACACAGGATGTCATAGCACATCTGGAAGAGCGCCTGAGCCTCTGTGTACATTCCACTCAACAACCGTTGGATGTCAGTTACATGCAGGGGAAATATGTAGATGTCCCATTTGAATATTAGTCCAGTTTATCAAGATTGAAGAGTGTGTATGCTTGTGGAACTGAGGAGTAATTTAGGGAAGTATGGTGGATGAGTCATGTGGGCTGTATTCCATTTGGGTGGGTCTACACTGGTCTCTGCCGCCGACCTCTCTCTCTCTCTTAAAGGGGAATTAGTTCATTTTCCATTTGTCAGGGTGGAGCTGAACTCTGGAACGCAGCAACAGTCCTGGCTTTAGTTTCTTTAAAGTTTAAAGGATCTATAGATCCCAGTTATCAGTCAACTCTGCCCCAGCGTCCTCATCACACACACAAACCTGTAGATATCCCTTTATACACGCTTGTAACATTCAAGTAAAACAGGGTTAAGTTGTACTAAAGTTTAGTAATGACATGTGCAGACAAATTGGGAGCGCTGCTGCTTGGATTTATTAGATAAACTGTATTTGTAAGGGATTTAACTGTATACCAGGGCTAGGCAACGCAGTCCTACGCAGTGTTGCTGGGTTTTCTGTCTTACCAGCTACATACCGTTTTTCACCTGGGATTCCAGTTTCCTTGGTGAAAGCTGTTCCCTACCTGGTAAGACAGAAAATCTGGCCTGGCTGTGGTGCTCGTAGGACTGGTATTCATCTCCATTTTATTCAGCGCTTCTCGGTCATCCTCCACCATGATGTAAATAGCTTCATAACTCTTTTAAAACTCTTAGATATTGCAGGATTTTAGCTGTGTGCAAATACTCCATTTTTCCCCCTGCAAAACTCTAAAAGAAAAAAATAATTTTCTAAATGTGACCCCTCCCTTGATGAGTCATTCACTAAAACAAAAATGTACATCTGCATATTTGATCATGTTGATGTTTCACAATAAAAGCAGAATTAGGGCTACTGTGACTCGGGTTTTTTAGCCTTATCTTTACACACAGACAGTTGTACTACAGTCGCTTCTTACGTAATATTTGTTGATGTGATAAGTGAACTTCCCTCCAGGTGATCGTTGCAGGTGAAACCCTGACAACCGCAGGTCATAAGCACAGATAGGGGGATGAAACAGCTCTTTTATTGTGCTGAAGCGAAAGGACAGGGTGACACGGCAGGTGTGTTCCTAGAGGGTCAACATACCTGCTCCAGAAGCCCCCCCCCAAGCCTCGGGTCATGTCTGAGCCTGCTCAGGACACAGGCGTCACTCTGTAGGTTGACAACACATGTCCAACATTCCAGTGGAAGCCATCAACACTGTTACTCCAAACATCTCTGCTCCCTCTTGTCCGCCCACTGATTAGATTTCGGTCTTGTGGCGGTGACCGTGGTGATGAGGAGCTCGTGGACATTTTTCCCCTTTCAAAGTAAAAGACAGAATCCTGCTCGGTAACAGCAACTTTTTCCCTGCCCTCATTTTTTTCCCTCCTAGATTTTCAGGGAGAGAATCCCACAGACATTCCTGTGGTTTTTTTTTTTTCCCTATTTCCAAAAAAACTTTTTTTTTTTTTTTTAAGGTGTCGTGTTAGGGAGCATCTGCAATCAATCCAGCTATGTTACAACATAAAACCATCTTTTGGCTTGTTTTGGGTCAGGTTTAATCAAAATTAGACACATTTCCGCACCCTTAGATCGATGTTATTCAGAGATGTTTCTCATTTAGTTTTATTTCACCGAGGTGACCAGAAGTTAATTTAATTCTTCGTAGTAATAAATGTTTATCCAGCGTAACCCTGGTGTTTAATAGAATTTACTTGCTCTTAAACTGCACGGTTTGCGGCGACTGCTGGGAATCTGATGTCAAAAGACTTAACTTAATATTAAATTAAAGACTTAATAAATAACCGCGCTCTATCTGTTCCACAGGCCAACAGAGGCAGCGTGAAACCTTCCGGAAACTTCAATTCCAGCGCGGATGCTGAGGTCCTGCACAAGGCCATGAAAGGGCTGGGTAAGCGCCGCGTGTCTGATGTCAACACGGGGTCGTGTGACAGTTCAGAGGCATGTCGGGCTGTAGTAAAGAGGCCGTGTTGTTTACTTGAATCCTCCTTTGTTTGAACGGAGCTCCACCCAGGCAACAGTCGTCCACGAACACATGAGCAGGGCTGAAGTTGGCGTCGCCTCTGCACAACCTCCCTCGAGACTGTAATCAAGCAGTTAGTGTAGCGAGTAAAGTGATAAGCATCAAGAATCTGCTCAGATGGCGCACGCTCGTCTCGGCGTTGTGTGACTCACCCGTGGCTCGTGTACAAGCATTTGACGCTTGGATTGTCACCACGGGGCTTTTCTCTCGCCTTAGGGACGGACGAAGATGCCATCTTGCAGCTGCTGACGGCACGCAGCAATGTCCAGAGGCAGGAGATTAAAGCTGCCTACAAAACTCTGTTTGGAAAGGTTGGACTCTCCTAACAGCCATCCACAGTCTCTTTATTTAACTAGTTTTACGACATGTTCAGTAACATTTAACAGTATTACTATCATAACTCACCTGGGCTTCCGTGTTATGACAGGACCTGGTAGATAACCTGAAGTCGGAGCTCGGCGGCAAATTCGAGACCCTGATCGTTGGTTTGATGACTCCACCAATCATGTATGATGCTAAATCCCTCCGCGATGCCATCAAGGTAAAATACTGCAAGATACGAAGCACATAAATGATCACAAAAATGTTTCATCGGGCTCTTTTCCTTCTCTTGACCTGCAGGGGGCAGGTACAGACGAGAAGGTCCTGGTGGAGATCCTCGCCTCCAGGACCCCCGAGGTGGTGAACGCCATCAAGGCTGCTTACAAGAAGGGTAAAACCTTACATTTATTCCTATACACATGGAGTTTAGGTCATCCAGAACAAAATAAGCATGAAAATAACACCTGGAAATCACCAACAGCAACAGTTACTTTGCCTACACAGTTGTTGTCATATTCTAATCATTTAATTCATTTCATGGTGGGACTGTCCGTTGGCCCCTCTCCAGCTTTTGCTCATGTTAGCAGAATAACATCACGTTGCGTCACAGGCGTCTCCTTTGTCATCGAGCAGTGAAGTCAGCAGAACCACCTTTTTGTGGCTGTGAATACTGACATGACCCTGACCGTTGATGCTGAAGCATCGCATACCGGCCTGCTCTGCTGCACATTAACGCAACTAAAACACAGCTCTTACTCCCGTTTTCTGATACCTTTTTTGTAATCAGTACATTCTGACTTGAATGAACCTCAGGGCTAAGCCTGAATACACTGTGTGTATTCAAGGCATTGTACAGTTTGTGTGATTGTTATGTATTTACCTTTCAGGAGAGTAGATCCCTAAATTAACCCTGAGAACACGTGTGTCCTCTTTCTCAGAGTACGATCATGACCTGGAGGAAGATGTTTCTGGTGACACTTCAGGTCACTTCAAGAGACTTTTGGTTATTCTGCTGCAGGTAAACTTTCCTCTCCTCTCCTTTCCTTTCCTTTCCTTTCCTTCCTTTCCTTTCCTTTCCTTTCCTTTCCTTTCCTTCCTTTCCTTTCCTTTCCTTTCCTCTCCTCTCCTCTCCTCTCCTCTCCTCTCCTCTGCGGTAAATTAATTAATTTGTCTTGTTCTCAGGCCAACAGGCAGACGGGGATCCATCAGGAGAGTATTGAGGCCGATGCTCAGGTGGGATCAGCAAATAACTCTGCTCTTCAGAATCAAAGATGTCTTTGTGTGTTCTTGTTTGCGAGTGTAACCGTCACGTGTTTGAAAGCAGGATCTAAAGGCCCTCCACTGAGGCCCCTGTGTATGTGTTTTGGACAGTCGCTGTGTAATGGCTGTCATGGGTTTCTGACGCCCTCTAGTGGACAAAGATGCAAATTATCTTTGTGAACTAGTTCAATACTTTTCTCAGTTGCCCGTTTTGATCTATTATGCATTGACATTAAATGTTAATTTGTTGTTGAAAACAAGCTTGTTTTTATTTTTGGATTAAATGTCCATTGTGTCTCTGTGGTTGCAGGTCCTCTTCAAAGCCGGAGAAGAGAAGTTTGGCACTGATGAGCAAACTTTTGTCACCATCCTTGGAAACCGCAGTGCAGAGCACCTGAGGAAAGGTTTGTATGCCGGTCTCAGAGTTGCAGAGAGGACAAAACCACGTACAGGTACAGTTTGATGTAACCGGTTTGGACCTTTTTCAGTGTTTGACGCATACACGAAGATGGCTGGGTATGAGATGGAGGAGAGCATTAAGAGAGAAACATCTGGAAGTCTGGAGGACCTCCTGCTGGCCGTGGGTACGCATGGATGCCTGTTTTTTTAATCGTCAGACTTTTAATACTACTTTATGATGGCTTTTAAATTGTTGACTTTTTTCCTATTTTGAAGTGAAGTGTGCCAGGAGCGTTCCAGCTTATTTTGCTGAGACCCTGTACTACGCAATGAAGGTGAAGAGCAATTATTATTTTTTTCTGCAGCGATATTGGGTGTGAAGTTAATTGAATGTGTGAAATTGCCCCGATGCAGGGTGCAGGAACTGATGACAACACCCTGATAAGAGTGATGGTCAGCCGCAGTGAGGTGGACATGTTGGACATCAGAGCTGCATTCAGAAGGATGTTTGCCTGTTCTCTTCATTCCATGATCAAGGTACTTACAAAAACAATATACAGCACAGCAAATACAGACAGTCGCAAGTAAATACTTTTCTGTTTATTAATGTGTACTTTGAAATACACATCTGAACCAAAGCTACAGTGGGACATTGAGTTGTAATGGCAACCTTTATTTCAATTTTCAACCTATGTTACAGGGAGATACAGGTGGTGACTACAGAAAGGCCTTACTGTTGCTCTGTGGGGGCGATGATGCATAAGACAACAGCAACAATGAAAAACCAAACCAACCAAACCTGAAGTGCCTCAAAGTTAGTCCAGTTCAAAGTCGGCCAACCGCAGGAGCAAGCTCACTGGGAGTCATCAAGAATTAATGTGAAACTTTTGTGTCCAGCGGACTGATTATCTGGTCTTTTTAGCCATTGTTGCAAATGTCTCAAATGGGTTGCTAACTTCAATATTTCCTGTCCACAATATCACTCAGCTTTTGGTCGACTAACATTTTCAATGTGATTTAATATCATGTGACTCACTTGGGTCAAACCACACACGTTTTGCACTTATACTCGTGTTGCAGAAGCAATATGTGCATTAATAAACATTTCAGCTGATGAAGTACAATAAAACCCTAAAATTCTTTATTGTGTCACTACGCATGCGTATCCCTGCAGCACGTTAACCATGCACTGACCAGCTTTCGCCAATAGGGGGAGGCAGAGTCGCGTCTTTGAGCCACTCGTTTTATTTGGTAATTTAAACCACATGAATATAAGATTAAGCTTGATCTTTATTCAATACTAAAAAATCTCAGGGTCTAGACTTCACAATATATTATAATGATCCCGGTTCGGAAAATAAAATTGAAGTTATAAATAATGTAATTAAAGCGTTGACGTGGTTGAGGTTGACATTACATAGAGGACATACACTAAAGAAATACACACACTCACTGTACCCTTTGTTTTTTCCAATTATTTCTCCAATTATTAACACATTTTTTCACCAAGTTATAAATTCACCCCTCAAAACAAAATTTAATCAAAATAAAATCTGGCCTCGCTGGTATTGGATGACACTCTCGTCTCGCCCTGCTGGTCACCCTCACGGCTATTTTACTACAATTTATTTCAACAAATAGAAAGTTTTCAGACACCAAGGAATTCCCATAGAATTATAATCAGAATGATTATCACTTTTTCTTCGGGAGCATTAGCTACAGTGCTTCTCCCTCAATCAAACAAATGTTTTAAAAAGGCGGAGGGAGGAGGAAATTAGCCTAACAGCCTCTCATACAGAATTACCCAATTGCACATACACCATGGGACATTGAAGCTCAACAAAAATACGGCTCAACAAAGTAAAATAATTCTAAATTAACCGCATGCATGTGTCACATATCATTGCCGCTATAGGACGAGCACGAACTAGCATCGGCACCAACGCCAGCAACACGTGGAATGAACTTACCTATTTCAGCAAGCAAAAAGCTTTCAGACACCAACGCATTCCCAAATTCAGAATGACAACCACTGCTTCTCCCTCCATTTAAACGGATTTAGGAAGGGGAAGAAAATAAATCTTGTCCGCATAGCGCCACCTAGTGGTTGACGCCACGAAGCGTTTGACAACTGCTGAAAAGTGCAGTAAATCTGCAGTTAGGCCCTGATTATGTAATTATATGATTCATCCCCTCCACTCTCTGTCCAAAGACTAAATTTCCCTGATTATTCGCTCGCATGACAAATATTTTACTGTTGAATGATTATTAATGATCAAGAAATGCAAATAATTATCAACACTTGTTGACACATCACGTCATTAGGATTTGAGGTGATCAGAGGTTTCAGCTAAACGACAACATTTGTTTTACTTCGTGTTTTCAAGGGAGGGGGATTATTCCAGATCCCGTTTCGCTGTTATTCCCTCAGAAAAACTCTTGTTTCGGAGTTGATTGTTGCCATAGAAACGCGCAGCCAATGAGAGGGCCTGAACGGCAGGGTGTGGCGTCAGGCCACCTCGAGCCAGCAGCAGAACAATGCGTTCGACTCCTCCCACACCGAACTCCTCCCACCCTTGACTCCTCCCCCATATCTGTCGCGCGTGTTGTGGCTCTCTTGGTGGGTCATGTGTACACTTTTGAAACTTTTTTTTTTTAAATGTCCTTTTAAACATGATTTTTGAAAATATCCACCAAATCACATCCCATTATTCTGCTTTGTTATGATGAGTTTATCAAACTGCTGTTAGAGGAGCCCTGAGAGAATGACAACTGGTATTTAAATGTGCATTTAATCTGCTAATAGGGCAGCAAACGTGCAGGTAGGTTTATGTCAGGTGTGTGTGAACGGTGGGATCAGGAACTAACCACCATCGGGTGTGGCGTTTGGTTTTGTTGGAATGATCCTGGGATTGAATACAAGCATGTGAGAGTGGGGTAACTTAGATGGAAGAGATGTTATTTCTTGATCTTGAAAAGAAACTGTTGACAGAATGAGCACACACCCGCTGAAGCTCAACGTATCTCTTTGAAGACCCTGATTTGAGTTAATACTGTTTTTGCCCCAACAATATATAATTGCATGTTTCTCTTATCTCGGTATTTTGAGATAAGAGCACATCAATCATTTCAGATCAAACATATCTAAATACACCACAATTAAAAGCATAGTGACCATTTAAGAAGCCTGTTCTTGATCTTATTTACAGCAATTTTAAGCTCTTTCACTTTAGTTATCCATCTGATGGACCTCCTAAAGCCTGAAGAGACAGAAGATGGAAAAATGACTGACATGAAGCGGTGGATAGGAAGCATCTGATACAGACCTCTGGATGGTAACCTCGTTTCCAGACCCTTGGCGTTACGTCCTCCTTCCTGGAATGTGTCCTTGAGGTCAACAGATATCTTCACCAGTGCTGTTAAAGCTGCAGAGTGGTCAAATCACCCCCAGTTGGGTTTTTAAAGAGCATGAGAAGCTGCAGGGTGAAGGTGAAGAGCGTCAAGACCCAAGAAGAAAAGTGTAAAATCCACATCTGGGATTGTACTCAAGGATTAAACATTACACACAACTGGGATGGATGGATGGATGGATGGATGGATGGATGGATGGATGGATGGATAGATAGATAGATAGATAGATAGATAGATAGATAGATAGATATGGCTGATTCACGAATATCAGATTGTTTTAAATGTTCTGTTAGATGTCACATATATTTAGTCAAAACTCAAAATATGGAACAAAGTGGGCTTGTATAAAACCTTTATTGGTGATAAATACAGTACAGTGACAAGAGAAGCACATGCCAGTCTGACCTATAACTTCATAATAAAGAAATATTCAATCACAAGAGATTCAATTTCAGCATAAAAATGGTGAATTGTTCGATTGTCCAAGATTTTAAAACCTTTGCAAACATGTCCTAAAATAGACACTGCCTTGTTGCTAACACATCACATGTTCCCATCTTTTAAAAAAATAAAATAAAAACGAATGCATTGTGAACAGCACATCATTACGCTTCCTGAGCCACGTAAACATGTAAAACCTGGGGAAATTCTTCACATTTGTCTGAATGTAAAACTAGCAATCACTTTCCACCATGGAGAAAAAGAAGGCGCACAGACTGGCCCAGGAGCTGTTGCAGTGCTCCTCCGCCTTCCTCCGGGACTGAGCGGCGCAGGCGGACGGTTCTGGAGTGCTGGAGAGCGAATCCTCCCCTCCGGACTGCGCGGAGGCCACGGAGCTGCCGATGTCCAGCTTGAAGTGCGCTCCCCGGGGCGCGCCTTTGCACATGCCGGTCCTCACCAGAGCGCGGACGTCGTTGCACACTTTGCCTTGGAGCCGTTTAAACGCGCGGGACACCTGTTTCCAGAACCCTTTGGGGTTGGACTGGTACCCGGGGCAGAGCTGAGGTTTGGCGTTGTACTGGCACTGCAGCTCGGTGACGCCACCCCTGATACGCGCCTCCGGGTCCTCGCACTTCACCGATAACCTGACCGCGTCCGCGACGTCCTGCGCCATCCACGTGCACTGCATTTTTTTGTCTTGTTCTTCATCGATGAGGAACTTTCCTCGGCCGCTCGCTGAAGACTTGCCCCCGCTGCCCTGCGCTTTGCCCCGGGCTTCTCCCCCAGAGCGGTCCGCTCCTATGCGCTCACCGGAGGATGCGCAGACCTGATACCCGAGGAGGACCACCAGCACCCAGGGAGTGAAAGTTCTCAGCAGATACATGTTTTCCTTTAATCTGGAAAGATTGAGCAGAGGAATTTTGTTTGAACCGCCTTTAGTTGCACAAAGTTACGCAGCAACTCACCGCAACCTTCTGCGCAAAGTTGCTTTTGCACCGCCACGAGGACCCGCTCGTGGGTTTGGTGTTTAAATGCTATGGCACGCCCACTCTTACCGGAAGTGTACACACGCAAAGATCTCCCGGAAACCCCTTTCGTTTGGGAAGTCGCGGTGGTTTGTCTCGACTTGTCCCGAACAGAAGCGCGTAAAGAAAGCAAATACAGATTAATGGGAATCAGACGTATGGCCTTGCGTGCGCAGACACGCAGAAACGCAAACAAGCATTTGGAATGCCTTTGTGAGCCCCTGTCACGCAGGAGGTCTCGAGGGCTCCGATTTCCACCAATCAGCTGCTGACCTCAAGCGCGAGGAGACGTTCACGCGTAAACAAAAGCGCTCAAAAATCAGAAAAAGCAGCGATAACAAATGTAAATTTTATTATGTTTTGGAGTGAAACACACGTTTAATGCATTCCCCTAACATATCAAGGTGAATACATGACGATACCACCGATAAACGCCTTAATAATGTCATGACACGGAAGAATAAAATAAATACCAGCTCACTCAACAACATTGCATATACTGTAAACACTATAAGGTATTTCCGTACATCTTCTGACCACTTTTCCCTCGCAGGGGGCTAAAATGTATATAATTATACATAATTATAGCCTGGATATTTATTTTGTAAATATGCTTTGGGGTTTATGAATGATCCTGTTGGTGCGTTTGTTGAAACAAACCGCGAAGAGATGACAGAAATATGAACTCAGCTCCAGCAGCTGCAATGGTCGCTGCAGCGCCACCCTGTGGACGTTACAAATTATAAAACTGCAAGCGTGCTTCAAGTCACTGAAGAGGTTTGTCAGTAATTAACTTTATAATAATGTGAGGGTTGAATAAAGATGTAAACTTTCTGATTTTTTGTCAAGTGTCAATAGAATCAAATAAACCCAGCAAATATTTTATTATCTCCTGTGTTCCTCTCTTGCCATTCCTTTCTGACATGTATGGATGTTTAATTAATTGGAAAATTAATCTTATTTTATAATCAGCTGTTGTTAATTGGATTTTTTGTTAACAGGTTTTAATGGTCTCTGGTGTCCCAGGTGTTGTTTGCTTGTATAAAACCTGGTGTAATTGAGAAGGAAACCAATCAATGGCCCCCTACTTTGGACTGTAAGTGATTTAAATAGAGATCATGATCCATAGCATCTTGCCACACTCTGTTCCATCAACACGCCACAGCGCCGCTGCCTTCCACTCGCATAAACGCTCCTCTGTTGCCACACACGTCTGCTCTCAAGACTCAATTCATCAGCTCATACAAAGAGGTGTTTGGCTGTGCTCAGACGCCTTCTGTGACTGAGCACCATTATCTTCGTCTGCCCGTCTGTTAACGACTTCCTCGGCCACTCAGCCAGACATGTTGTTGCAGGAGGAAACAAGGGTCCCTTTGAGTGTGCGGGTGCGAGACAGAGAAACAGAAGCAACACAGGAGGAGAGGTCGCCATGCCGACTTTATTCTCTTTACCGTTGCACAAAATGGGACACTTTCAGGGTATTTTACATCACGCCACCACTCGACTCCATCGCCAAGCACTCTTTTGATGACTTAACACTGGCGACTCACAATCTGCAGCCTGAAACATTTGCAAATGATAAAGTTTAAAGTTTAGCGAAGCCGGTTTCTCCCTGCAGAGAAAGGCGCTCTCTGTCTCACCCGTCAGCAGCACTGTCTCAGTTCTGGAACCAGTTGATGATGTAGGAGCAGACGCCGTGGAGGCTCTTCCAGCAGTACTCAGTGGCCAGACGGGAGGCCGCGGAATCGGGCACCTCCGTGGGACGCGTGACGACCTTCACGGGCTTCTGGGTCGTCCTCCTGATGTGGCCGCCTTTGCCTGCCGCAGGCTTGACGGGCTTGGCCTGAGCGGGTTTACGCTGCTCCTGGACCGGTTTGGGCACCTTGACGGTCGTCCTGGGTCTGGACGTCAGGAAGGTCATCTGGGCGTCATCTGGGTATTTCCTGCACATATGTGGGCGGTAAACCTTGTGTCCCTGGCAGGCATGGCTCAGCTTCCTCATGTCCCACATAATCTGGGTGAAGTAGTGGCGAGGGTTGGCGACGTAGGCCCGGCAGAGGTTGGGTTTGCCCTGAAAGTCGCAGGAATATGACCGCCCCGGGTTCTGGCCTTGGCTCGGGCCTTTGCAGGAGACACGCAGGCGACTGGAGTCCCCGGCTGTGGACACCAGCATGGAGCAGGAGTCCTTGGCCTTGGTGCTGAAGCGGATGGGCTCGTCCCAGACGCCGACGGTGGTCTGTGCGTTTGACGCACAAACGGCGGCACAGAACAGCAGCAGCGCTCTTATCCTTGCTTCCATGGCGATGCGTGTGTGTCAGGAGAGGCAGAAGGCATCCGTGACTTTATAAGTCCGAAGCTCACAAAGACGCTATTATACAGGTGACCGGTCCTGCTTGTCCACTGGCACCGACGCAGCAGCTCCACCCCCAGACACACCACGTAAAACCACCAGAGGAACATATGGCGTGTTCAAGCTCATAAAGAGTGATGGGGGAGATGAGTGTGAGGAGGGGGAGCAGGCAGGAAGAGGGTCAATGGGTCTGTGGGAGGGAGAGTGGGAGGGGTCCAAGAAAACCCCAAAACGCTGCTTTAGATTATATAATCTCATATAGGAGGTTCTTTGACTATTCAGGGGAGAGGGGCTTAAGGAGACGAAGGAGAGTCCAGTAAAATCTAGTAAAATATTTAATTATCTGTCCACCGACTCCACCGTGCGAGTGTGTGTACTTGTGCTTGTGAGTGAATCAGGAGAAGCACAGTCAACGCTTGTTGGAGATGTTTATTCACAGATTTGCATCCTCACAGATAACTCCAGCATTATTTTGGTTTGTCAGGCCTCCGATCCTCAGAGGCTTCTGGGATATGTATTTCTCTTACCACAGCATGGCAGAGAAACAAGAAATAGATGCCACAAACCCTGCGGTCATCAAAGCTGGCCAGACAAGAAGTAGCTGAGACAAAACAATGGCCTGTATTTTATTTCCTTTACCTTATTGATTATTTGGGAACTATAAATTTTCTTTTGTTGAGAGTCAGAGAACATTTTCATGACTGAAAATGAGAAAAAATGTTCTGGACAGAACAAAAATTCTGAAATAAATTTTAAAAAAACGCCTGTTAAGTCCGCACGTTGTCTTGTCATTGTCTTGTTAATAAAAAGTATAAATGGTGGATGTTTGGCGAAAATTAGCATGCTAACATACTAAGCTATTTCTAATTCATATCGCTATTTTAGCATCGATAGTTTGACAGTAAGCAAATATATGCTTAATTCCCTTTTGCACAAACTCACCAAATTCATAACTCTCAACAAAGTGTCAAATTATTCCTTAAATACAAACAAGAATCGGAATGATGCAAGCTATATCATAAATAAAACAGAGGGGCTATACCTACAAAGAAAAATCCTATAGTACTTATAAAATATTAACAAAAATATATAAACCTTTCAAAAGTATTGAAAGTGTAAAAAAAAATTATTTGAGTCACCTTTTAAAAACTGTAAGTACAGTATGTTGTCTTTTCTACATGATAATATGAGACGCTAGAAGTCAAATGCTATGCGTTATAACTCTGTAATAACTCTGCTGGTGTTTGAGGTCCTTGTCAAATGGCGTTGAGGGACACCAGAGAGATGAGGAGACGTCCTCACGGGTGAGCTCTGACCATGAGTAAACTCTCAGTTCCAGCCCTCTTGTCCACTGTTGAAACAGAAAGGTTGAATCAATTTATTGCTCAAAATTGACTTATTTTATGAAACTCTAAAGACACCGAGACAAAGAAAAACAATGAATGTGACACGTGCATGCGTTAAAAAACCTTCAGACGCGCCCGCATTTTAGTATTGGTGGATGAAGATGAACAAAAAGTTAAAAAAAATGTGATTATCAAACAGTTTCCTGTTCTCAGAGGGTTAGTTTGTCTAATAAAGATAATGGTTGAAGGAAAAAAATATTCATAATTGGTACCTCGTCGACTTCTTTGGGTCAGCAGTTGGAGGAGCTCGGGGGCGCAGATGCCCGGGAGAAATGGGTCAGAGAATAGGGAGAGCTACACGTGCACAGACGTGTGTCACCATCATTCAGGTAGTAAAACAACGGGTAGATAATGTTTCAGTGAGTGAATCAGGTGGGAGAAAAAAACAGATCCCTCCACCGATCGAGACCAAGATCAAAGACGCGCCCGTCCCAGACTCCACGGAGATCACGCTTCACCTACATCACCCATAATGCAACACAAGAGCGAGGGCGGGAAAGGGAAGACTCCAGTTTAAACAGAGAAGGGGGAAGATGAAATGATCCGTTCCAAAAGAAGAGATGGAAATGACAAATAATAGAAATTTTATTTGCAAAGTTGGTTGTGTGGAGGAAGACCCGCAAAAGATCGACCGAGATCAAAGGTCAAAGTGCAACGAGCCATGGATAGGAAGTACTGGAGGAAGCGAGGAAAGGAGGGGAGAATCAAAGACCAGGAATGTGAATGATGGCAGAAGGAAGACAGAAAGGATCCATTAATTTGATTTCTCTCCAGGATAAAGACAGAGTGGGTCTGCGTGCGTTTGGACTCACTCCTCAAAGACGTCCTCCGTGTCCATCCTCCTGTAGTACTTGGCCAGCTTGATGGAGAAGATGATACTGGGGATGAGCAGGATGGAGCAGCCTCCCAGACCAAACCAGAAGGTGTTCTGGAAAACACGAGTGGGACAAAGACCTTCACTTGCAGCTCAACCAGGCATCGCTCATCAAAATGTGACACTTTAACAGGTCAATTCACAGAATTATTGCATCTGAACTGCTTAATGCGCAGAATCAATCTGTATCTCTGAGGCCTGATATAGAGCTGGGGTTTAAACAGAAAAGGTTAGAGCTCCCTGGGGCAGCTGCATAAACACTGAGTAACTGAGAACACACTGCCCCGATGTCTTCACCCCCCTCCCCAAACCCGCTGCCGCTCCCTCCGACTGCTAAAAAAGGGGGGTTTATGTTTCTGGTGGAATATTAAACTGAGGACGCAGGCGCGTTCTGGAGCTTTACCACTGAGTCGATGATGAAGCTGCAGGCGACGATCTCCATGCTGTCCACCATGTTGCTGATGGGTTTACACGGGGCCACCTCTCCGGACAACTGCAGGGTCCAAACACGCATGACAGCATGAATGTGCATCGAAAGCAACGCCGACTCTTGAAGCGCGCGGGGGGCGTCATACTCACGGAGTTTTTAACCCACTGTGTGTACTGTCTGAAGTATCCCACCAAGCTCTGCATGTAGCCTCTCGTTTCCTGTGCACGACAGAGGACCAATTTAGATTCAGAGACGTCTCGACGGCTGTGACTTTGCGTAGCCGCGTACCTGTTTTACCACATGGGAGGCGTTATGAGCGATCAGATACTCGGCCGCGTCGATGGCACTCAGGATGTTCGTCACCTTGACCTGAAAGGGTGAGACCGGTCATGTGGGAGTGAGCAACACACGGCGGGATGGAAGGTTCTTAAAGGTGCGCGTCTGCTCACCGGCAGGTCGCTGGACGTCCTCTGCAGCTGTTTGATGCTCTGGCTCAAGGTGCTCTGTGAACAAACGCACGCCACACAATGGGAACGCTCAACAACGCATCGGCGCCACGGTAACAACACGGCTACAGCAAACACGCACACTGACACGGCAATATGAATGGACTGCGGCTTACCCGTGCTCTGATATATTTCTGTAAACCACCCAATAAAAAAAACACAAGAAAAAAGAAGTAAAGTGTTTAATCGACCGCGAATAAGCGCCATTAAGGAACTGGTTATGAATTATTGGTGTGGAAGTGGCGGTTTAGTCTTGAGCTGTGTTTGTGTGGATGTTGGGAACCGTTTTAGCTCTGTGGAGGTCAGTAATTACCATCTCTCGCTCCATTGGAAGCACCTGGTCTCTGTGGATCTGTCTGATACTGCTGGCGTGTCCTTTCAGGGCGTTCTCCAGAGCGCCGCGAGGCTACGCACACCGTTGATACAGTATGAAAATGCGAATAAACGACACGGTGAGAAGCATTGCGAGATGGGAAAAGGCTGCTTTAGTGGCCACCTCGACTCACCAGTTGGTCGGCTTGAGCCTCCAGGTCAGCGGAGAAGGTCAGGAGGTCCACGAGAGTGACTCCTTTATTTAACTGAAAGAGCGAAAACAAGGCCGGAACGTCCAACCCAGAAGGTTTAACCTTCCAAACTGAACACGGAGAGAAAATCCCCAAAACGCCTCCCAGCTCAGGTTCAGCGGAAGAGCCCACACGTACCTCAGCCAGGTAGGAGTCGTAGTCGATATATCCGATTCCAGAGTTGGCGAAGTTGATGAGCGCGTCTCTGCCGGCCTGGTCCAGCAGCGAGATGCCCTGCAGGTCCACCTGCACGTTCTCAAACACTTTGGCCAGGTCCTTGTTGTACTGTTCCAGACACACGCTCAAATCATCAGTCTGCTGGGTCAAATGTTCACCAGCAGCAGAAAGGGAGGCTCACCACGGTTCTGTTGAGGAAGGAGTTGATGTTGAACATGGTCTCCAGCTGCAGGGCGTGATACAGGCCGCTGTTCTCGTAACAGTCGCTGGAAGGAAAACACAAGCGGTTCAGACTGCAAGGTTTTACGAGATTCCAGTTCAGACAGTCTCTTCGGGTCGCACCTGTACATGCTTCCCAGAGTCAGGTCGATGTTTGGATTCTGGAACAGCATTCCGGGAAGGAAGTTCTTCTTGGCGGGATGAACCAGGAACGGCGTGTCAATGATCTACAAACACGCACGTGTGTATTCATGAGCACAGAGTTGCTGCGTTGTCCTGTGATGGGACCCGGGCCAAAATGCATAGAGAGAAGGAAGCGGCGCATTAAGGCGCAGTTCCACATTCGGTACCTTGAACAGCTGTCGGTTAGCCAGCGGCTCGCACAACAGCTTCTCCACGTTGCCGCCGACGACAAACAGAGTGGTTACGACGCCCATCAGCACCCAGGCGAAGATGAACGAGAACCCCACCCCGCTAAAAGAGGAACAAACGCAGGAACCTCCCTCAGCTGTGAGCTAAACCACTGCCTGCTAGGCCATGCTGTAGTCACGGTAACGTACGCCATAAGCAGGTTTCCACCGGTGTTTGACAGGCAGCCTCTGGTTGTGGGCGTGGCCTGCCTGTCGTAACCACAGGTGCCGCACAGCAGTCCGAGGATGTTGAAGGCCAGGACGAGTACGACCATGCAGAGCGCCCCCACACAGCCGATCCACCTGCAAACACACACACACACACACACACACACACACAGGTGATTTGGCTGATCCAGACCACATTAGAGAGCTTGAAGGCAGACAAACCTGTAGAAATCCATCTGATCAAGCTGAGGATAGTAGGACTCCACCGTTTTCTGCTGCAGATTGAGGAAAGTGGTGAAGTTTGCCAGAGAACTTTCCACTGGGAACATCTTGGCGAAGCTGTTGATTTCTGTTCCAATTTTATCCAGCATGCTCTTGACTCCTGCGGGCAGAAGCACAATCATTCAGGAAGCGACGTGCATGAGCAAAAAAAAAAAGAAAAAGTGATAGCCACACAGGAAAAGGTCAAAAGGGGCTCTTACGAGGCAGAGCTGTGGTCGGGTCAGGCGCAGGTTTGCAGGTCGGAGGTAGGAAAAAAGTCAGAGTTTGTAAAGGCACAAATCAGCGACACTGCACACACACACACACACACACACACACTCGGGTACCTGAGACGATGTTCCTAGTCTGCTCTTTCACCAGTCTTGGTGTGTCATTGAAGGACGAGTAACCCTGGAAGAACAGATGATGACGTGTGCGGAGGAAAGATGAAGACAACGACGAAGGTGACGCTCGGACGGAAACTCACCTTCTGAACGATGTTGCTGAGGTCGGTGCCCAGGATGACGTTGACGTTGGCCAAGGCTTGATTGACATCTGCAAGCTGAGACCAACAAGGAGATGATGAATGTGGTGAAGATTACTGATCTTTTTAAAAAAATTCTCAGTCTTCAGTGAGTTGATACCCGGGAGAAATCGGCATTGGCCCCCAGCTGGGCCAGCGTGGCCCGCACGGAGCTACAAGTGTGGGACACGGCGCCGTTGGTGCAGGCGGGGTCCGACAGGGTGTTGGACAGCGAGGCTCGTTCGTCGGACAGACTGGCTTTAAGCCTCCCCGTCGCCTCCTGAAGGACCTCCAGGGCGGAGCTGACGTTCTCCAGGGCCTCCTTGGTCTCCCGCATGGCTGAAACGCAGCGCCATTCTGGTCAAACTGCTGCAAATTCACAGCTTCACCGCAACTGAACACTCCGAATAACAGCGACCACACTGACGACACACTGGCACCACGTCCACAGGTTGACTGACTCGGGGTCTGGGGCTATAGCACCGACACCAAATCACAACCACTGAAATGCACGTTCTGGATCAGGCTAATTACCTTTGATGGCATTCTCAATTTTTGCTACAATGAAGGAAATTTGAGGGCGTTAAAAGGAGATAAAAGGTTCAAAACAGTGAAAGCTAAAGGAGTTGTGCTCATGTTACCTCCTGCCATACGCAGTGCACCGTCCAGGGACGGAACCACTTCCTTTTCCAGCTGACTGTGGATCCGCCCGCCCAGCAAAGGTCCAATATCTGTTAGCAAAAGAGCAAACAGGGAGGTCTGATGACACCAGCGATAAGATGCAGTTAAACACACAAAGAGGCAGATATCAGACAAACACACGGTTCAGGTTTATCTTACTGTCGAGCTCTGACAGAACTTTGTTCTTGGCTGTGATGTACTGACCCATCAGGTAGTCGATTTGCTGCAGAGGACACACAGATCAGAAACACACAGACCACATCAGAGCATTTTTTGTCCTGTAA
This sequence comes from Takifugu flavidus, assembly GCF_003711565.1. Classification (NCBI taxonomy): domain Eukaryota; kingdom Metazoa; phylum Chordata; class Actinopteri; order Tetraodontiformes; family Tetraodontidae; genus Takifugu; species Takifugu flavidus. Next base: position 4,359,830 of record NC_079525.1, read on the forward strand.
GTCCTGTTGGACGGTGCCTGGGACGCCCTGGCATACCGAGGGTGTGTTGTTAGCGAATGTCTTCAGGTCTCTGATATTGGTGTTGATCAACCGCCGCGTGCTCTTGACGTGCAGGCTCATGTTGTGATTGGCAGCGTAGGCGATGACGACCCCCACACTGAAAGGCAGACACGAGCAGTTAGGGGTACCAAGATCGGCCAGCAGAGGGCGCCAGAGGCCCATTTACATGCTACATGTGTGCCCACATTGAGGGCATTTTTGGGGACACGAGGGTTGAGGATGTCAAAGCCCACGTGTAAGAGATGTTTTAACGTGACTCACATGATTAGGACCGACGTGGCGATGAGCGAGGCGGTGAAGAACCCTCTTTGGCAGTCGGCGTTCTTCCTCTGTCTCTGGTGCATCTCGCCGCCGCAGTTCTCGCAGCACCGACACACGCAGAAACACGCGCCGATGATGGGCATGACGACCAGGAGCAGGACGCCGACCGTCGTGCATATGAGGAATCCCACTTCGTAGTAGACCCACTGCAGGAAAGAGGGTGAGCGCAGGGTCACTGGTGAGCGATTCTAACACATTGTTTGGTTTTTTTGATTCTTTTTCCTGTCATGTTTTATGTCAGAGTTACCTGCAGTAACAGGACCACATTTTCCGGCTGCAGGCAGGAAAAAAAAAAGAAACAAGCTCAGATTAGGAGGGGAAACCAAGGGTCAAAGGTCGCTAAAACCATCCAGCTATGATTTGATTGTAGCTCCAGAACTCCACGTACCTTCCTCCATTCTTCTATTTTGATTCCTCCCATGTTCTGCTGAATGACTTTAACGATCATGTCTGGGGGGGAGAAACCACATTTTTAATCTGCACGGGAAATCTTATCACTTTTACGACGGACAAAGATAAATCCATTTACGTGGTTGTGAGCAGAAAACACAGATTATGCTGGCAGATTTCCACTTCCGGGACTAAAAACCTGTTTATCTACACTGAAGTCGGTTTATATTTGGGTCAGACGGCCCTAAGCCTACCTGGAAGGTGACAGGTTGCTACCCAGCAGGTAAACACACACACACACACACACACACACACACACACACACACACACACACACACACAGAGACAGACAGACAAAACTGCATTTACTATTTTCTAGTCTGCTAAATTTGAATGTGTCACATCTGTGGTTGTACTGCTCCTGGCTGTTAAATGACCAGGTTAACTGGTTGACTAACTGGAAACTGTGGGAACGCGCACACCAGGTTGAGAAAAGGAAAAGCCGACTTCATCGCTGAGTGTTGCCCCCGTGCACAAGATGAAACAAACGACACTTTTTATGTCTAACTGTGGTCAGAGATCAGGTGTCCTCCATCTCATGATGGAGGACAGATAACATGGAGATCCCTTGCTTCCTCTCACACACACACACACACACACACACACACACACACAAACACAAAGTCGATGTGTGTAACTATTGTCTTATGCTCACACACCTGCTGACTTTAACCTGAGGGAGAAAAACATGTCAAGCGTCTTAAGATAAACTAGTTCTGGACTCTTCGTTTTAAAATGTCAGATTAAAATGATGAATTAAGAGTCTAATTGAACGTGCGTTCAGACAGGCTTTGAACATGTATTGATTGTTTCTTGCTGACTTTGAGTTGCAGGATTAGTCCCCCTGGAGAGGAAAGGGAACTGAGGTCCAGTGATCTGTTGTGACCGGATAATCCACTCTCCATCATCTTCCTTTCCACTCCTGTATCTTTGTTTTCTCTTGTTTTCTTAAACCCATTGGACCTGAGGAGACTCGACCCATCACGCCGGCTGAAAACACCCCTGTTTACGCCACATCGCTTGACCACACCTGAACTGCACCGGTGCCACCTGCTCTTGCTCCGCTACTTAGTTAGCATTAGCCAGAGAGGGCAGATAAGCTTGGAGGGCTTAGTTCAGTGACCCAGTATAACAGATACTTCCTCTAAATGAGGGAGGGGGGGGGGGGTAAAATGCTCTTAGATTCTGACTGAGCACCGAGCAACATGAGGGAATGTGTCAGTAGAACTATTAAACAACGTTGCTGTATAACGGGATATAGGTGTTATTATGTGCTAAGTCCACAACTGCAACCCTCTTACTGCGACGCGTAAATATAGGCTGGCACAATCCGCCACGCTGACCTGACAGATTATCGCCAGCGGGTGGACAAAGCTCACCTTACGCAACCCAACAACCATCTTTAGCTCTGCGTTCATTTAGAATAAAGACAACAACAAAAACAGTTGTCGCAGCCGTTCGAGTTCTGGTCAGGTACGGGGTAATCCTCCGGGATGGGGAGGTTTCAGATTAGATTATATGAAGCCTTAAATCATTACTTAAATAAACTAAGTTGTCGAAAATACACTAAGCGTTGCATAAAATGTGGTAATCTGCTATAAGATGACCTTAAACACAGGATGGTAGCGCATAAGTATTGCTGGATTTAATTAACTTCTTTCTGTCCTGAGGCCCAAAGTGTCCATTTTTGATACAACTACAGATTGAAGTGTTGCTAAGGTCCAACTGATAAATCTTCCTGGAAGAGTGGAGGTGCTATTGGAGCTCAGACGGAGTGAAATTTTCCATATTTTCTTCCTCGGTGTTGCACAGTGACACTGTAGGCCATGGAGGTCCTCGTCGGTGGGGGCTAAAGAAAGTTACCCAGCGATTTGAAGCAAAACAACTAAGAGGATTAAGTGGTATTGCTTTTAGTTTGTCCTAAGACGCTTCATTAGATGCACCCTTTGAGGGACATAATGCAGAAAGGAGGTGAGGCAACCCCGTCCTCAAACCCAAACGCGGCTAATTTACTACAAACACATAGAAATAAGATTACTATCAAAACTCACCCACCACCAACCCTAGAAAAAACCCAAATACCGTTGCCCTGACCCACTTTAGGGCACGTGCGCTTGCACATGTGTGTTTGTGTGTGACGCTGCCATCTGTGCCAGTGCTAGCTGCGCAATGCTAGCATCAGCCCTCTGGATGCTAATCCCCTAATCTATTCCGCATCAGAGAAATAAGACACTGCCTCCTTACTCAGGAAAAATCCCAAACCCAGCTACTTTCACACTGGGTGGGGGGAGGGGGGGTACATTGACTGTAGGGTCACTTGGAGTGATGGAGGCTGCACCCTGGAGCACTCACCTGTCCATCACACACATGGTTCATTCACAAAAATCAAGATCCCTTTTTGGATGGGACTGGCTCTTTGATCTGTTTGCATCTTTTTATGGATTAAAACACTGCGCCTTTATCTGCCCTCACATCTGAACCCGACTCCTCATCTCTCCACACGCGCTGCCTTTCCTGGAACAATCACAGGTGCGTTTTGCTCGACTGTGGTTATTTATGGCTGGAATCTGTCAGCATCATCCCCCCGCCGATCAACCTTTATCCTCTTAAATAAGGCGGCGACACGTAACCTCCAGGTCTGGAGGTTCGATGCAGAGGAGAGGCAGCGGAGTGTGATGTGACAGCCTGGTGGTCTCTATGGGGATGTGTGTGACGATGAATCATATGGCGTTAGTATGCAGGAGCAGCATATGGTGCGATGGATTAAGGTATTACACGGTGATGCAGGTGACTGAGAAAGCCTCCCTCTAATCGGTGATCTGCTAATTGATTACCCAGCCAGCAGCTCTAACCCTGGACACCAAAATGGCAGCAACTTAAACCCGGCAATCCTATTTCATTGTGTCATCCTCCGACGTGGCCACTAGCAAAGCGCTTTGAGGTGGTTGGTTGCGGGACTCGCCAATAGGTGGACTTGGTCTGCAGGGATGGTGGAGAGATGACCAGAAATCAAGTCAGGGGATCACTAACCTACATGAGCTATGGATCCGGGCAATCTGCTGATTTAAAGGCCCAACGGGCAAATATGATCAATGCCTGCTCCCATATTTAGCAATTGGCTAACAATGATGATGATTAAAGTGAATAAATTGTTGGAGACAATGAATGTAGATTCTTTTAAAATGTGACACCATCATCCCTCCACTCAACTCTCAGTATGTGATGTTGAAGAAATGACACATTTAAACATAATTACATGTAAAATGTGTAAAAAGTTGCAGGAAATACAGGGGCGATAATGGGGGACAAAGGACCACAGGTGTAGGCCCACAGTCTCACCTTTGGGGAAGGGGTTCGGCTGGACAACGTAGAGGAAAGCGTGGACTACGTGGAAGAGGAGCCCGATGGGCCCCGGCTCGTAGTAGGCGTGGGTGTCATAAACCGCCGCGGGGACAAAGCCGAAGTCCAAAGGTTCCACCGGCGGAGGGGACCGCTGTCTGCGGGGGTCCGGCTGGCCCTCAGCCGGGAGCGCACTCCTCTCGTCCTCCGGCTGCTCGCCGCTAGTGGCCCCCCAGCAGAGCAGCAGGACGAGCCACCTGGCCCACAACATGGCTCAGAAAGTCCAGTGTCGTAGGAGGAAGAAATAAAAGTCAAAGGAAGTCCCGAGGCCGTCTATGGAGAGATGGGGAGGAGAGGAGGGATGAGGGGGGGCGACACCTGTTCCTCTCGGTGATTTAGTATCCAAAAGTCCGCCGCGGTCGACCGAAGGGCGGCCTCCACCGTCACCATCAACACCCGGGGCTCTGGCAGCTCTCAGGAACCGAGTTTTGTGGCTCCAGACTCATGACGGACATCTCAGAGGACACCTTCCGATGCCTTCGCTCTCGCCGGCGGACGCCGCTTAATCTGGCGCGCGCGTCAGGACCGGGGATGCGCGCTCCCGCTTAAACTTTAGCAGGCGCGAGACCGCGCTGGCCAATCACCTGTCGAGGTCTCTCTCTCTCTTTCTCTCAACGTCTCTCTCTCTTTCTCCTTGCGGGTAAATGAAGAAAAAGAAATAAATTGTAATTCTGTTGTTTTTTTGTCATATTTCTCTGAATAGGATGCAATAATATTATTGTTGTTATAAGTTTCTTAGAGGTTTTTGGTGTGAACCAGGTGAGGGCCCTACAGCAGCAGGTGTCTCAGTGTTAATGTGAGCCAAGTTGGCCAGTTTAAGCTAAAACTCCAAAGTTCACATCCGTCTGTCTAAGTCTGGACTCTCTTCACTGATTCTTGTTCAAGTCACATCACACAGGCAGGCGTTACTTTACAAAATCTGTGTTTTATTCTCCTTCGACCACGTGGATGAATGATGCTGGCTGTACATGAAAAATAAAGAACATATCCAAACCTTGCACATGTGCTTTGGTACACTGATGCACTGCAAATCATCCACCTGTGTCTCTCACACACACACACACACACCTGATGCATTCATGGAAAAATGGACGTCTTCAAAAAAACTCTTAAGAAATAGATTTGTCTGGGGGATTTTTGTGGAATGACCAGTAAATATCAAACCTTTTTTATTAGTTTTAGGGCCACATAATTATGTGAAAATAAAATGTTTACAGTATATATATTTTTTCCACCTTGACAGCTTTATATCTTTTGGGGTCATGCGGGGGTGCTGGAGTCTGTCCCAGCTGCATATGGGCCAACACGCAGTTCCCCTGCAGGGGCCCTATATGAGCATTTGGGGATTCGGGACCTTGCTCAGGGGTACCTCAGCAGCGCTCTGAGAGCATCCTGGCACCTTCGATATATAAATAATAGCAAAGAAATATATAAAAATAAAAACGCTTTCGGTTTAGATCGTTTAAAAATGAGCAGATATTCCATTTTCCTGCACCCACCATTCGGCTCATTGACACAACTTTAGAAAATGCTCCATTTCTGTTACATCTGGAGCTTCCACGACCTTTAAAAACAGCCTTTAATGGGATTCTTGTCATGAAAATAATCATTAGAAACAACTGGAAAACTCACACTCTCTCTCACACACACGCACACTGTTGACTTGAGCTCACAACAACACAGTGATCTTATGCTAAAACACAATTATTTGTGGGGTACATGCTTTAACGGCGAAGCACCAGGAAAATAAAACTCCGGCACTCTCCTCTGAAATCCACTTCAAAACATCTCCGCCTCTAATATCAGGTACCGTTCAACTCAGTGCTTCGATGTCATCGTAAATTGCACAACATTAAAGGTTCAGTAGGAGCTCAGACGGAACCATCGGCGCGTGGACTGAGCCGTGCCAGACCGGACGCGGTTCGGTTTTCGCATCTGGGATTTTTCTGCGCACGTGTGCGGCGGCGACTACCTGGAGTCCCCATGTGAACATCTGGGCTCATCTGTAAGAAACCTTTTCAAAACGGCGACATCAAAATGACTTTTAGAAGACTGGGTCTTCATCCTGCAGTTGGACCTGGACGATTTTAGAAAAAAAATAAAAATAAAATAATGCTCTTAGAAATGCACTTTTTTGACGGAGTTTCAAATTGAAAACACGGTTAGAAAAGAACTTCTGCCGTTTGTTCTTCCTCGAAACGACTCCGGGCTGTCCTGTACGTGTGATTGTGCTTTAGAACTCCAACTCGCACAGTCCCCGCTGGTTTTTTTTGTTGTTGTTGTTGGTTTTTTAAACTCTTGCTCCACCGCAGCTGCTCGTGCCAGTTTCCCCCCGCCGCCATTGCCGACGCTGCCCGGGTCACGGGGCACTGACAGGACCAGACGGAAACATCTGAAGTGACCTCTGATGCTCTTTAGTAACAGCTTTATGCCATGGCTGCTTGTGTCACTAATAAATAAATAAATATTCCATGGGTCGGCGGGACAAAGTACCCGTCCACTGGACCCGTGTCTGATCCCTGAACATTGCTGCTTTGTCAGGACGCTGACTGGCTATTTTTAGATGGCTCTCAGTCTATTCTGTTGCCACAGATAGTGAAGCGGTCTATTTCCAGCAAATCTTTCTTGGGTCTTCTCGGTTCTAGGCCGTCTCCGTCCTGTCCCGTGTTGATGATGATTATTTTTTCCTCGTCCTCATCCGGCGTCGTCAGGAAGGTGTCCGAGTCAATCTTGGGGAGAGCAGAGGCGGAGCTCTGGACCAAGTTGGCGGCCTCAGTGTTGTCTGGCAATCCTTCTTCTTCACTCGTGGCTTCTGCAGAGAGACAGTGAGGGACGATCAATGACAACGTCCATACGTCCTTCGTCACGTGCAGCTATTTAGGAATACAGATTAGCGCCTCCCTACCTTTCTGTGGTGCTGTGTGGACGATTTTTGTACGGTTCGCTTTGGAATTTACACGGCTGGAGACGGCAGAGGGTGGAGGGTCAAAAAGCTTTTCCTCCATTTTGGCCTCTTTGACGAATATACAAGAGGTCCCCAGCAGCACGATACTGTTGAGCACCTTCAGAGTGATCATCCTGCTCCCAAACACACAAACATGAAGAAACTGGACCGCAGAAACTGCAGACAATGTAGATTTGATGGGAAATAAAAGGATTTACCCCAGATAAAAGAGCAGCACACACATAAAGGAGAGTGAACCCTGGATCTTCACTGAGCTGCTGACTACTCTGATCAACTGAAGGAGGAGTAAACACAAGAGCGAACCAAGACAACATTAGAATGTGGACCATATCAGTAGAAATTCCCATGAAGAGTGACTGACCAGCAGTGCTAAAGGAAGAGGGATGAAGCCCATTCTTCTGGATACCGAGTCACTGTAGTCCGTGTAAGCCTGAAGATGGTATTCAAATGAAGTCATGTTTCTAACTCTCCAAGTGATATTTTAGACCTAATATAGTCAATTAAAGTCAGAATATATCAGAAAAAGAGGATGTCAGCGCATGCAGTTTTTATCCTGACTGTCAAAACGACGTAGTTTATCCTGTAGAGGCCGTCCGTGGAGAGACGGGGTGTGTTTGAAGCACAGTTTCACTTACGTTTTTCTGTCGGCTGCTGACCAGGTCAAAGGCCAGGCTGGCCTTGTATTCCCCGTATACCTGGACACAAACACATCGGTGAGACGTGTCAGAATCGTCAGACAGTGAAAACGTCTCTGCGTGACACCGGCCCGACTGAATTTTGATCACAATGGTGATAAAAAGGGAATTTTAGAGCCACCGTCACTCGGTGTGTAAGGTTTGTGAGCGCTTGTTTGACAGATTGGAGCTAGAGGGGTCAATCCCTCCGTGCTGAGTTGGTTTTGTTGCGTAATAAAAAGACAAGATTTGTCCATCGGGCATATTTTGTGTAACTTTAGATCCAAGGGCAATTTGTCCGCTGGATTAAACCGGCCCCGATGCTTATCGGCGGCGAACTCACATCAGCACTGATGTCGTTGAACTTGGTGATGAAGGCGTGTTTGACAACATCCACGGTGACCTCTGAGGCCAGCACCATGACGACGTCAGGAAACAGCACCCACAGATGGTCTGAACATATCAAATAGGTCATAGTAGGTCACTCTCAATGCCACCTTCGACATAAGCCGTGAACATTTACTCGCATCGTTACCGGCGTTCCATGAAAACTGCTCCATGTTTCGGAGACACACAATGAGCAGGAGGATGCAGTTGGTGAACCTCTCTTTGATGTCTGCGGGGAACAAAACGAATCAATCCTGGATTAACCTACTTTCTTCTCCCCGTGACTCCACTCCATTTCATAAATGTGTCTTTTACTAAATCGGCGAGTTCAAAGGCCAACTTTAAACACCGCGCCGGGTAGCCTCACTCACCGCTGTTTGACATCTGGAACAGGTTGTTCTTCTCAAACTTCTTGAACACGCTTCCCTTAATCTCCACAAACTGCAAAAAGCAAAGTAAAACAGGCAAAGTAAACAAAGCTGCAGCCACGGTGACACCGGCGTGTCTGTGCGAGCTGGACTCACGTTGTTTGACATCATGATGGTGAGCAGGGACTTGTTGTGGGAGTTGAAGGCTACGTTGAGAGTGGTGGCCTGAACCATAATGAGGATGGCGTGGAGAACTGCAGGAAATGCACGCTAAGGACATAGCTAGACTGAGGACTGAGAAGGTGTCATAACAGCTTGTTATAACAATGTACCGATGAACATCAAAGGCAGTCTGACCCGAGCATTAAACGGTTTGTCGGTGAGGATACAAACATAAAGCACCGCCATGAAAAAGTGAGGAATCACGCCGATGTGTGCTCTCTTCTTCTCTTTTGGTTCTGTGGCGGTCCAGTACAGAGCGTCCAGTATGTCCTGACCGAAAGAGGAGAACAGGCGGTCTGCCACCTGACAACACAATGGGGGCAGGATGAGCCGCTGTGATGAGCTGAGGCACACTTGCAGGTATGGTCTGGCTGTACCTCCAACATGTTGTATATGATGTACAGTTTGATGACAGACTGTCCCCTGATCAGGTGGTACATCATGGAGTAATCCACGTAGCTCATCATAGAGTAGCACAGCACCATGATAAAACCTTTGAGCACATCACACACCTGGGCAGGCTGGAGCAGACGGGAGCCACTAATGCAACGACACGTGTTTGTTAATGAGGATGAAAACAACAGAGCATGTGAAAATCAGGTAGCGCTCTACAGTCCCCTAGAGGCCAAGAACGGCAGTGCAGCCTCAATTCAGCTTGCAAATTATTCATCAAATTTGAGGACTTCCTACTTATTGTTGCTAAATTTACACCAATCAGGGACCAGAGACAACATCTGCACACCAGGAACAGCTATCCAATAAATGAACGCTTTTTCTCTAAAATAAACTATTCAATGGGAATGATAAGCAAACATTGGGATTTTTTTCACGTCTTAAACTAAGCTTTACCTGAAGCCACAACAGGGCAGCGTGAGAAGCCGCAAAAGTGCCAGAATCACCCTGAGGGGAAGCAGGGTGAACACATAGAGGAAGGCATCCAAACACAGGAAGAAGCCAAATGTCATCAGCTAACAAGAAAACAGCAGAGCATTAATACACATTCCTGTGTAATTGTAAAAAATGTGTTTTTATATTTACCTTCTCGAGCTCCTTGGGGATCCGGAGGCAAGTGTAGACCCTTTCCCTGCGCTCTGTGTATTTGGCCTCATTGTGCTCCAGGAAGTAGCCTCTGGTGAGTTCAGTAGTTATGAATCGGAACAGAGAAAGATCTACAGCAGCAAACAGAGACCAGACACTAAACATAAACATCTTGTGTTTCCAGAAACACACAGGTGCTGGCATCAACAACCCCAGAATGACTTATTAAAAGTGTAAATGTGAATGACACTGATCAAATATTTATGGACCTTTGATGTATGTTCCACTTTCCATCATGTCAAACCACAACAACCTCCTGCCCTGTCAGGAGCTCTTTTGATGCGTTCAAATTGCACATTTCCACATTGTTTTTAGACCACAATGCTGCCGCAGAGTCCCAGCAGGTACCTTCTCACGCTGGAAGCACATAACCTGAATGCTCTATTTCGAAACAATTTTGCCTTGAACTTTGACACCGCTCATCCCCACACAAGTGGAAGCCATAAAAATGCTTTGCACATACTGAAATATGATTGCAGATTCTATTCTCTGCAAAATAACTATAATTTGCCTGCACACTGGTGTCAACACGAGAAAAACAGCGAGAAAGCAGTTGTACTTGCAGACTGCAGTGTCGGAGCCCTTTCCAAAGGACAACTGGTCACATTTTTTAATACTTATTTAACCATTGTCCCTTGCTGGTATGAAATGGTATGTGGACGATCAGGATACCAGGGACTTATCTCCATGTTACTGGTCCAGAAAGAATTCACCTGTTGGAATGTTGCCTTTAAATGAAAGGGTTGCGCCCTTTTAAAACCGTGCAAATTAGCAGGGACATCCAACGCACGGAACAAACCAGAAGCGCACAAAATTGTATGGCCATGCGCGTCCATGGACTTTTGGCGTGCGTGTGGGAGCCCCCCTTAGTGAAAACACTGCAAACACACCTTTGGCAAGAAACGCCACAGCATTAGGAGAAAGTGCGTTATTCCATGAAACAGTGGAGACAATCCTAAATAACGACAATCTTTCTCCAAATATTGGTCTTTTAGCTCGGTGTTTAGTAAACAGAGGCTGTTACAATAGGCGCTAGTTGCATCTTGCATCGCAAACTAGCAAACGCGCTCGGGGAACCTTGCTAGAACAGATAACCGAGCACACGACGCAATTATGTGGCTGAAAATTCAATACAAACGGGTAGAATGGAACCACCGTGGAGTATCTGCTAGCTAAATCTGTCAAACTGGGTGTTTCTGTAATACCGAAGCTAGCTCCCACCTGACAGGTTGCGTTTCTTGTCCTTACTGTCGCCATTTTTATCGCTGAACCTCAGCGACTCCGTGAATCCGTATTTCCCCGTGTTGTTCCTCACTCTGTCGGACTTCTTGTCCCACTCGCTGTCCTCTTTCTCCTTCTCCTTTTCCTCTCCCAGACCTGACGACAGCGAGTCCGCCATCTTCGTCAAACGGTCTCATCTGCTGCCTGGGAGACTGACATCTGGGTCACGTGACCCGACGTCATCGCGTGGTGCAGTGGCGAGAAATCGCCAGATGGGGTCGCTAAAACGCCGGTGAGTGTTTTGTCACGGGGCGTTGACGTTCCACGCTTCAAGAAATGGGAACCGTTCTGACGTTTACATCACTGGGATGAGGTGTAGAGCGGATCAAACCAATGAAAGGGAGCACGTTGTATTTTTGGCTGCGTGATCAATTATTCTAAATAGTTTATGCTTATATATAATTTCTTGCCAATTCTGTGAAGGAAGGTAAAGAAGCCTACAAAGTGATCTGTTGTGACTCCAGCGGGGAGAATAGAGCTTTTGATGGCCTTTGTAGGCTTTGTAATAAATAAATTGAGCGTGCATAAATGCAAGCTTTTAAATGTCTCATCTGCATTTGCTCACGAATTTATTGCTCTTTTGCCACTGACAGGCACTTTGCATGTAAAGCTTTGAGGCTTCTAATTTGGGTTTTATTTCCAGGCGAAATGTCAAGTCCTTACATGTAATTCATCACTCGCATAGACGCACGCGCGTGTGGCTGACGCACGGCGCGGGGATATAGAGTTTCTCCCGGTAAGAGATCTCTCTGACCGCTATAGATTCGGTTTTCCCTCCTCTGTGGCTCACAGATACACACATGGAATACTTTCCCCGTGTTTCCAACAGTAATGCTATTTTAGATTTGAATCTAGAATAAATTCATGGTGCTCAACGAACGCGCTTTGCAGTCGCTGCCCGGCGTCGTGTTACCCTCCGCGGGGCATCATGGGCTCCTAAGATGCCTTCGCTGTGGAAACGGATAACATTCTCGTTCGCTTCGGTCCTCTGCGTGGGTTCGGTGGCTCTTCTGGTTGTGGCCCTTTCCACGGAGCAGTGGGTCACCGCGCGGATCCTTTGCAAAACCGGTGCGGAGATAGTGAACGCGTCTCACCCGGAGCTGGAGCAGTTCATCGGGGACATTTACTTCGGTTTATTCCAGGGACGAAAGGCCAAGAGGTGTGGGCTGGGCAAGAGACGCTCCAGAATACACAGTAAGCTACAGTAAAAGCACTCAAAAAGAGTCAACATCTGTACTCTCTCGAGTGGTGGTTTTTACAGCAATGTGTTTTGCCTGTTTGACAATAATTATAAAATTTGATCAGTCTTGTTTCTTTTCTGCTCTTGGATCCAAAATAAAGTGTATTGTTTTAGGATAATTTACTGAAGAACACAGCACCCCAGCATGCTTAAATGTCATAATAACCTATAATGGAATAAATACTTTAAAAAAAAAAAGTTTCAATAAATCTCCAATCAGAAAAGATATGAAGGTGGTACATCATCAGGGTCATTTACAAGGAATGCTAAATCTAAATTTAAAGTCACCTTCCTGTGTAATTCAACTTTAACCCTTCACATAAAATCCCATCTTTGTTCCTCTTTGTCCAGTTTTTCCAAAGCTTGTGCAGTCTATCAACGGTGGCCTACACATGATGGTGATCCTCTTCCTGCTGGTGGCCATGGGCTTTGCGCTGGTTAGTTTATCCTTCTGCATTTATAATGCTCGCAAGGTCCCCTACCAGAGCATTAAAGGCTACAAAGGGATCTACTTGTGGAACTGCATTGCGGGTATGTGATCACACTTCTGTCTCTATTATACTGCTTCCAGTTCTGTGTATTTATTTACGTCTGAGTGACCTGCAACCATCACCTTGGTTTTTTTTTTTTTTTTTTTAGCTTTTTTCGTGGGCCTAGCTTTGTTGTGTTTCCTAGCAGCTATGAGGCACCATAGGCTAACTGAGCGGGTGGCCAATTTTCGAGAGACCCTCTTTGTGCTGGTTGTCCTGGAGGACAGACTGGACTGGTCTTTCTGGCTTGGCCTCGGCAGTGTTGCAACTCACTTTGCCATCTGTGGAGTGGTGGCAATGAGTCGAATCAAACTGCCCAAACCAGAGATCAAGAAGCCCGAAGAACCAACTATCTCTTCCCTGGACCTGCTTTACTGAACTCTGACCTTCAGCAATGAACTTTCAGCTCTTTTATAACTGAGAGTGGATTAAAACAGTGACTGAAGGCAAAAGGAAACACTGTGCCAGAGCCTGTTTCAGTGACACATTTATGCTTAGTTGGATATCCTTTCAGAAACCCTTTATTATTATTTTTTTCACTGTAGAATACTATTTGACTATTTGCACTTCTAATACTGTCATTGCTTTTAAATGCAAAATCAGTGTTTAATTATGTGTGTTAATTCATTTATATCATGTATGTGATGAGGTAACTGTTGGCCATTATGTCAGTTTAGAATTTCCATCCTTCAATTAATTTTCTGTGATTAATATGTTCAATAAAAATATGTCCTCTTGTGAATGTATTATTTAGTGCTGGCTTTGAGTTGTTTAAACTGTTTTGGATATAATGTTGATTGTCAGAAATGACAATGAAAATAAAGATAAGTGGATATGATATTGTCTTCAGAATTGGATGTAGTGCAAGGTAAAATAATATTGTAAGCTTATTAAGTCCTGGATAGAAAATGCTCTGCATTCATAACAGCTTTTGTGTTGCTACACTATAAGCATTTGTGTGTGTGATATACTAATTACTAATACTACTGTCTACTGCTGGTTTTCTGAAGCATCGTGGGGAATCAAAGTCCCTTGCGTGTTCACAATTCTACCGCTAGATGGCAACAACGCACCGGTCTTTGTCCACTGTTGATGACGGGTTAAAAATGCGACGGCGTCTGATTGAGTTTCTACCATATGTATGCGACCTCTATAACTTTTGATTAAACAATTACTTGTGCGTATGTAAGGACAATGCTTCTAGTGAGGAGAACTGCAGAAACGGTGGTGCGGAGAAACTATCTTAGGTCATTCTCTGCTTCACAAGCTCGGCAGAACGACAGAAAAGTACGTAGTTGTCATTCGCCTGTTGGCTCGCCGACGGCCATTCATATAACAGCGGACTCATCTCGGACTTGCTGAACATGTAATTTGTTTTTTGTCTTAAGGGTCTTGTTCTGGGAGTGTTTGAGAAGGAGGGCGATGAGAGTAGTCTTCATCTGACGGAGGCAGCTACGCGTTTTGACCAAAGTCTTTCTGGAAAACTGTCTGAACTCCTGAAAATGTGAGTGCATGTCATTTTGTAAACAATAATGCCGAGGTGAACACTGCAACAAAGAGATATGTCAATGACATGAATTCATGTTTTTAATATAAATGAACAAACCGATTTGTGCTTTGCAGCTCTGGGCCAGCTCTAAAGAAGGGCAAAAGCAGAGTGTTTTATGGAATCCACAAGGTAACCATGTGTGACATTAAAAAAACAAAAAAAAACACCCATCATGTAGTAACATCACAGTCAGAAACACTTTCTTTTTTCCCAGGACTTTCCTTGTGTAGCAGCAGTGGGTTTGGGTAAAAGCAATGCAAGTGTGTGTGGAGCAGAGAACTGCGACACAAGCAAGGAAAATATCAGAGAGGCTGTTTCAGGTAAGACTTGAATCTGTGCGAATATTACTGCCTTTAAGGAACATTTATTGGACTTATCTACCTTGCTTTTATGTGTGTTCAGCTGGCTGTCGCTTACTTCAGGACCTGGAAGTGAAACATGTGGAGGTGGATGCCTGTGGTGACGCCCAGTCTGCAGCAGAAGGTGCAATTCTGGGCTTGTTTCAATACGACCAACTCAAAGCCAAGAAGAAGAATAAAGTGATCACGCAGCTTTATGAGAGGTAGATCAGCAGAATGAAGCTGTTTCTGCTTGAGTTTTACTTGCGTTTAATTATACTTGCTGCATGTATGTGTGTATTTGTGTTTAGCACTGACATCCCCAGATGGGAGAAAGGTGTCCTGTATGCAGAAGGTCAGAATCTAGCAAGGCTGCTGATGGAAGCGCCAGCCAATCACCTCACTCCTACCATTTTTGCCAACACCATTGAAGAGAAAGTGGCATCACATGGTGAAACAGTCACAGTAAAGAAACGGTTCGTGCTATAATCTTCATCATTGACGTCATTTAGGAGGATTGTTGTTTTACCACAAAGTCACGATTAACATTTGCAAGAGTATCCCCACTCAGTGAGGAATGTTTATGAACAAAAGGATTATAGAAGACAATATGATTAGTATCCAATCATTTATGTATAGATCTTTGGCCTGGATAGAGGAGCAAAAGATGGGAGCCTTTCTGAGTGTTTCCAGAGGTTCAGAGGAGCCTCCTGTCTTCCTGGAGCTGCATTACAGAGGTGCTCCTGACAGCAGTCAAGCGCCACTGGTCTTAGTGGGCAAAGGTATCACCTTTGACAGGTAAATGATAGTACCGTAGTAATGATAATAAGGCCCTCACTGTGTCGTTAACATTATAATAATCGCGCATTTATCTCTCTGTTGGTGGTAGCGGTGGCATTTCTCTGAAGCCATCACCTTCCATGGATGCAATGAGAGCTGATATGGGAGGAGCCGCCACGGTGTGTGCGTCGGTTGTCACGGCAGCAGCTCTGAAACTGCCAATCAATATAATTGGTGGGTTTTGTGACACTGAGAAGTTGGAGTTGAGATCCATAGATAATTTCTCTGAACATTTTTTCAACCATTTTTTATCTCTACACCAATCCCCCCCATACCAGGCTTGGCTCCACTGTGTGAGAACATGCCCAGTGGGAAGGCAACTAAGCCAGGGGATGTGGTCACAGCTAAAAATGGGAAAACAATCCAGGTGGGGAAACTGCTGTTGACATGTGAGGCTGTGCGAAATTACAGAAAAACAGACCTCTTTGTGTGCAGGTTGACAACACGGATGCAGAAGGCCGGCTGATTCTTGCTGACGCACTGTGCTACGGACACACTTTTAACCCCAGAGCTATTGTTGATGTTGCTACTCTCACAGGTAGCATTTCATTACACTATTGACGCTAAACAGCTTTATGTTTATAGGTCAAATGGTTTAGTTTTTTTAATTTACGGAATCTACTTGGTACTTAAAGCATTCTAAACCACAAGCTGTTATAGTCCAAGTAAATGACACACCTATTTAAATGTTTTTCCTCTTCAAGGGGCAGTGGATGTTGCTCTTGGCTCCGCAGCATGTGGAGTTTTTACAAACTCTGACTGGCTCTGGGAACAGCTGCACAAGGTGCTCAATCTGCTCAGTTAGCACAATCTCAAATCCTTGGTCTTTCTCACCTCCCGGACTGACAAACACCGTGTCTGTGTCTGTGTGTCTGTGTCTGTGTGTGTCTGTGTCTGTGTGTGTGCATGCATCTGCACAGGCTGGTATTGTGACAGGTGACAGAGTGTGGCGGATGCCTCTGTTCCAGCATTACACCAGACAGGTGACTGACAGCCAGCTGGCAGACCTCAACAACATCGGCAAACACAGCCGGTATGTATCTCCGTGGTCTCAGTGAGAGGCTGCGGCTCCTGCTTTTGACGTGAATGTAGCACAGGGATCATAAGCAGCTGTATTATTGTGGAAACTCATTGAAATAAAATCTGTATCTTTTTATCTCACACTAACTGTATGCCCATTTTCCCCACATGCATAAATCTTCTGTTTTCCTCCATCTTTGTCATCCTTCTAACTATTGACTCTCCACAACACTGGTATCAATTGTTTTGATTGAATTTGCCTGTCGATATCCTCTCTGCTGTAGATCTGGAGGTGCATGTACTGCGGCTGCATTCCTCAGAGAGTTCGTCACAGCTCCTCATTGGGCCCATCTGGACATTGCTGGTGTGATGAGCAACAAAGATGAAGTTCCTTACCTGGGGAAAGGCATGTCTGGAAGACCAACGCGTACCCTGGTGGAGTTTGCTGCTGGCCTTGCTCATAAGGACTGAACGACGGAACACATGTCTGAATTTGAGCTGCATCCCTGGATTCAATGTCTGCCTCTCAGCGTAGTCAAGACAAAAAGAAATGTTAAACTTGACTTGTGAAAATCACATGTCACAGCTACTCACAGTCACAGTTTGGGAAATCATTGTTACACGTGTTTACAAAAACATCATGTATGTAATACCTCAAGTATGTCAATGCAAAGCTAATTAGTGGTTTGTGGGCAACTCTTATGACATTAGGATTCTTGAACGGATTAAAAGATGTTTAAACCACTTGCATGTTTCATGAATTTTCAGTTTGTCTATTTTTTTTAAATTAAATTGGGCGGTGTGACCTCGGCAAGAAAACTAACCAATTAAGACCACGCGATCTTCTTCGTGGTCTCCTTGCGCATGCGCACTCTCGGTTGCGCGAAAACAACGGTTCAAGATGGCGTCGTCCATGAGTGGGATGTTTTCTGGACAACAGGCGCCTGGAGCGCATC
This sequence comes from Takifugu flavidus, assembly GCF_003711565.1. Taxonomy (NCBI): domain Eukaryota; kingdom Metazoa; phylum Chordata; class Actinopteri; order Tetraodontiformes; family Tetraodontidae; genus Takifugu; species Takifugu flavidus. The sequence goes on from NC_079525.1 coordinate 4,377,528, forward strand.
CCGTCGGTGGTCCCGGTGGACCGGGCCAGCCTGGTTTCCCCGTTGCCACTCCCAGACCACAAGGAGGTAATACCTTGGTGGATGAACTTGAGGCATCTTTCGAGGTAGGAATATACAACCCTCCAAAGCTATGCGTGCTAACCCTCGTTAGCAACAGGAGCTAGCTAAATTACAGAAAGAATGTTTCTACTGCTCAGTTTTACGTTCTGGTACCCGAATTTACGAAATACTTGATATTACAATGTGGATCCACTATTTGCCATCTTTACATGGATGATAAACACTGCATTTTTCATGGTGTCAAACATTGATACAGTTTTTGTTTTGCCGATGGGCTGTAATTTGTCATAGACATTATGCTACTTGGAAGTTGTCATAAACATTCCAGATGAATATTCTAGTTTTTAATCAGAAGTAACAATTTCCAGAATCAGGAATTACTTAACTTAGTACTCCTACTTATCCTACTATCACAAAATGACAGTGTAAATACAACCACAAATAATCTCTGAACGTATGTTTCAGGCATGTTTTGCATCGTTGGTGAGCCAAGACTATGTCAATGGAACCGACCAGGAGGAGATCCGAACAGGTTGGTGACGCCTGCCTTGCTGTTCCAAGTTAATAATTATAATCCGTATGCCTGAATATTTGCTGGTCACAGGTGTCGACCAGTGCATACAGAAGTTCCTGGATGTGGCTCGGCAAATCGAGTGCTTCTTCCTACAGAAAAGGTTTCAGTTGTCTGTGCAGAAGCCAGAACAGGTGGTGAAAGAGGTAAATGACTGCTGATTTTGACTATTGTGAGTTGCTACGCTCGTCTACAATGATACAACAGTCCTCTATACATCCAGTTGAGAAAGAGTTCTCCGAATTGTATTTTAAAATTGTGACATGCGATCAGTGTTTAACCATTTGTTGCTCTCTAGTTGTTAATGCCCTACTTTTCTCTTTACATACCTTTTTCTTCCTTCTCTACAGGATGTCTCAGAGTTGCGTTATGAGCTGCAGAGGAAAGAAATGCTGGTCCAAAAACACTTGTCCAAATTGCACCACTGGCAACAGGTGCTGGAGGAAGTGAGCCTTCAGCACCGCAAACCTTCTGACCTCCCGCCGCCTGGCCCGCTGACCTTTCTGGAACAGGCCTCGGCAAACTTGCCCCCAGCGCCTTTAAAGCCAAGTTAGCCAAGCGAAGGACTTTATGTGACCAATACAAAGCAGTTCAAAACAGTTTCACTTAAACTCTCCAGTGTTTTAGTTCGTGTAAATATTTCTGTTAACTTTTTTTTTTTTTAAATCTGAAAATACAAAAATAAAATTGGTTAGAATTTTGAATTTTGGGTTGTTGGTTTTTTTTTTGTATTTTAAAACACTCCATTCCCTTTCTCCTTTTTTGGACTGCGGCCCAATTCAGACTGGGTTAATGTGTGAATTAACTGCCTTCCTGCAGCCCCGGTGAAGAAACTGGTGGCTGAAGGAACTCCCCAGTGCTGTAACTGGGATAAAACATCTTTTCCATCAGGGATGATGCCTTTACTCTTAATGTCTGGTTACCTCTGGCTCAAGGATACAGCCCAGGACAGAGCTTCTTGCAAATAAATATGCATAATTTCTGTCACTTCCTGTTTAATGAGTATCCATGGAAACGACAAAATAATGAAGTTGTTTGATCTGCTTGTGCCGACAGCCCAAATTCCTCATCCCTCCCGTGCATAATGACTTCAGATAAGTTATGACTGAGCCTCCAGGCGGCGCGGCGCATTAATGTATTCAGCGTTTTCTCACCATGACAGACTTGTTCTCCTCACTTTCACACCAATCGCCTGTCCACTGACACCACAGCCAGATACAGAGCCTCACAGATGGGCTCTGGGGGGGACAAAGCTATCTGTGGGTTTGAACTGAGAACAGAGAAGCACGCAATGACAGAATTGTGTAAAAAAAGAAACAACTCCAAACAGGCATTTCTTTGTAACAGTTTCTGACTGATCATTACTGAGCCCCCGTAGCAAATCCGACAGACTTATGGTCACAGCCTCCTTCGATTTGGTCACGATTGCATTTATTTAATAGACTTTCCGTTCTGTAAAGCGATGTGGCATTTTTCTAAAATCTGAAAAAAATGAAACGTGTCCAGGTGGGAAACAAACTCAAATTGGACAGAACAGTGGGACGTGGATTCTTTTGGTTCGTTTTTTGTTTTTTTTGTGGTAGATCAGTCAATATTTTATCTCCTGTCATCTATTCCTCTTGTGTTTGCCCCAATTTACTGTACCTTATTAGCGTCATTATCGGTCTTCCACAGCTAGGGGGAGACAGCGCTTTCTTGCGGTCCCCCTTGGCCGCTCAGAGGACCGTCTTTCCCCTCACGTCCTTGTTGGTGCGTTTTAATCAGCGATTGGAAAATAACAGGTAGCCTCGTCCGTCCGCCTCTCGCACCCTGACTGAGTCCGCTGTGGGCAAAGGAGCCAGAAAGGACCCGTTTCCTCGCCGCGTCTCGCTGGCTTCCTGCGCTTTTTCGGAGCAGACAGCAGCTGCCGGTTTGAGTCACAACGTGTCCGAACGGGTGTCACCGCAGTCGGGCTGTGTATTTACATGAAGCAGCCTGATTTAATGGGGCTGTCGCCAGCCCGTCTCCACGGCTCTGGGCACATGATCGCCGCGATTCACGGTTGAATTTTGAGCCAGCGAAGACGACATCGTGGATATGGAATGGTGCATGCCGCTGGGCCAAGTTTTCAGCCTCTGAAAAACACCGGAATCATGGACAGTCATCCGCTGTGAGTGCAAGGAGCCGTCTCGGTGTGTGTGTGTGCGCGTGTGCGCGTATGAATGATGGTGCCGCATTGACAGAGACAGCGACCGACCGGTGTGGCTGCTCCCTGACCGGAGCTCCGGCGGCTCATGCCCGGCACCGACAGCGATCCTGTCCGCAGCGGGCTGCACGATCGGCCGCTATGATGTCATGTTGTTATTTGTTGACGTGTTTATAGCAGGTGTCTAGGGGTGTGTGTGTGTGTGTAGGGGGCTGCGCGCGCGTCATTGCTGAATGCGTGTGGGTGTGTTTGTTTTGGATGTGTGATCATATGTGTTTGGAGCCACTGTAAAACCTGAAGTAATCGCGTTTTACACTGAGAACGGGGGCAAAAATACTGACAGATGCAGCGATGTGTTTAATTTGATTTGATCTTCGTTCCCAACCTTATAGAAATCCAAATATCCTCAATGTTTATTTGCCCCAGCCTCCTGAATGACACACTAAATAAAGAATCCTCCATAACCGAGGAGCACAGAAACAGCTCCGTATTTTACTCTTGCGTGTTTCTGCTTATTATTTATTTAGATGGGTGTTTTATTTAACAGATTGCAACAGGGCAAACTGCTCCAGTCAGACTGTAGCCAGCGGCTCGACTCCACCTGTTGTCGCCGACCAGTTTGACGTAAACTCAGACAAAAAGTTCAAAATGGGTGACGGTGAAAGCGCACGGCAGCGCTGACACAGTCAGACGCACATGCTCCTCCAGAGAGAGATAGAGTGTCAAGGTTGTGGCTGTACATGTCACTGGGTGAAGATCTGCTGGTGAGTTCATCTGAAGCTCCAGCGCATGTTGTTTGTTCCTCCTCTTGTACAAAGATCTTGTTTCCAAAAGAGAAATGTACAAAAGAAAGATAAAGCACTCTGAAATCTGCTGTTGGGGCATTTTTCTCCCCCCACCCACGTGTTGTTGTGGATGTACCAGTGATGCTTGTACAGTCCTCAGCTTCTGTCTTTGACTGCCGTCCCCCTCAGGTGCACTAGACTTTGTCCACACGTGCTGGAGAAAGAAGACGGAGTGGAGCGGCCGGGTCCAGTCACTCTCAACCCTCGTCACATGAGGAAGGCGTTCAAAGTCATGAACGAGCTGCGCAGGTGACGTGGCGCCCTGCTGGTTGTTTTTAAAAGTCTCAAACAGCACCAGCGCATCAACATTGTACCTTCAAATTCACAGCCAGAGCTTGTTGTGCGACGTGACCATCGTGGCGGAGGACGTGGAGATCGGCGCTCACAGGGTGGTTCTGGCCGCCGGGAGTCCGTACTTCCACGCCATGTTCACGGGTGAGGACCCGTCCATCTACGCTGCCGGGACCACGTGTCCTGTCTTTTTTTCCCGCCCGTTGCCTGTTTTATTGTTGAATGGCTTGTTTGGCACCTGCCACAGGTGAGATGGCAGAGAGCAGAGCGAAGAGAGTGAGGATAAAGGAGATGGACGGGTGGACCCTGGGCCTGCTGGTGGACTACATCTACACCGCCGAGATCCAGGTCACCGAGGACAACGTACAGGTAAACCCGCACGCTGGCTGTTTTTATTGTTATTACACATCTATTTGCTTTCTTTTCTTTATCCCACTTTGTAACTGACAGGTTGATTTCTTTACATTTGGGATGAAAGAGAAGGTCATCATCTGTAGTCATGTGACCTGAGGGTCAGAACGTCACAGATGTCGTGAGCATAGATGCATGTGTGTTTATTGCCAGTTCTGACTGACAAACAGTGGACATCAACCCTAGAAATAAGGACCATTTATGACTTGACTTTTTTTGAAGCGATGGTGGGAGCTGGAGTTTAACTCCAGTATCACTTTAACTCCTTTTAAAAGTAACTCTTATGTAAACAAAGGTTTTTGCGTGTGAAAGAGAAATTTAGCTTCATTCCCAAAGCTCTTGATTTCTTTTGTCTCAGCCTGAAGCTGCTGTTACAGTTGGTCCGATATCAAATCTGTACTCATCAGGTGCTAATTTTCATCTTTATACTTTACTGTGTGTGTGTGTGTGTGTGTGTGTGTGTGTGTGTGTTGTGTGTGTGTGTGTGTGTGTGTGGTGTGTGTGTGTGTTTGATAGGCGTTGTTGCCCGCAGCAGGCTTACTCCAGTTGAACGAGGTGAAAAAAGCTTGCTGTGAATTCCTCAGCTCTCAGCTTCATCCGTCCAATTGTCTTGGAATACGAGCCTTCGCAGACCTGCACGCCTGCTCGCAGCTCCTCACGCAGGCGAACATCTACGCAGGTTTGTGTGTGTGTGTGTTTGTGTGTGTGTGTGTGTATCAGTGGCTGAGGCAGAAGAACAGTGGGTTTATTGAATGGAACTTGATCTGCGACTGTCATTGATTTCATCAATTACCAGAGCAACATTTCCCCGAGGTGGTCGGGAGCGAGGAGTTCCTCAACCTCGGCATGGAGCAAGTGTCCAGCCTGATCGCCAGCGACAAGCTCACCATCCCCACCGAGGAGAAGGTGTGCTGGCATTTGTGATCGGAGCGGTGCTCATTCACTGTTTCTTACCTGCTGGTGTTTCATTGCTGCTTCTTTTTTTACTCTGTAGGTTTTCGAGGCGGTGATCGCATGGGTCAACCACGATAAAGATGTCCGACAGGAACACTTGGCTCACCTGATGGAACACGTTCGCCTGCCGCTTCTGTCCCGGGAATACCTGGTGCAGGTACAAAACACCTGAATGCTGTTTGGCTTTAGCATTTCATAGAAAATGAATTGAATACTACAGTTTTTTTTAAATGAAAAAGGTCTGAAAACACCATTTTTGAGGACATGCACGTGCAATTTAATCCTGAGACAAGTGTGGCAGTGTTCTGTTTCATAGGGGTTAGTTAATGGTATATTCCACTCTAATCTCAAGGCCTTTTTTCCAACAATTTAAGTATACTCTGTTGTTTCTTAACGGCTGTGAAAAAGGCGCCTGTGTGGGGGAAACACAAGAGCGATCAAGACTTCAGGTCAGATCTTATGCCGGATTCTTTTTTGATTGGCTTCAGGCTGTAACCTAGAAAGTGTTACCAGCTCGGTAATCTTTACGGTGTAATCCCAGACCTCGGTCCTGTGTGATTAAACTAAGCCGCTATTCTGTGGTGTGTTTTGTGAGTTCAAGATCGAACTCTTGCTTTGTTTTCGCAGGTCTCAGTTTGGTTTCATAGCTTAGCCAAGACAAATGTGAGCTTTGTGTTTGCACAAGACCAACAGTTGTGTCATGTTTACAGGAGATATTGTCCAACAGGTTTTTTATTTTGTTGATTTTTTTTTTCGCTCAAACCCTCCAAAATGACTCTCATGTCAGAACAATAGAGGCCCCTATAACTGGAAACCAGGGGGTGCTGTGAGCCAGCAGGGGCACAGGCCATTGTTGAGCTAGTGTGTTAGCGTACATGCTACTGAAAAGAGAGGACCTCTGTCCGGCTGATATGATTAAGAGCCATATTTCTAAAACTCTAATAAGTTGAAGATAAGAAATAGAGGATGAAATGATTTATGAGTGAAAAGATCAAAGCATAAAGGTGTTTTTCTGTCACTTTGTGTTAGCGGGTGGAGGAAGAGTCCTTGATTAAGAACAGTAGTGCATGTAAAGATTACCTGATTGAGGCCATGAAGTACCACCTGCTGCCTGCTGACCAGAGGGCTCTGATGAAGACTGCACGCACCCGCATGAGGACGCCCGCCTGCTGCCCCAAGGTACTTAAACCGCCTCCACAAATGACCCGCCTTCGTTACTACGGTGACGCCGATGTTTGGCCTTTCTGCAGGTGATGGTCGTGGTTGGCGGCCAGGCTCCGAAGGCCATTCGCAGCGTGGAATGTTACGATTTCGAGGAGCAGCGATGGTACCAGGTGGCGGAGCTCCCCACCAGGAGGTGCAGAGCAGGTGGGAATCAGGTTCACATTATAAACATCACCCAACAACCAACAAGATATTCTAGAAGTTCATGGTGGACTGGTTCTGTTTCCTGTTTTGGCGGTTTCAGGCGTGGTATACGTGAGTGGCTGCGTCTACGCAGTCGGTGGGTTCAACGGTTCCCTGCGCGTACGAACAGTCGACTGCTATGACCCGATGATGGACCGTTGGACCAGCGTGAGCAGCATGCAGGACCGCAGGTCCACGCTGGGCTCCGCCGTGCTCAACGGACTGCTGTATGCTGTGGGGGGCTTCGACGGCAGCACCGGTGGGTGTGACCGATCGGTACGGGTGTTCGCTTTAAAAGACGGCAGGAAATGACGCTGGGCGCCTGTTTGCAGGCCTGTCCACAATTGAGGCGTACAACACGAAAACGGACGAGTGGTTCCATGTGTTGCCCATGAGCACCAGAAGGAGCAGTGTTGGAGTTGGGGTCGTCAATGGTGAATATGTTGCCAAGTCAATCTAACATTTAAAAATAAAAACACAACTTTATACATGGGGGGGGCATGTTTTTTTTCAGGTATTCTTTATGCTGTTGGAGGATACGATGGGGCAACCAGGCAGTGTCTCAGCACAGTTGAAGCCTACAATCCTAAAAGCAACACGTGGAGCTACATCGCTGAAATGGGCACGAGACGCAGCGGAGCAGGTGTGTGTGTGTGTGTGTGTGTGTGTGTGTGTGTTGTGTGTGTGTGTGTGTGTGTATGCGTTGTCACTCATAGACTGGCAGGCACCACGCAACGATATTAGACGCTCACGATGTTTTGTGCTCCTCAGGTGTCGGTGTGTTAAAAGGTTTACTGTACGCCGTCGGGGGGCACGATGGGCCGCTGGTGAGGAAGAGTTGTGAAGTTTACGATCCGACCACCAACAGCTGGCGACAGGTGGCGGACATGAACATGTGTCGGCGCAACGCGGGTAATGCAGCAGTCTGTTTGCAGAACACCCTCGGTGCTGAGAAGCGAGTTCATTTTTCATATTTTCTGTGTGTGTGTGTGTGTGTGTGCGCGCTTCAGGTGTGTGCGCCGTTAACAGCTTATTGTACGTGGTGGGAGGAGACGACGGCAGCTGCAATCTGGCCTCTGTGGAGTTTTACAACCCAGCATCAGACAAGTGGACACTACTGCCAACCTGCATGAGCACCGGACGCAGCTATGCAGGTACAAAATTTTTGGTGTTTTTTTTTAAACATGGGCATTCATTATAAATGTGTTTAGATTTTGTTGAGCCTAACTTGATTTATTAATGATGATTTATTGCTCAGTTTGGTCCTGTACACCCGCTGGTCTCTAACTCTGACCGATTTTTAGGTGTGACTGTGATCGACAAGCCTTTATGACTGCTCCTGCCACCTCTTATTGATTGATAGCAGAGTGCGTCTCTGCTGAATACTGATCTGGGATCTGTCTCTGGTGCCGGTGCCTGGTTGTTGGGCAGCACGGCCAGTGTCGCCGATGGATGGTGGATGATGCCAAGATTGTTGTTGAGGAGGATGTTGGAGATTTTTTGCACTTACCTGAAGTGGGGGAGGGGCAGCACTAGCAAACCGCCGGTGGGGATGGATGGAACCTCCCCTGTTTTAATCCAGAACCGCCGCAGAGCGTGGACAAACTGGTTTGAAGCCACTCCAGTAAGACTGAAACACTACTGATGTGTACTACTAAACTGCTAACATGGTCAATGTTGCCAAGAACAGCCACTGAGAGAGGGAGGACCACGCCGGGCTGGAGTCCCCGCCTTTCTTTCGTTTAGGCCCTCTCAGTAGCCTCTGAGGGAGTGTGTGTGTTTCTGTGCGCGTGCTTGCTTTTCAAGGTGCTCATCTGCTTGCACATGTGGGCATGTGTGTTCGTGTGCATCTGAGTCCTTTTGTGGTGACGCCTGGTCCGACGCTGCATGAACGTACTCCGACTGACCTCCGACCTTTTTAACAGTGTTGCGGCACCGCCGCGTGAGAGCGTCTGAATGTGGATTCGGGCCCTCGGGCTCCTGTTCTGGTTCTCTTTTGTATTCCCAGTGTTACTGGACAGAGCACAGCCGGACTCTGCACCTCTGTTCCGGGATACAGAATTCAGAGCAGCTGCTAGAGCCGCAACCTTTGAAAAACGTACATTTCTAACAAACAAGAGCTTTCATTGGACAGCAGGGGGCGCTGTTTGGGATGGATAAATCAGGGCTTTACTGTTACTGGCAGCCAACTTTTCTGTGGTTATAACCACTACTGGCAACAACAGCCTGAACTCACTGCATGGTCCTGACCTCTGACCTCCTCCCTTTTTGGTGTAGCAACCCCATTAACTACTGCACACCTCAATGTGCTATGAATGTGCCAATTTTAATATTTCTTTATTTCGTCTCTTTATTAATCTGTTCTCTCTTTCAGCAAAGTGACCAAACCTGCTCTCAAATTTTATTTTTTATTTCCTTCAGTGTCTTTCTTCCTATATTGAAAATTGCTATTATAGTAATGGGTGTTGCTGTTTTTTGTCAGTGTATTGAGGAATGTCATGTAGGCTGATGACTTTGAAAATGTTTAACTACTTGTTTTATATATATTAATAAATATGCTTCTTGTATTTAAAGCTGTGAAATGATATAATCTGTTTTTAAAACTTTGCCAAAATCAGTAAAATATTGAAAATCAGTCATGCTGTTTGCTATTATTTCCTAAACATTTTTTTTTTCAAAATTTGGTTTACTCTAAGCAAATATCCTTCACTAGGTTATTCCAAATAATCAGAACCACCCAGATCAGAAATTACTCTGAATTAAGCTTTTTCAACGCTGGTTTTGTATTTTCATCTTTAGATTTTAAAGGTATATAGAATAAATTGCTCATACACTAAAATACTCTATCCCAGTTATACCATAAATATTTAATAGCAACTATACTTTGTTTGGCTTTATATAAAAAAGAAGTTACTAATAAAAAATGCTTAATTTTGCGTATTAATAATGGAATAAATATTCTGAATTGGACAACGAGCTGAGTATGAGCCTATTTTAGTTGTGAGGAAAAATAAAATCAGAAAAATCTGTTTTCGTCCTACGTAAAAATAACTTTTAGGGATTAAATGACTGATTGAGGCAGGAATACGCCTAAAGACGACATAAATTAAAAATTAAAGGCACGCAAATGATTCGAAGCACTCCGACCACTTCTTCCGGGTTGTGATTGGCTGGTGCTGTCGGGACCTGCAGTCTCACTATCATCACTCCACACCGCTGACCAATCAGCGGCGCCGCTCGGCCCCGCGACGTCATCCTGTCCTCCCCTCAGCCAATCAGATGCTTCCATATAACAGCACTTCAGCCAGCCGGCCGCCTCGCGCTCAGGTAAACGGGACGTTCGACTCGAAGGTGAGACTTTACCGTCCTCGTGAGGGCTGATAAAGCGAATCAGCTCAACTTTGACGACGACACTCTGCTGTTTATCTGTTGTCTTTTTTACTAAGATTATATTTCAATGTGGATGCGGGTCGTGAAAAATCAAGAGAAGGAAGTCTGTTGTTCAGGGATCTGACAGAAATTAAACAATAACACCGAGGACACAAACTAGTGTTGATGCTATTTAGTTAGATTACAGCTCTAAAGATTCAGAGGGAACATTTTCTTATGGTGTTGTTCTATTATTATAGATTATCAAAATTACTATACAAGAAATGTGTTTACTACTGTAAAAATATATCACTATATAACTAACTATTAATAACTACCCGTTGCTTTGTAGAACCAGATTTTTTATGTGATTTGTTTCAGTTTTTGTTAAATCTCGAATAAACAGCAACAATACCAGACTTAATGTCAGTACCGACCAAAAGTGGTTTCCAGTCGCAACATTAAAAATGCATGTACCTGTAAATGCACTTGTGTTGTCCCAATGTAGTTTGTGTTTATGGTTGTGATTTATTTGCATTGGTATATTTTCTATGGTATAAAATGTGCCAGGATTATTTTTAGGTTTCAGCTTGACTATGTAATTAGAAATGTCCTTAAAACATCTTCTGTCTGCCTGCACAGGTGAGTTTTCTCTCCAGACAGCCCGCGTCGACCATCATGGAGGTGAACCATACAACAAACATCTTGGGCTCAGCCTACCTGGCAGTGGAGTATGTGGACGCCGCGTTGCCAGAAAACCCCTTTCAGCCTTCACTGAAACACGCCTGGGGCTACATGCTGGACAACTACACCAAGTTCCAGATCGCCACCTGGGGATCTCTTTTCGTCCACGAGTTCATCTACTTCCTGCTCTGCCTGCCTGGCTTCCTGTTCCAGTTTATGCCATTCATGCAGAGATACAAGATCCAGCAGGTTTGTGGTGGATTCTGCTTTTCAGGACTTTCAGAAACTTCCCAGGTGATGAGACTGTTCCACTAATTGTGTGTGTGTGTGTGTGTGTGTGTGTGTGTGTGTGTGTGTCCAGGACAAACCAGAGACCTGGGAGAAGCAGTGGAGATGCTTCAAGATGCTACTCTTTAACCATTTCTTTATCCAGCTGCCTCTGATCTGTGGAACCTACTACTTCACCGAGTACTTCAACATCCCCTACGACTGGGACTCAATGCCACGCTGGTCAGTCCCTCGTCTTCAAACCAAACGCATCTACATGACAGCTTCACATCTCCTGAAAAAAAGCAATACATGAACTTATCTCATCATTCTTAAATTTTAGGAAGCTGAATGCTGCCAAATAGAGTAAATTTTTTCATTTATTGTGCCTTAAATCTAGCAACAGGGAGTAATGATTCTTGTTAACTGTATTCATATCTAACTTACTGATGTAGATACAAACAACATGTACCATTTTTTATATCAGTATAGTAATTTAGATTTGACAAAACAAGAAATGTCTATATTATTGCTAAATAGGAATTCTGTTTTAATGCATGGAGCTGCCGACAGACATTAACAAAGGGCTGCAGGAATCAGATGGGAAACAGTTCAAAGTCTGCCTGTAGGGCAAACAATTCCAACAGAAAAGGTCAGATAAAGACTGCAAATATCTGCTAGACAAGTAATTACCCGTAAAAACATCTACTCATCCCTCCAAACATGTGGGGGCAATTTCACCCATTTTGTTTTCACCCATTTTGTTGCACCCGCCTTGAATCACAGTAACGTTCCTGTGGATGCAAAACTACACTTGGTGGTGACTCCCTCCTTTGGTCTCCTTCCTCAGGCCGTATGTTTTGGCTCAGTGTTTTGGCTGCGCTGTGGTAGAAGACACCTGGCACTACTTTCTGCATCGGCTGCTGCATCATCGCAGGATCTACAAATACATCCACAAAGTCCACCATGAGTTCACCGTGAGTAAACATACACTCACACACTCCCAGACACGCACACACTCCTCGTCACAATGTGTCCTTTTTTCTTCCAGGCTCCATTTGGCATGCAGGCAGAATACGCCCACCCAGCTGAGACCATCATCCTCGGTGCTGGTTTCTTTATTGGAATTATGATCTTCTGCAACCACGTCTTCTTCCTGTGGGCCTGGGTGTCTTTTCGGCTGCTGGAGACCATTGATGTCCACAGGTAGGACACATGACCACTGGACACCACACACAACCGTCCTCATTTTAACTGTCATGCGCCTTATAGAGAAATTTGAGGGAACTATTCCTTTAACTTTGACAGTCATTTCTGAGATTGGCCACAAGGGGGCAGCAGTCATCACCAGACCTTCAAATAACATCTTTATTATTACAGTGTCATTTCACCTATTATCAACACATTTAAAACACCCATTTCATGCACAATATAGAAAGATTTTTTTCATCTTCCACGTATCTTTATGTCAGCATTTTTGATTTATATGACATTTCTAACGTCTCAGCGGGTACGACATCCCATGGAACCCGCTTCACCTGATCCCGTTCTACGCTGGCACCCGTTTCCACGACTTCCATCACATGAACTTTGTGGGCAACTACGCCTCCACCTTCACTTGGTGGGACAAGCTGCTGAAGACAGACAGCCAGTACAACAAGTACACACAGAAAGGAGAAGACAAGAAGGAGCAGTAGACTGTGTAGATGCACAGAATCAGCCCGCGTGTGGACTTACGTCCGTGTTCTGTGCCTTACTGCGAATGAAGCGCTCTTGTACGCTTCTGTCAGCAGCTGATAGCTGAATAAAAAGCATCACCACCATTTTTTGATTTCCTTGTTCTTTAAATGGAAACCTTTCGTGTAAAGTGTGTTGCTGTACCTCTGAATGTCTGAGCACTTTAGCATTGGGTCACATCCTCAGAGCTTCTGATGGAAGACAACTGACCGGTGTGGCACCTCGGTGATTGTCAGTCAAACTTATTTTAGCACTGTATGAATAAATAAGTTGTGATTTTACAATAAAAGAGACCTTGTTTTTATTACTATTTTTGGATTCTAACTCTCACGGCTACGGTGCTTTAATTTTGCTGGAGCATCTGTTCATCAACTGTTGTTACTGAAAATGCGAGCGTGTGTACGCAGCCGCAACTCCGCTGCACCGTGGCCACACCCCTGCTGCCCCCTCCAGCACGTACAACTGCGTCAAGCCGGCCAGCTGGAGCCTGCACCAAACAGGAACTGATTAGAGATGCGTAAAGCTCGATATAGATATTCTATTACTAGAGCGATAAAATAAGTCGAGATGATGTCAAGTATTGCATTATTGTCGTGATGATGCTCTTGAGTTGCCCTGCATAAATATTTAGACAATATATAGAAAATTCGTGTGTTCTCTTCACGTAATATAATATGAATGTGTAGGAAATTATCACATTTGAATATAATATTTGGATTTATTTATGATAATGCTCAGTATCTGTGTTTATCATTCGGTTAACAACATTTAAATGACACGTGGTATTTAGTTTCAAGGTAAAATAACGCATCTAGTATAATTCAATATGCATTTAAGTTGAAAGTCTCAACCGGATGTAGTCGTGCTCTGCCTGTCTCGCTTCACGCGGAGGGAATCAGCGCTCAGGTACGGAGGCGCACCGCGCAGATAGAGGCTGAGCTGCACAGGGACGGATATTTATAGCCTGAAGCGAGGCTGCAGCAGAGAGATAAGGCTCGGATCCAAGCCGTGGGCCGAGAGACACCTACGGGGCTTACAGAGGGGGAAAAAAAGAGGACAGGTCAAAAATGAAGAGCTTCTTCTCCGTGTTTCTGTTCGGGGCCGCCGCGGTCGCCCTGGTCAGCGCAGCCGGCAGCGATGGTGGGATCTCCTTCGAGTATCACCGTTACGAGGAGCTGCGGAAGGCGCTGGTGTCCGTGTGGCTGCAGTGTCCCACCATCACCCGCATCTACACCATCGGGGAGAGCTTCGAGGGCCGAGAACTGCTGGTTCTAGAGATGTCCGACAATCCGGGGACGCACGAACCTGGTCAGTTTTACGCATCAAGTATTATTGAAGGCGCGTCCCCGCTGCCTATTGTCTTGACTCCCGTGTGCCCGACAGGAGCGTGCAGGTCCTTTCATTTTGCGCCAGTTATGCGGACGCCACCTGTGCTGCTGATGCTGCTCAGATCCGCGCCCGAGGATGAGCGCAGGTGTGCGTCGTGCGTTAAAACAGAGAGTACAGGGCCCGCTGCATCACTCCTGGCGAATCCAGATCAGACTGCGGATTCAGTCACGGATTGCCGCCATCTTGCTGGCTGATAAAGATCTCTCCGTGTTGAGACATAATTCTGACGGAGAAGGTGCATTAGTCAGGATCAGTTGCAACACAGTCGATTTAAAGTGTTTCTAAAGGTGGTTGCAACATGTCAATTAGAATGAGCAACCTGTGCCCAGATATTTCTGGGGTGCTGTAATTAGCGGGGGTAACAATTCCGATTCCGATTTTAATGGATCCGATCCATCCCATCGCTCTCACGCCATCCGGACAACAGTCTAAACCATAATATCCATTCATTTATTTGTCACAGATGTGCATTTTACACAGCGTCAAGAGATCTTGAAAAAAGATACCCCTACCATATAACACGCGCACACACATACACACACATGCATGCAGTGTGTTTCACACACACATAAATCATCTGTGCATTAAACTGTCTTCTACTGTAAATTGTAAACAGATGAAACGGTTCACATAAACTATTTATTCCAATTTTTTTTGCAGTGTTTGGATGGTTGGGGTGTAAGCTAATGGACTCAGTACCAGATCAAGCATTGTTTGTTTTCTAGACCATTAGGACCTGTAAAAGGAGCCAGATGTCTCCTGAGCTGTTTGTGTAATGACCTCCATCACCGTCCTCTCTAATGTGTCTCCAGCTTGTCAAACATTGTTGCGCCGTGAGAGACAAAACTCCGGGGACAGCGATGGCAACGAGAGCGGCCTTTTCCTCCCTGACAGGGTCAGACATGTTGTGTTTCTGAAATAAATTCCAGTGTCATTATTCCACCAAACCACACAGGCTCCAGTTACCATTATTTCAGACTTTGGGCCAACACAAACCGAAATTTGTGCGTGGCCCAGATGGACTTGTCGCCTTAACCCGGTACCTGTCGGTGCTTTCCCAGAATGGGTCACAGTTTCCTCCTTGGCACCAACAGGAGATTAAACAGGAAGTGGCTAATTCCAGTCAACCAACCCCCAAACACGTGCAATCGCAGCGTTTTGGTGTAGCCTAACTGCGTGTCTTGTGTCGTAAAGGTGTGCTTTCTTCTCTGGGTGTCCTTGTGCGGTCAGGGCTGCAGCACGCCGGGCCACGCGGTCTTGTGACCGTGGGGATGTCCTCAACAAGCCTGTAATAGTCTGGCGGGCGTGCACGCAGGCAGGCATGAGTCACAGTAGCTTTGTGGAGACCTTATTACAACCAGATGAGTTTCCAAGCTGTTGCGTAGCGCCGCCTCCCTCTCCAGCGCTGCTGAGCAAAACAGCCATGAGACGAGGGTGGGGGGGCAGTGTCACATGAATAAAAACTGCAAGGACCCCCCGACTTTTTCTTCTTTGAGGTGACTGATCCATCTTTCATCAGACCTTGCACACTGTTGACAGCCTGAGGTGGAGCCAAAATAGTTGCCAGGGCAACAGATCGGCTTAGTGCGCTGAGCCGCCTGCCGGCTCCTGGTTGGCTGCCGTGAGGTTCCGGAGGATGACGGTCCCGAGCTCGCGCATCTGTCGGTGAGCAGCCATCTGTCGTACAGTGCAGCGGCACACAGGAGCTGCCTGCGCGAGCATGCTGGCGCACGAAGCATAAAGGAAATACATGGCATATTTACTGTTGTTATTTTAACCAGAGAGGATTTAGGTTTCATTTCCATGTAGTGATTTATATAAGACAGTTATAGCCTCTGCAGGGCCCTTGGATTTTGACCCAGCTTCAATGATAATGATGGTGCCTGTTAGCTGGCTAGCTCAGTTAGCATCAGACAGAAGGATGCAAGCTCACAACATTCAGCTTTGCGAGGGTGTGAAGGGATTCTTTTTCTGAGCAGCATTATCACAAGAGGGTTCAAATTATGTAAGGGATTAAAAGGCTGGTAAAAAGTCAGGTTTAGACCATTGTGGTGGATGACAGCGCAGACATCCGCTCAGAGATGAGGAGGAAAATCCCAGCGGAGTGATTCTCCCAGCAGGAAATTGGTCACCTCAGTAGAGGCTGAAATTCTAGAGAATTTATGGAGTAATCACTGAAACGCTGGGCGGGTAATTGGACTCGGGAGAAGCAGGCTTTATTGAACTTTCTCCAAATCCAAGCCGGTCCGCCCTGACGGCGGTTTTATGAACATTTCTGCACGTCGTAAATATCCTGCCGCAGGAAGTCGTGTCCGAGTGGTCACGGACGGGGGTAAAAGTGTAGAACAGATGCATCCCGGCCTGGATTATTGATAAAGCAGCTGACAGGAAGGAAGAATGCAAAAAAAAAGAGATGAAGGGAGGAATGATGATGGGGAAAACGGGAGACGGGAGGAGAGAGGCAACGTGAGGGGAGGCGCAACTGCAAGGATGTCGATGAAAGGAAGGCCACGACTCAGCCAGAGGTCATCTATTATACATCAAACACCCACACGCCTCCTCCTCCTCCTCTTCTTCCTCTCTCTCTTTTCCATCCGCTCTGACCACTCCTCGTGTTGTCCTCTCAAAGCTCTTGTTCTGTTTTCTGGCTTCCCCTCCACTTACATTTCACTCCTTCCCTCTGTTGCTCTGTTGGATCCCTGTGATCTGCTCTGTTTTGGGGCTGTTTGCTGCTCTGCTGCATGGCGTCACTGCCTGTCACGTTGTTTTCTGTCCATGTGATGAGTTCCTTGAGGGATTCTGGGAGTTTGAGCGCACGGCCATGTGTAGTAGACCCTGAAAACAGGAGGGAGGCCTCGCATCTTTGCATGTGCATGCGCACGCGTGTGTGCGAGCACGAGGCAAACAGTCGCAGGCCGTGTGTGTTTACTCAGCAGGTCCCTCAATTTGTCTCCCTGCGCACCTGCCTTTGTCGCGGTCGCCACGTCAACAGAGTGGCCTCCGAGGTGATGCTGCCCCACTGACGTGGCTGCGGGCGTCATGACTCCACGGTCGCCCAGGAAACCGCATTGATTTCCTGTCGCGGAAGTTTGATAACTCTGACAAAGCGTTGGATGACCCTGTGACGCAGTCTCATGAGATCAAACGTCTCCATGGTTACGGTGACCAGGTACAGGTGGGATCTCTGTATTGCTTCTCATGCCAGCCTCAGAACCCTCCAGCCACTTACGTGTGGTTTGGAATCACTGGTTTATGGGCGTGGGTGCTGTGACAGACAGCCGTGCACGCCTGACTGATCAGATGGTTCTGAAATATGACAGTAAACTGACCCTGTGTTACAGGTCGCCTGCTCAAGCCCTCATCTACATTCTCATTTGCTCTGAAAGACACAATCAGACAGTCTATGAAACCCCCACCTGAAGAGGAAAAGGATGTATATTTTTATATATCTTACCTTAAACACGATCATTTCCTTACCGGTCTTTTCAGTGCTTGTGTGTGTGTGTGTGTGTGTGTGTGTGTGCGGTTCCTTTTGACAGCTCTGTGGCCTCTACAAAAACATCCACGAGCGTCATGAACGGAACCGTTAATTGCAGCCTTGAAGTTGTTAAAAGTGTCCAGATTTGAGCGTCTAAATATAACCTCACCAGATGCCAGATGTGTGTGTATGTGTGTGCGTGCGTGTGTGTTCTGGTACTGGGTGTTACCCCACTCAGGAAGCTAGTTACTACACTCTAACAGACTGTGCTTCCATATTCTTGTATCTCTAGTGTTTGCATACTGTGAAAGGAGGCAGATAATGGCTGATGGTTTCAGAGTCCACCATCAGAACAAAGTTGGAGCTGCTCTTATAAAGTAAATATTCATTCATTTAGTGAAAGCAAACGGGCTGAAGGGTGTGTATTGTGTCACCTGTGCTGGAGGACAGTCCCCAGTCCCTCCTCCCTGGTCCAGACTGCTGTGTGACATCGTCGCTCAATACCTATTATTCACCAAATGAAGTCGCAGCCGGTGCCGCTCAGTCCAATTTAACCTTTTAGCAGATCAGGCAGAGTCTGTTAAGTTTGAGACTCTCAGAGTGTGTGTTGGTCTACCTAATTAATATTGTGGGTCCAACTATATGAATCTGTTCAGGATAAGATGTGTGTGGAAAAAGAAATAAATATTTAAGGTATTTATATGTTCTCACTGAATCAGCGATGCAGGCTGAATGCTAATCCGCCTTAATTACTGACGTGAATATTCACCTTTAAAGCATCCAATATATGTAAAAAGCTGAATTCTGGGGTTTATAATGAGGTGTAACTTAGAAACAAAAGTGTCATGAAAATGAAAATAGAGATGACTAGATGAACAAACGCAGATGTGTTTGCTCTTCTAAATAACAACAAAATCTTATTTTTCTTCCTCACAGGTGAGCCTGAGTTTAAATATGTCGCCAACATGCACGGCAACGAGGCCGTGGGCCGAGAGCTGCTCATCTACCTGGCTCAGTACCTTTGCAACCAGTACCAGCAGGGCAACGGGACCATCATTGACCTCATCCACAACACCCGCATCCACCTCATGCCCTCCATGAACCCCGATGGCTTCGAGAAGGCCGCCTCTCAGGTGAGCAACCCCGCCGAAAACCAGCGCTCCCACAGTGGGTTTAGTGGTTAATCTCCCCTCCTGTTTTCCCGCTCAGCCCGGAGAGATAAAGGATTGGTTCGTAGGCCGCAGCAACGCTCAGGGGGTGGACCTGAACCGCAACTTCCCCGACCTGGACCGCATCATCTACATCAACGAGCAAGAGGGCGGAGCCAACAACCACCTGCTGCAGAACATGAAGAAAGCCGTGGACGAGAATGCCAAGGTGGGCAGACGGATTAGCACGGACGGGATCAGAGCCAAGTTAATGAATGAATCTCTAAGGGACACATTGCTCGTGCATGACGCTAAGATTTAGAGATTGACTGTGTACTACTGGATTAGCATGTTTCCAGCTCTGAAACACAATAAATCCAGCCAAATGAGCCGAAAGGTAGTAGTTATTACACCAAAGTAGATTCATGCAATTTATTTGTAGTAAAAACGTGTAACTCTTGTATGCAATTTTGGTTTTTACCCATGCAGCTGGCTCCAGAAACAAAGGCGGTAATCCACTGGATCATGGACATCCCGTTTGTGCTCTCAGCTAACCTCCACGGGGGAGACGTGGTGGCCAACTACCCCTACGACGAGACTCGCACCGGTATGTTTCCAGTTTCTGTCAGATTCTGGTGAAACTGGGTCGTTTCCACACGCGTAACGAGATTCAATAAAAAACACAGAAAACCGCACTTGACAATTTCCATCCAAACTCTCAGGGTCCACTCACGAGTACAGCGCCAGTCCAGACGACGTGACCTTCAAGTCTCTGGCGAAGGCCTACTCCATGTACAACCCGGTCATGTCTGACAACCAGCGCCCCCCCTGCCGCAAGAACGACGACGACTCCAGCTTCAAAGACGGCATCACGAACGGAGGCGCCTGGTACAGCGTTCCTGGAGGTGAAAACAGCCGAAACGGGCATCTTTTTGGACTTCACGGCACATTCGCTTTATCTCCTTTATGCACCAGATGCACATTTATGGCCCCTGACGCAGACATTAAAATCACCAACGGTTATAAAGGGCGCTGACGTTTCCCCCTCCTTTCTTCGCAAACCGCCGCAGGAATGCAGGATTTCAACTACCTCAGCAGCAACTGCTTTGAGATCACTCTGGAGCTCAGCTGCGACAAGTTCCCCAGCGAGGACTCGCTCAAGACCTACTGGGACCAGAACCGTAACTCATTGGTCAGCTACATTGAGCAGGTATAAAACTGTGTTTTGTGGATTTCCCGTTTGTGTAATCTCAAATCTGGGAGCCTGCTTTTAAAACCTAGAAGATAAACCTACAGATTTGAATAAAAGATTAAAAAGCTTCTGGTCTTTTGCTCTTTGTCTTCGCAGGTTCACCGTGGCGTCAAGGGCTTCGTGCGCGACCTGCAGGGTAACCCCATCTCCAACGCCACCATCTCTGTGGAGGGCATTAACCATGACATCACCACAGGTAACAGCAGCTCACTGCGTAAATCGAAAAACCCGTCCTGACAGCAGAAATACTTCCTTTATGCCTCAAATGTCGACAAAAGAAATGCGTTGTAGTGCCATCTAGTGGACATCGTGATGACGAGAAGGGGTCATTGAAGGCACCATTGTTGTCAAAGCATGAAAAAAATGAGAAAAGAGGTTGTTTTGCAGCCAAAGATGGAGACTACTGGCGTCTTCTGGCTCCTGGGAACTACAAAGTGGCCGCCTCTGCTCCAGGATACCTGACTGTCATCAAGAAGGTGGCCGTTCCGTTCAGCCCCGCCACCAGGGTAAGACGCCTCAGTCAACCCAACCCTGCCCCGTATCAAAGCCATCCGCTTGGTAGCGTCACCATTGTGCTGTCTCTGTCTCAGGTGGACTTTGAGCTGGAGTCTCTGGTAGAGCGGAAGGAGGAGGAGCGAGAGGAGCTGATGGACTGGTGGAAGATGATGTCACAGACACTGAACTTCTGAAGCGTTTGTCCGGCCGATGTAATATACTCAACATTCTGTGCATCCTGTCACCCTGAAAAAAAAACGAGAATATATTATCTCATATTTGTTTACTTTTCTTTTCTTGAGCGTTACTTTAATGGATTCCTAACGTAATGGTTTGCCTCATATCTCTGTAGCTTGTCCGATGTGTTGCAGATCCGCTGACGGTGAAGAGGAATCTGGCGCAAGTGTGGTGACATCTGTGATATTGTATCCCTAACTGTACATGTGTTTGGTAACCACAGCGCCCACCTATATAACCAATGAACGACTGAGTACGTGTATGTAAAAGAGCTGTTTTACCACTGCCACACGCCTCGGTCCACACGCAGTATAATAATAATGTCCCTTTGGAGAGGTTCAGCTACGTTTAAAACACTGTAACGTCATAATAAACAATGCTCATTTCACTGAGATTTCCTTTTACAATGAATGCAGCGCACATTTGATTTCAGCACATGGAAAAAATGGTTATATTATATATATTGTATTTATGAAGCGAGTAATCTAGAAATATGTTGGGTTTTTGTTTTTTTTGTAACAACCTGGGAAAAAATGAGACTTTAACGTCTCCCGAAGAGCACAAAACAGGATTGTATGTTGGTCGCCTGAAGTGAGAGCCGAAAGTTATTGAATGTACAGCGACGTGAGGAGTGACCAATGTAGACCATGAAGCGCTCAATAAATCTCCCCTCTTTATGTTGTGAAACGTGCCTCGTCTGTTTCGTTTGAGTTGAGTCGGGCTCCGCGGCTGGGTGTGTTAAAGTTCAAAGGTCAGCTCCAGACCCAACTCTGCGCTCATTTTGCTGACAAATTCAGCATATCTAAATTAGTTTGAACAGTTTTAAGCTTTTAATAAATGAAGACTGTCACACAAAGGTCACAAATGAAACTAGCCCACTAACCCTAACAAGTCTAAACTCCACCTTAAAAGAATGGATTAAATAAAAATGGCCCCAGTTGCAAAAAAATGTCCTCTATTTGCAGGAATGAGACGTTTGGGACTCCATATGTATCAAATACAAGAACCCACATGCACACAAACACAAAGCAAAAGAGGCACTTTCTGTACAACCGTGCACTTAAATCAGCTGTTATCAACATGCTAACTCTGTAGTTCAATACACTCCTTAGTGTCATACAGCTCCTATTAGCATATGCTATTAGCATCTCCTCATCAATATAGTAGCTCAACTATCTATTTTAACAGAGCAAAACAAAGAGCACACCTTCTGTGTGTGTGTGTGTGCCCTGCGTGTGTGTTGTTGTACTTTCTTCATACTGAATACCAAAATACTCCTACTAGCAAAGTGAGGACTTTTAATGGAAAGTGTGGACAAAATTGCTCAACAGGAGTTTGTAAAAAGTAAAAAAAAAAAGTCTAAATTCAAAGCAACCCCTGGTCGTAAAATGACAGATTTTATCACCCCAAAAACAAAGGAGTCTTTTCATATTTTGTATAGATTTTATTTTTATTTTTTTAATCAACACTGCAAAGGATCACCATGGTTAATGGACAAGACATTTTATCCACATCCTTTGGAGAACTGTTGTGTATTTATTATACAGTTGAAATGCAATGAAAATGACAGCAAAATGACAAATCTTTACTTTTAGATGTATGATCTAGGCTTCATGGGACATTTATATGACATTTATATGAAACGTCAGTAGTGCAAAGTTCACCTTCATTACCTCTGCTAAGACAAGAGGCTTTAATCATAAAGCGACCTACTAACCTTGCATTACCTTACAATATGGGGGGAAATGAACTGCTTGGCGGTTGTATCTAATTAAATACAAAATTATTGCCGGATGACTGGCATCTGATATTTTTCATCAATCTGAATTCTTTGTTTATAGTCTGTTCAGATCCATTACGTCTAATGCAACGCGATCTGAACGTGCATTATATTATTTGACCGCTAGGTGGGAGCATCGCGTCCTTCAGGTCAATTGTGCTTTAGAAAGTATGACTCATTTAATTGAGTCATACTAAATTGCTTCAGACATCCTGCAAGGGTTTGTACCATGATAAATTTAAAGATAAAGTGGATTCACAAAAAAAGCCCAAATCATAAGTGAATTCAGATTTCCAACACATAGGTCTAATTTATGTCAAAACTTTTCTCTTTCTCCATCATGAAGGGGGTGGGGGTGGGGGTGGTGGGGGGGGGGGGGTGCTCAAAACCAAGGATGGTGAATGTCAGATGCGACCTGGCATCTGTTCAGTCACACCAACATGCACAAACATGCAAAAGGCGAGGCGGGATAGACGAGGGTGAGGAATCTGAGCCCTGAGGGGGGCAGAAAAGAGGAAATAAGGGCAGGGGAGAGAATGGCACCCACAGCTTGGCATTTAAACAGAGGATTTCCTCTCTCTACCTTGTCTTCCCTCCGCTCTTTCTGTTTTCATAAGGAGAACCTTTTTCACATGGCTCCTTCTGCAGGCATGTTCTCCACTGGTTTTAATTATTATTCCAGGTATTGGTTACCACAGCACTTCTTTGATGTGGCCAAAGTCTTTTTAACAAGGTGGTTCCAAACTCCTGTGACACCATTAGCATGTAGACACAAACACATCCGGACCTGGAGAACAGCTACATGGACACTGTTCTCCAATTTTTTATCTCATTAAGACCAGCATAGGTGGTTGGTATAAACTGATTAGTGATTGAATCAGGATGGCAAACCAGGGTGATGGTGGTGGAGGTCTGGGGGGTGTTGAATGCAGGGCAAAACAGTAAAAATGATTATTGCGGAAACCTGAAAGAGAAGAGCCCAGATGGAGGGAGAAAGGTTTTGATGGAAGAGTTTAAAATGACCTTGAAATTCATGCTGATGTTGACTTGGAAAGAGGTGAACTGGATCAGCAAAGATCAGCTGGCCTACCAGTTGATTGATAATCTTATATTTTATAATCAGCCACTTTGATGCTATAGATGTCAGAGGTATGAACACGTAGGAAGTTTGTGTAGGAAAACAAAGTTGTTGCAAATGAGGAGGAAATTATCAAGATTAAAGAATGTGGAAATGGTGATTTAGATTGTAGGACTCCGGATATCTGCGTATCCAAGAAATATGGCGGAAACCAGTGTTAGATTCTGTCATTAGTCGTTATGATTTGAAATTTCTTTAATAACAAGAGGAAATATTTTCCTGTTGAGACGTTTCGTAACCTGAAAATTCTGCATGTAAAGACGTTCGTAAGTAGAGGTCCCACTGTATATCGAGTTCATGGAGAAAGCAGCGTGTCTTCATCGCCCTCTGGTGGCAGAGTGTGACTCTGAAATCACAACTCCAAGCGTGGCTCCCTCAATTTGCCCACTATAGTGCACGTCCAGGCAGTGGGGTTCCTCAGGGTACAGTCCGGTTACTACAGTCAATACGAGTTTTATATTTACCAAAAATGTTGAAAGGAAGCAAAAACAGTCCAAAGGAGGTAGAAGGTGGCTCAGGCGTTACTCTGCTTTTTGCTGAATATGGAGCAGAGAAATCTACAGAAATGCTTCTTCTTCTTCTTTTTTTTCTTGACCTCACATTGTAGTTCCTGATTTAGATCCTGAAAATGCAAACATGTTTTTGATTACACTCATTAGTCTTCATGTCATCTGAAGTCAGCTATCAATGATCACCATCTACTAACCTTAAGTTTAAGGATCTCTTGTTGGAGCTCCCGGATATTCTTTTCGCTGGCCTCCTCTTGTTCCAGTCTGGCCATCTCCTTCGCTTCCAGCATCTCTTCCAGCCTCATATTGAACTGCTTCAGTTGAGAGATCACTGCCGTCATGTTCTTTTGAACCTCCTCTTCTTCCAGTCTGGCCATCTCCTTCTCTTCAAGCAACTCCGCCTGCCTCATATTGAACTGCTTCAGTTGAGAGATCTCTGCCATCATGTTCTTTTGGACCTCTTCTTGTTCCAGTCTGGCCATCTCCTTCTCTTCCAGCATCTCTTCCTGCCTCATATTGAACTGCTTCAGTTGAGAGATCTCTGCCATCATGTTCTTTTGGACCTCCTCTTGTTCCAGTCTGGCCATCTCCTTCTCTTCCAGCATCTCCTCCTGCCTCATATTGAACTGCTTCAGTTGAGAGATCTCTGCCGTCATGTTCTTTTGGACCTCCTCTTGTTCCAGTCTGGCCATCTCCTTCTCTTCCAGCATCTCCTCCTGCCTCATATTGAACTGCTTCAGTTGAGAGATCTCTGCCGTCATGTTCTTTTGGACCTCCTCTTGTTCCAGTCTGGCCATCTCCTTCTCTTCCAGCAACTCCTCCTGCCTCATATTGAACTGCTTCAGTTGAGAGATCTCTGCCGTCATGTTCTTTTGGACCTCCTCTTGTTCCAGTCTGGCCATCTCCTTCTCTTCCAGCAACTCCGCCTGCCTCATATTGAACTGCTTCAGTTGAGAGATCTCTGCCATCATGTTCTTTTGGACCTCCTCTTGTTCCAGTCTGGCCATCTCCTTCTCTTCCAGCATCTCTTCCTGCCTAATATTAAACTGCTTCAGTTGAGAGATCTCTGCCATCATGTTCTTTTGGACCTCCTCTTGTTCCAGTCTGGCCATCTCCTTCTCTTCCAGCAACTCCTCCTGCCTCATATTGAACTGCTTCAGTTGAGGATCTCTGCCGTCATGTTCTTTTGGACCTCTTCTTGTTCCAGTCTGGCCATCTCCTTCTCTTCCAGCAACTCCTCCTGCCTCATATTCGACTGCTTCAGTTGAGAGATCTCTGCCGTCATGTTCTTTTGGACCTCCTCTTGTTCCAGTCTGGCCATCTCCTTCTCTTCCAGCATCTCCTCCTGCCTCATATTTGGCATGTGCCTTAGCCAACTCGTCAGACACTACCTTTACAATTTTTTGCTCATTTAACTGGACACTGGCGGCACTCTCCTGTCTGATCTTAGCCAACTTATTAGTCAGCTTCCTTTTATACTTCTTTGTGTTCAGCAGGAGCTTCTCATTAATCTGCTTATCTTTCTTCCTGAGAGCTTCCTTAAACTTTTTCTCCTGCTCCGACAGCAGTAACTTGGACCTTTGATCAGCTTTTGAAATGTCCTGGAAACATCTCTGCTCTTCCGCAGCCATTCCATTTTTGAATGCTTCCTTAATTTCGAGCAACTCTGTATCGTAAATCTCCTTCATATCTTGCAGATGTCGGGCCAGTATTTGCTCCGGAGTTGCCAAGCTTTGGGTGGAGCCCTCCCGTTCACCCTCGGCGGAGCTCTGCCGGATCAGACTGTCCATAAAAGCGCGCTCCGCCTTTGCCATCTCTTGACGGGCTCGTTGAGGCGTTTGTACTTGTCAGCTATAGCATCTTTGATCTGGCTGAAGCCTTCCATCAAGCTCCTGGTTGTGAGCATCTCATGATCTCCCTTCTCGAACATTTTAGCTTCTCTCCTAAAAATGATACGATCGTGAATGGGACTCGAGGGGTGCTTGAGAGGCGGTAGGTTATGGCTGATTCCGGTCAGAGAATCAAGGATATTTCGGAAAGAATGGTGCAGTAACTTCAAACTGGGTTTTAGTATATAGTATTCCAGGTTGAGATCAGTTAGCAAGCTTCAGTATTACAGGTTACACATATGGTGAACTTATGGGTTTAAGTTGAGACAAAATAACTTGGTTGAAAGACAAATTATCCTTTTATATTTTCTCTTTGATCTCTATTGAGGCTCCTTCTCCCAGGAGATCATGTGACAGTTTTTTTTTGTCCTTTTTGTGTATGGAATAAAAAGTAATTTTCAGGAAATATTGATAATGGAAGATATCCTTCAATTTTGGTGATGTTTGAGATTCCAGAGGCACTTTGACTTTTGATCATAAAGTAACCTACTGTTACGTAAGCTTGTCATACAATATTTGGGAATCTGAGCTGTTGAACATCTATTAAAAGGAAAACAAATATATTTTAAAGGGTCTTGAAAATTGATATTAACACCTCAGTAATATGCTTTATTATTCCAGGTATTGGTTACCACAGCACTTCTTTGACGTGGCCAAAGTCTTTTTAACAAGGTGGTTCCAAACTCTTGTGACACCATTAGCATGTAGACACAAACACATCCGGACCTGGAGAACAGCTACATGGACACTGT